>NC_091121.1:52620058-52937104 GCF_040183065.1 Periplaneta americana | reverse complement strand
GGCTGACGAAAACTACACCATGATTGTTGGTTTGTTGATTAACGCTTCTGATTGGCTGGCGAAAGCATAAGACTAAAATAAAATTCAAGACCGCTAGAAAATCCGCTATCCGCTAGACAGAAAATATTCCAGCTGGATTAATATTGCAGTCCGCTAGATTTGGCGGAAATTCCGCTGTTCTGGCAACACTGGTGTTGATTCGTCCCCTTGACAACAATTTTATTAATGAATGCACTGATTGTCGCAATAATTGTATAAAAATAATAATTATTAATTAGTATTGCTGCTGAATAACGACATCTGTTACTTAAATAGAAACTAAAACGAATGAAGATGACT
Source organism: Periplaneta americana (assembly GCF_040183065.1). Classification (NCBI taxonomy): domain Eukaryota; kingdom Metazoa; phylum Arthropoda; class Insecta; order Blattodea; family Blattidae; genus Periplaneta; species Periplaneta americana. Next base: position 52,936,765 of record NC_091121.1, on the reverse strand, counting down.
GTGACTGTTTCTCCGAAGATGCAACAGGCAATTAATTAAATTCAGCGCTAGTACTTATACACTATATACTATAAGCAACGGTGCGTAGTGGTAATTTAAATATTACATAGCCTACGCGCAGACAAAATATTTTAGCCACGAAGAAGATGAGACGTGAAAAGATTAATATTGATAATTATAGTTACACTAGCTTCCAGTCAGCATTTAAAGTATATAGTATTGTATTTACATGCGGCAATATCACTAATTTCATTCTTTAAATCATATTTCAACAGAAATTAAATATGTATTTTAGAAATGATCTTTCGTTGTCTTCTTCATTGTTCAGAATATGATTCAAGCTATGGATATTCATTTTATTGCCTACCGCCAATAACAACGAAACCCAGAGTGACAGAGGATCTGAGGAAAACTCTAGATTGCGTAACGCGTTATTCGCGCCGACTCTACGGGCGTTGCTCATAGACGTCGCTAGTGCTAAGAATCGTGACAACTATACCACTTATAGGAGCCTGCCTGTTTTTTTTTTTTCTTTTTCTAAACATAGGACATGACATTAGCGCTGCGTTCGGAAAAACATCTGAATATCACATAGCGTCGAAGGCCTGTTGCTATGGTAACAACGGCTGAGTTGCCAAAGTTAGAGTTACTCTTTGGCGCCATTTGTTATTGACACAATGTTAAGTATTAATACGTTTCGTGTTTCATTCTCTGTCGAATTTTTGTATATTGCTTTATAGCTACCTTCGCGTCAAATGTTAATTAATGTTTTAACGTCAACCGTCAGTTCGCATTAGCTGATCAAGTGGTCGCCCAAATTGGCAACGTAGCGCTGTAGTTCGAAGAATGGCTGCTTAACTGTCATGTCCCATCTTTCGAAAAAAAAATAGGCATAGTTTGTCAAACCGTCAGAGATTATCCGGAGTCCTATTCATGATTCAAAACTATAGACCTCGAACACTGTTGAAAATGCATTCTACTGATAAGGATTGATACTACGATGACCTTTCTTATTACTTAGATTGTTTGTTCATTTATTTATTTTATTTATTTTTACTGGTACTGGTAGAGTTAAGGCCATAAGCCTTCTCTTCCATTCGACCAGAATAAAAATACATGGCAAATATACATAACATCAATACAGAAAACAATGTAGTAGTAGTAGTAGTAGTAGTAGTAGTAGTAGTAGTAGTAGTAGTAGTAGTAGTAGTAGTATAATAATAATAATAATAATAATAATAATAGTAAGAGCAAAATGTTGATATGTTCAAGGTAGGCCTACATGTATTTCTAAGAGTTGAGCAATTATAATTTTTAAATAAGTCAATTTATTTGGGTCGAAGGAATGATTAACATACTGTAATGAAGGAAAATTGATATATTAAAAATAAATATTCTACAAAAGTAGTATTTGAAGAAATATATTCTCAAACGAAAAGCAGTCTTTCTGACAACCGGCTTTTGAAGGTAGTCAATGTCTGATAGCCCTTTACATTGTGTACACTAAAACACGCTATTTTCACTGTTCACACTATCATAGAGAATGAAGGCTTAAATTGATCAAACATTATTTACACTATTGCACGCAATTTACAAAAAAATAGGTTTTGGTATTATGAAATAAAATACGGTACTTTGCATTACAATAGAAAATAGTGTAGGCCTATATAAGCTTAACCTCTTTAGACCTGAATTTATATTCAAAACAATTGAAAAAAAATAACTGGTCACATAATCATTCTAGAGATCAAAAATTCCCAAATCAAGTCTTCACAGAAAATCAAAATTTGGGGACAATTTTGTCCCCTGGGGCTCCAAAATTTTAAATTTTATTTTTAATTCAGGTATAGAAATGTTTCAAAAATAATATCCTCCATTTCTATCACATTGAATTTTTCAAAATATTTAAAAGTATCGAAGACATTTCAAAAAAGAAAAAAGAAAAAGAAAATTATTGTACACTGTAATGTACATCAGGCCTGAAGGGGTTAATAGCGTAAATAATGTTTGATCAGTGTAGGCCTACATTCTTTACGATAGTGTAAATGGTAAAAATAACAAATTGTAGAGTACATAGTATAAGTAACGTAAATCGTAAACATTAGTGTAATTGTTAAAGTTGTCCATGTTATGTTCTGCCCTACTTTACGAAACAAGAATCGCGTGAGCCGTCAGTCAAGTACTGTGTTCACTTAAAAACTCCAGTAATATTTAATCTTGTAGCCTCCCGGGACAAAATGCGGTCCCTAGTAATGACACATTGAACATTTTTTGGATCATACAGAAAAAATACAGAATTGAATAAAAAAAAAATAACATGCTTGAGATTGACGATTCTAGAATTCATATGAAATGCTACATAAAAAAATTAACGGCAAGCTGTCTGAAATTATAGTCAATTTGTTCATAAAAATATGAATTTTATGTATTAAAACCGTGGCCTTATAAATAATTGACAACCTAACATTTGAAACACCCTGTACGTTAAGTAGTTTGCTCGTTTCTGGAGAATTGTAAGTATGTGTAAGGAGTGGCGTTCAACTCTTGAGTGATGGATTAGCTGATCAATGCTCCACAAACTCCCTTATGGATAAACACTTGTCATATTTCTTCTTTCTTGCTTAGTGGAGAGGCAATTGTGTCTCACCCTACGTGACAAAAATTGTATGCTATTAAAGGTAGATAAAACTCTGTGTACACAAACATGTCAGTTAGGCTGGTGGTATACACTTGATAGACGATCACACGTGACAGAAATAGCGCGGCATGTGTCAGAGGTCAACTTTTCTATTAATTGTGTCTGATTTCACTCAATCCATCGCAAACCTTCAGCATGAGCGTCCCTATACGTAGTATGCTTGCTGATGTAAGAATATACCTTACATGCATTGTAATTTTTTTAATAATTGGAACTTGTCCAGCGTTGCCAATTCACGATTTCGTACCTGAAGAGACCTTAAACATACGTTAATTTGGGTTCTCACAGAGGAAATGCTCTGCAACTGTAATAAACACGAATAGTTTTTATTAGTGGTACAACGAGAATGTTAATCTGGAGAAAGTGTTTTACAATATTTTTTTTATTTTAGTAGGTTATTTTACGACTCTTTATCAACATCTTAGGTTATTTAGCGTCTGAATGAGATGAGGTGATAGTGCCGGTGAAATGAGTCCGGGGTCCAGCACCGAAAGTTACCCAGCATTTGCTCATATTGGGTTGAGGGAAAATCCCGGAAGAAACCTCAATCAGGTAACTTGCCCCGACCGGGAATCGAACCCGGGCCACTTGGTTTCGCGGGCAGACGCGCTAGCCGCTACTCCACAGGTGTGGACTGTTTTACAATAAGATTATGTATGTATATAATGTATGTATGTATGAATGCAACCAATACCTACCCACTTCACTTGCGTGAGTCGGGTTCCGCATATTGCGGATAGACGACAGGACTGTAATCAATTTTCAAGTTGCACACCACGCTATACATGATGTGTATTAATGGAGAGTTATGTTGTGTATTAGGGTAAGTGTATTTATAAGTGTTCGTATAAGTGTAGTGTAGGGAATGGGTGAGAATGAAGATGAAGGTGAGGAAGGGAAAAGGAGAAACCCTGTACCGGCACGTAGCCTACGCCTGTCGAATAGCACCAAAGGGGCCGCAATGCTTAACATCTCCGTCCGACGGACAAATCACTATTTTTTTTTTTATTTTTAGTAGGTTATTTTACGACGCTTTATCAACAGCTTAGGTTATTTAGCGTCTGAATGAGATGAAGGTGATAATGCCGGTGAAATGAGTCCGGGGTCCAGCACCGAAAGTTACTCAGCATTTGCTCATATTGGGTTGAGGGAAAACCCGGAAAAACCTCAACCAGGTAACTTACCCCGACCGGGAATCGAACCCGGGCCACCTGGTTTCGCGGGCAGACGCGCTAGCCGTTACTCCAGAGGTGTGGACCAATCACTATCAACAGTGACATAATGCTTTCTCTTCATATGCACTGCGGAGAGATTTTGGATTTAACCGAAGCATAGCCTATTGGTGCACAATTTAGTGAATAGAAGTTGTGCACCGCCAGCTCTTCATCTCTCCAAGTCCCGAGGTAGGAATTTTACTCGAAAATTTCTGACCCCGCCGGCAATCGAACCCGGGGTGGCTATTCTGGAGGCAGATGCGCTACCACAGAGCTAACTCGGCTGACTAAAATAAGATATTGTGCTTGCGAGAACACAACCTGGCTTAGATCACGACCTTCTATATTCAATGTCGTGGATAAAAGCATGAATCTGATCACGGAAGCTTTTTGATAGATACATTTTTGCGATATCTTAAAACTTTCTCTTTACATTTCATATAGTATAATGATCAATTGATCAGTGATAAATTAGAAAACACTCGTGCCCCTAAGTTTGGTCATGGATTCGAATCCCGTCTCGAACAAACATGCTCTTTTTTTCTGATATCTCAGAAATACTTCGAACATCGTCATCCAATGTCTGTAGGCCTAATAATCAGGATGGTAGAAATAAGTCCGAAACATAAAGCTAGACAAGGGTGTAGAGATGACTTTGGGGTGGATAACCGAAGAGGATGCAACCATTCACGTCCTGTGCCTTCTGTCTGGGTTTTTCCTCAATGGGAGACGCGAGTTGGCGTCTAAAAATACTCTCGCAGGTCTCGCATCCTTGTCTCATAGCGAAATCATTATAAACGACCCTGGTTTATAAAACACACATGCTTTACGGTCAGTAGTTCGAATCACAGTCACAGTCTCAATATTTGACCGTGTTGAGTTGTATTGTAATGTCTTAATTGTAGACTGAAACGTTCCTTTTGCATCACATATTCATTATATATGAGGTCTCGCCCACCACATTGAATATTACACGACTACTATTAAGTAACCAATGTGTATTATCACCATTTAATACGAGAAAAATTCGTTTCGGCACCGGGAATCGAACCCGGGACCTCTCAGCTCTACGCGCTGAGTGCTCTTTCCAACAGAGCTATGCCGGGACACGATCCACGGTGCCGGCCGAACTCCTCTCGTAATGTTTTACGGCCTTACTACCTGCACTTTAGACAATGTAAGTCATAGGCTACATGCAGGAGCGCATATTTAAATGACTTTTATGGCCATATTCAACATCAGTTTGTGACAACTGCTAACAGTTAATACATCACATATTCATTATATGTGAGGTCTCGCCCACCTCATTGAATATTACACGACTACTATGAAGTAGCCAATGTGTATTATCACCATTTAATACGAGAAAAATTCGTTCCGGCAACGGGAATCGAACCCGGGACCTCTCAGCTCTACACACTGAGTGCTCTTTCCAACTGAGCTATGCCGGGACACGATCCACGGTGCCGGCCGAACTCCTCTCGTAATGTTTTACGGCCTTACTACCTGCACTTTAGGCAATGTAAGTCATACATGCAGGAGCGCATATTTAAATGACTTTATGGCCATATTCAACATCAGTTTGTGACAACTGCTAACAGTTAATACATCACATATTCATTATATATGAGGTCTCGCCCTTTTGCACGTTACAACTTTCTTACTCGACAGTAACTAAACGCATTGTCAATTTTTTTTAACGGGGAGATTGAATCAAAGTTAAATTTTAATGGCAAGCAGAGTAATTATCTCATGCCTCTATGTTATTATTATACCAGTGCTCTTCATTTAAACCAGGTACCAGCTTTGAATCTGTTAGCCCTGTAAATTTACAGTAAATTTAATTTCCCTGTATAAAAATTTTAGGTTTTATTAAAATATTGACAGTAGAAAGAGCCTGGCATAATTGCGAAGCAAGTGGGAATAGTAGAAGAGAAGAGTGAAGAGGGGGGAGGAGGAGGTCCTTGGCCCATTTCTTTTAGGTCTCATCTCGACATTTTATTATCCAAGGGAAGCCACGGAAAACGTTGAGCAGGATGAGTTGTCGTACTCACGACAAGCCAATTGGCTTCATTGGAAACAAGGTATAATTAGCAAATAGATCTCAAGAACCTGGAAATGAATGTTGTTTAAGCAACTAGACCAGTTCCTCCCCCCCCCCCTCATTTCATACATCACCGACTAGCTAATCATATTTCAGATGTATACAAACAATATTGTTCTTCGTCTGACACTTATCGTCAAGTGAGGTGTTACTTACTTATGGCTTCTAGAGAACCCGGTGGTTCATTGCCGCCCTTACATATGCCCGCCGACGGTTCCTATCCTGAGCAAGATTGCTGTGGTCGTGCCAGAGAAACAATCCCATTCCGAGGCTTATTTTGGAGTTTCGTAACAAGCTGTTTTTTTTACGGCGATGGGTTGTTAGCCCTTCGCCCAACCCCCAAGCTGGAGGACCACCCCTTATCGGCTTCACGACTGCTTACTCAATATATTCGCACCTATCCTCCATATCTGGAGGCCGCCTTTTCCATCCGCAACCTGAGGACACGCCTTGCCGTTGTGATAGGAACCCACAATATATGGAAGTGAGATGTACTGCCTGATATTAGATGCACATATCAGCCAGAACCTCAGAGCTAGGAATGAATCTATGAATTTGTAATTTAACTTAACCTAGAAAAATATTAAAAGTGTGTATAACATCATTTCATTACAATCGGAACTTAGAAATTAAGAAAATGTATAAATACAATGAAAATAAACTTCATCGTCTTATAAGAAGAATCTTTTCTCTTTTCTTCTTTAGGAAATATTTTTTGTAAACTTTAGTTAATATTAGTCTATTAACATGAGAAGTTTCGTGAATTATATTTAAGTTGAAGTTAGTACGATATTTATGCAACCAAAAATTCGCTGTTAAGTATAACTGAAGATTAATTTTATGTCTTAATAATCTGAAATTAATTTTTTATACAACTGGTCCTCAGTCTTTAAGATCTGAATTTTGTAAATTATCATGTTTGTATCATTACATTACACTTTTTTTGTAACTTGTGTTATAAAATAATTATATCTGGTAAACTATAAGACGAAGTCTATTGTATTTTGTAATGTTTAACGACTGGATGAATATGAATATGAATATGAAGAATATGAATGCGTACAGGATATGAATACGAACTTTTCTTTGGGAATTGAAATCGCGCCGGAGCGCTGTCGTTTGAATGATAGTGGGGGGGGGGGAGCATTAGAATAGAAGCGCACGTAGTGTAAAGAGCAGCAACTATCTTTGAGAAATTATTAACAACAAACACTGGGGATCACATCATGGTAACAAGACCTGATTGAATTTCGTGCTTTATAATAGGCCTACCATTAGCTTTAGAAAGGCGATCGGCCTCGTAATGTTGAAAGCTTGCCCTCCGTCCCATTTTAACTTCTTTTTCAGTCACATGATATTGGGGGAAAGGTAATAGCTATCAGGTTGAAAATGTTAGGGGAAAGGAAAGCGAGGACTAGCATCTCTTCGGACGGCAAGAACTACACAAACAAATTATATTATCATTATCGCCCTTCTCCTCCTCCTCCTCATCATCATCATCATCATCATCATCATCGTCTTCGTCTTCATCATCATGCATATGTTAGCGTTTTACAAATCTGTCTTGAATAGGATACACCCTCATACACCCAGGTATAGCCAGGTCTTATTAGACTACTATATCTCTTTGTCTTTGTCACGTCTTTGCCCAAGTGCTAGTGCGTTGGTCTTCCATCCTGGCGGCCTGGCAAGATTGCTGTGAGCTGTTTTTTTACGGTGATGGGTTGCTAGCCGGTTGATCGAATACCACCTAGACCACCTGTCGGACTTGGACGATCATTGCATATATCGAACGCACAATGGACGAAAACATACTCGTCCCGGATTCAGCTCTTGAAAAACCAAGTCAAATTGGGAATCTTGTGAGATATAAAGTAGATGGGTTGAATATGGCATCAAATGCACACGTCATTGCTGCGTTATTGAGAGAAATCCCCAATTTATTCCTTGTTGAGTTTCGAACCCGTAGTGGCGAGGCATGCTTCTCACCAGTTTGTTGCACATCTACATTAACTAAGGAAGTACGTGACAGTTACAAAATCCGCAGTTCTGCTTCTTCTGTTTCTTCTTTCATGTATTTATTATTTATGTATTTGTGTTTACTTGTTTTTTTATTCCTTGTCTGTCTCTATCTTCATATCGTTTTTTACAGACTTGCTCCATTCTTTTCTCAGTTTCTTCCTTCTTGTTTTAGTTTTCTTTATTTTGCGTTCTATTGTGTTCATTTTTATACATTTCTTTCTGGCTTCACTTTCCTCTTTCAATTGTCTCATTCCCTCTTTGCTCTTCCTTCCCCACCTCTTTTATTTTATAGGGCCCCTTAAAATCAGTGATAATCAGTAATATCATTTCATCGTTTTTATTCCTTTGTCATTTCCTTTATTTATCTTTTTAACTTCTCATCCCGCTTTTCACTTTTTTTATTGTCGTTACGAGCAATTTGAATATAATGCTTGCAATCTTTATATAATTTTTGTAATGATCGCTGGTAAAGAATAAAAAGAAGTGAAAATGATAATGGTGAGGATGTAGCAGCTATTTAGACGTGCGTAGTGGTATTTGTGGGGGTGTTAATGCATTCTAATTCCTGCGTCATAGGAAGCGGCAGCAATCACCGTATCGTCAGGATGCACATTACCTGCCTATTTCCCTTGCCCTTGACAAACTCAACAGATGAGGAAGTTGGTGGGAAGTGCCGGGTCAAAACACCTCCTCCACGAAAGTTATGTTATATTGCTAATTTTAGGCGGACGTGGTAGTTACCAATAACTGTAACACTATGATCATCATCAGTGGCTCAACAGCACATTTTAAGCGTTGGCCTACTTCAGAAGATTTCGCAAACCAACACTAGACCGAGACGCATGGTGGGTCTCCTGTGGCTTGAGGTAAACCTGACGCCTGGCCTCCACGAACAGCACAGGGCATCATAGGCCTACTAAAGCGGAACGCCAGATTCGAACCCCAATCATAGTCTACACATAACGTTCAAAGCTGAATGTCTTAACCGCTGTGGTTATCATGAGCGTTCAATGTTATTAGGTCGTTCTTTGAGACCCGGCCATCGCTAATAGAAATATAGGCATTATACTTATTACCTATGATTAAATTACATAAGTTAGGTCAGATGCAACAGTGTTCATGAGTAGGATAGTTATATACAATAAAAGTAATTTAATACAGTTATATGAACACCTTTTAATGAATGAATAAAATTAATAAAATCGGTTAAAAACCAGACATGTTTCGGAGGAATGCTCCTCCATCTTCAGTGGTAGTACCAGGCGCTGGTATGGATGTCTTCCTTAAGCTACGTTACGCGGTCGAACATCCATACCAGCGTCGTGGTACTACCACTGAAGGTGGAGGAGCATTCCTCCGAAACATGTCTGGTTTTTAACCGATGTTATTAATTTTATTCATTCATTAAAAAGTGTTCATATAACTGTATTAAATTGCTTTCATTGTATATAACTTATTACCTAATACTCACCAGGGTTAAAATACACTTCTCCCACTGTGACACCAGGTGACAGATACTGGGTGCATTGAATCCCTATGGTCTGCTTGTAAACCAGTGTTCAACAGCATTTTGTGCCACTTCAGATTTTGCTCCGAATCTCCAAAAATATTGAAAGCTCATGGAGCTAAGTCTGAGCTGTAAGGTAGGTGTGGTAATGTGTTCCAGAGAAACTTTTGCAACTTGTCTCTAGTTCATCTGGCATTGTGAGCTCGAGCATTGTTATGTTTTGTCTAAGATGCCCGAGAGTTTCTGTATAGCACAGATTGATTATTTGCCCACGCTCCTGAAGTTCCACTAGCAATGCACCTCGAAAAGCGTGGGATGGGGACTATTACTTGACTTCCCCAGCATTTTCTTGCAACTTGAGCTTCTTAGAACGAGAGATCCGGTGTGTTTCCATTCCATGACGGGAGTGTGGCTCAAAATGATTACACCAGGATTCGTCACCTTTCAGAATTCAATGAAACAACTGGACACCTTCCTCATCGTCTAAAGTTCTGTTGGCGGATTGTCGCACTTTCGGCTTTCTGCTCAACATTTAGAGTGTGGAACCCACTGCTCGCAAACTTTGCAGTACAGGAAAATTTTATTGATACAGCCCTAGCAGATATTCAGTAATAAAATAAGTCCGTGTATTGTTATTCTCATATTCTCTCGAACAAGAGCATCAACGTGTCGAATTGAATTTGGCGTGATATCCTTGAACTGTTGCCATGGTAATGGAGTGTCACGTAGAGATGTTCGGCAGGAATGAAACCTCGTACACCAATGCTTTACAGCTAATTTCCCTAGGCATGTCCCTCCATATAATCTACTTTACTCTGCGATGGCTTTTAGAATCTATCCTTCTCCAGTCAAAAAACAAATTACCACACTCTTCATTTTTTCACGCTTCCACCTTACTAAATTTATTTGGAAGTACAATGACAAGCATGCCAACCCACCTACCAATAGAAAGTCTATAACCAATATTGCCAATACCCCTAAAACCAACTCTTGTTGCACATATTAAATCTCGCTGACTTGCCTTTGAACTAATCAACTAGCTATAGCGAAAGAAGAGGTTAAGGATGACACTGACAGAAAATATCACATCGCCCGAGAGGCAGTACTCTACAGTGTACAAATTACTCGCATATGGGTATGATTACCTTCACACTACTGCATTATCAAGAATTAAGCATTCAGCCTTGTTCTGGTCTCGTGCAATAATTGGATTTTGAAACTATTCTTCTGTATTTCTATTTTCCTTAAGTCTGTAACTGTCAGCCATTCTTTCTGTGGGTTGTTCCTATTTTTTTCTGTGTGCTCTTATATTATCGGGTGATTTAGAGCTTTTTAATTCCTTTTTCCGCTTTGATTTCTGTCTGCATAGCCTATATCACGTAACATATTGCAAAATTGTTTCATTTTCATTACTTCAATCCTTTCTTTTCTTTCGGTCACGATCCAGAAATCAGAAGTATATAATAGTCTTGGGAATTATTATAACTTCATAGTTCATCATTTCATGTATGAGTTCTGATTCAAGACTCATTCATTTTCAGCTAAAAAGAAAACGAATCATTAAGATCATTCCCGGATAAAGTCATTCGTTACTGAATATATATTCCATCCGCACACTAGTTTAGAAGTCGCTATGTATTCAAAACGACTTTTTCGGAATTAGGGATAGTGAATGGAATATTTCCGCGAAAATGTATATATATATATATATATATATATATATATATATATATATATTTTCGTTGTTGGTAACTCTATAGCATCTGTTATTGCTTTATGGTTATGCTAACAGATGGAGTTACTTGTCAACAATGTGACGCTGAAACGTATGTTCAGGTTACTGCCCAGCGACAGTCCTGATATATTGTATTTGATATTTTTGATAATTGACTAAATAATATTAACCCGAAATACTCACAATCACACAAATTTCCAGACTGTAGACACCCAGGTAATTTTTCTTCAAGAAAAATTCACCGAGAGCCGAGACCAGGAATCGAACTCGGGACCTCCAGATCTGGAAGCCAGTATGCTGACCAACAGACCACGGAGGCAGTCTACGAAAATGTAGGAATCGATTTTCTACAGCATCATTGGCTTCTGTAATGAAATGAATATTAATATACACACATCTGGTACAAGATAAATATGTCTTTGGCAAACACTGCTAACGACATGGATAATCACAGTAATAATAGGCGTCACACAATACACGGGGCTACAAATATTAATTGTGGATAAAAGGACATTCATCAGGATACAAGCATCAATGCTCAATAAAAATGTCTTATTATATAGAAGATTATTAATGGAGATGTAATGTGAAACATTTGTAATAACTTTGACTCGTCTGTGTGGATAACAGATCATTTAGTTTCAGAGTTTTTCTGCGTTCAGTGAACTCACGTTGCGTTGTAATGCAATGTAATAGTATTATATAATAATAGTAATAATAATAATAATAATGATAATAATAATAATATGTGATATGATAGGTATAATGTAATGTTATTTAGTCAACAATCCGAAGACTGGGTGGCACCTCATAAGTGACACCAATAAGGCATCACTCATGGGGCAACTAACTCCGGAGATAATGGGATAAGGTGACCAGTTCCTTTCCCCTTCCATTATATACACCGCTGACTAGCTACATGTTACACTAATCACACTTCAGGTGTATACAAACACTTATTCTTTTTTTGACACATAACGTTAAGTGAGATGTACTGCCTGCTGTAGATGTAAGCCATTTGACACGGAAATTGGTCGCTGTTCAGAGACTAAGTCCTACCTCAGTATAGATCGGGAATCATCATGTGCGCTGTGTTTACACGCGTGCTTTGTACATAGATTCTTTGTAATGAGAAGAAAGAACTCTATCACTAAGTCATAAAGGCTTCGTATGGAATATGTTAATTTCGTGACATACAGAAATGTCGCTGCTACGACTTGATTTCACTCTCGGACCTCGATGCTAAATATTTCCCCGTGTGCATCGTTCTCTATCCCGAATGTGTCGGGGGTGTATATTTGAGCCTGAATCTGTCAGAGGTAACTATAATATAACATAGGCCTATATCTAGTGGGAGGAGTATACGTGCAAATATTTTGATATTTCTTTAAGAAAAGTGCAAGTGAGATAACGCCCTGTTTACTTTCTCCCTTGCCCTTATAGTTTTCCATAATGTGTCACGTATCTTACGGTATGATGTTTCATGAATGGTAGTACTATAAAATACCTGTCAGTTTAACTTGACTATACGCACGTCTTTCGATATCATTATTATACGCCAGCATAAACAGTTAAGGGTGAAATTCGAACGTATTACAGTACAAAATAAATGATGATTGTAATGTCAGGTGATTGTGTTTGGATACAAGATAAATGATTTGATAATCTGTTACTCCACAAAGACCTCCATAGTAAGCCTGGACAGTAGACAACCCCACAAGCTTGTACCTCCGCGTAACTAGTGAGACGTTCGCAAAGAAACAAATCACCTGGAAGTACCTATTAATTAACCTAAAACTCGTTATTTTTTTAATGTCTAAAAAATTAACCTCGAAAATTGAGAAGCTTGTTACGTAATGTGATTTTTTTAGTTGGTTATTTAACGACGCTGTATCAACTACTAGGTTATTTAGCGTCGATGAGATTGGTGATAGCGAGATGGTATTTGGCGAGATGAGGCTGAGGATTCGCCATAGATTACCTGGCATTCACCTTACGGTTGGGGAAAACCTCGGAAAAAACCCAACGAGGTAATCAGCCCAAGCGGGGATCGAACCCGCGCCCGAGCGCAACTTCAGACCGGCAGGCAAGCGTCTTAACCGACTGACCCACGCCGGTGGCTTGATTCAGTGTCTATTATAAGAATAGGTGAAGAATGAATAATGCTGAAACTGATCAACAAGAAAAAAAATTTTTCGTTTGGGTCACTGACTAAAAAGAAACTTCCTATTCAAGGATGCACTGGAAGGAATGGTGAACGGAAGATTGGAAAATGCTGAGTTTGCAGTGAAAGTCCTGCCCTTGAGCTGTAAACTTTGACTGAATGAATATGACATGATAATATGATACATGATATGTGATGTGATGTGGTATAATATATCATGTAATGTAATATAATATAGCCTAATATAAAAATTTATAATAAAGAAAAATCAAAATTATTTTTTGCGCATGACGTTTTACGCATAGAACTCATCTAAATAAAGAGTATGAAATCTAAAACCTGCAGTTATACAAACAGTGATCGGTGCTCGGGGACCGCATCCAAAAGAATCCCAGTAATACAGTGACCCAGCACGAATGCTGTGAAGGAAACTGTAAAGATGTGAGTGATGATCATTTTTCGGTACCACTGGTACTGCCCCTGAGGGCGCAGTGATAGAGAGCAGGGTGGAAGAGAATACCCGTCTGTAAAGTCAATTTCGTAGCGAACTGACGGAAGTTGCTGTCTGGCGTGTTGGCTAAACACTTTCGGCAGTAGATGTGATTTTTCTATTGAAACAGAAAACCCCTCTCGGTTTTATTGACAGTATCTCAAATATTTGCGTGGGAACGGACTGTACACGGCTCGCACCTGTGTTTGTTGATTACTGACCGATTTACTTATTGATACTGAGTATTTTTCCTCCTCGTCCAACTCCTCCTTCAAGAGCCGCCCGGCATTCAGTTTCGCCTCGCCGTCTGTTTCACATGAACGCCGTCTTGCAGTTCGTAGCAGGCCATCTCCAGGTAATTCTTTGTAAATTGTTTTATAACATGTGCATCCCGAAACTGGTATTAGCCTCGCTGTGATTATTCCTTCTACTTACAACAATTTGTTCTAAATCAAGCCGTCTAACTAGCGATCGCATCCGAACCTCATTTTTACTTCCTCCATCCCCTCAGCCTCATATTTATTCTTCCGTGTCTTCATTTCTTCTTAAAATTCTTTTTATAATCCTTCTTCTGCACCCCTTTTTATTAATCAATTACCTGGTGCTTAGCTCTCCTTCTTTTCCTACTATCACTTCTTTCCTTTCCACCTCTTCTCCTTTCCACCTCTTCTCCTTTCCACCTTCTCTTCCTCTTCACTACTATCTTCTTCATCCTCTTTTCTTTAACCCCCTACTTCTTCAGTTTCTCCTCCTCTTTGTCCACCTCATCCTATCCTCCAACTCTGTCTTCTCCTTCCCCATTTATTTCTCTACATCTTATTCTCCGTTCTCTTTCCTCTTCAATCTTTATCTTTTTACCTCCTAGTCTCCTCTTTTTCTTCGTCTCTTCCGTTCTTTTATTAGTCTAAACACGAATTCTCGTTTCACAAGTCGAGTCGTCTTTGCCTTAGTCTTCCAATTCTTACTTTAAAGCAAGTAGGTATTGTAATGCTGCAAAAAAAAATGGATTTCAGGATTTTTGCGGAAGTTCATGTCTTCTATATCACTGATATCGAAAAAGTGGTTTCGGAACAGATGTCTGTTCACCAATTCCCACTCAACTAATAGTTCGGATTTCCTTCATATTGAATATTTACGAGTCAATTTGTGCGAGAGTGATACACATAGGCAACAATATTTGAAACTTGCATTACATTGTTGTAGGCTATCTATTACCATTACATTGTTAAGGCTGACCAAAGCCCCGGAGTAAATTATGAGTTACGGTGCATGTAGTTCAAGAAAATTAATTCCAGGGGGACCGGCACTCCTGTCGTCTCTCGGCATTGCAATCTGGCAAACAGACAGTTCTCGCGGATAACATTCTCACCGTTTCACGGCACTACAGTCTGGCAAGTGATCTTTAGTGTAACTAGTGAATTATTTAAGGAAATGGAAAGAACTTTACCTGCATTTCATTACAGTTGTTCAAAATATTATCCATTACGTTCTGTACACATAGTTCAGTGATGTATGAAGTTCTGGCATGCGCTGGAACGTGCCTTCAGTAATATTTCACATTAATTGTGTTATTTCAACCTTGAGAGCATCCATAGTAGGCGGGTTTTTTTCTTTCGCACACTTTTTGAGGATATTCCATAGATAAAAGACACACTCACACAAATCTGGAGACCGAGCAGGTCATAGTCAGTGGAATAATACGAGTATATAAAAACTAACAATTACAAGTTATATTCAGTGGAATAATTTATTAAAATAAGTTATATGTAATTGTGGAATAATGTAATAAAACCAACAATATGCAAATCACATTCAGTGGAATAGACTATTACGGTATATCAAAACTAACACATAAGTCATATTCAACGGAATAATTCAGTACCGGTATATTAAAGCCAACCATTATTATAATTCATTTGAACAGTATACTATGACCAACAATTACAGGTAATATTCTGTGGAATAATACATTAAAAGCAACAATTATAAGTAATATTCAATGGAATAAAATATCTTTACCAACAATTATAAGTACTGTAATATTCAGTGGAATAATACATTAAAAGCAACAATTATAAGTAATATTCAATGGAATAATACATTAAAAGCAACAATTATAAGTAATGTTCAATGGAATAAAATATCTGTACCATGAATAATACATTAAAAGCAACAATTATAAGTAATATTGAATGGAATAAAATATCTTTACCAACAATTACAAGTACTGTAATATTCCGTGGAATAATAGCCTACATTAAAAGCAACAATTATAAGTAATAGTCAATGGAATAAAATATCTTTACCAACAATTATAAGTATTGTAATATTCAGTGGAATAATACATCAAAAGCAACAATTATAAGTAATAATCAATGGAATAAAATATCTTTACCAACAGTTATAAGTACTGTAATATTCAGTGGAATAATACATCAAAAGCAACATTTATAAGTAATATTGAGCGGAATAAAATATATTTACCAACAATTATAAGTACTGTAATATTCAGTGGAATAATACATCAAAAGCAACAATTATAAGTAGTACTCAATGAAATAAAATATCTTTACCAACAATAATTGTAAGTACTGTAATATTCAGTGGAATAATAAATCAAAAGCAAAAATTATAAGTAATATTCTGCGGAATAAAATATCTTTACCAACAATTATAAATAATATACAAATCTGGCTTTCAGGTAGAAGCTCCCTGTGAAACAGGCTTGAATAATTTCAAGGAAAAAGTTGTTTCGGGGCCGGATATCGATCCCAGAACCCTTCGCTTAGCGCACGAATGCTCTATCAACTGAGCTACCCCAGGAACTATACACGACACCGTCACAATTCTTCCCTTTATATCCACACAACTCAAATGGGCTGACAAGACGCCAGAAACCCAACTTTGAGTGCACAAAATTCTGTGTGACTGAAATTGTGGCTTTCTGTTAACGTATCTACAGTAACGATACCCTGCCTCGGAACAATTTTTCCCTTGAAATTATTCAATTATAAATAATATTCAGTGGACTAAAATACCTTTACCAACATTTATAAGTAATATTCATTGGAATAATATATCAAAAGAATCAACTATAATTAATATTTAGTTGAATAATATATCAAAAGAATCAATTAAGTTATAAGTATGCCTAATATTAAGTGGTATAAAATTTCAAAACCAAATTATAAGCAATATTCAGTGGAATAATATAAATTATTACGACCAATAAATTAGAAATAATATGCAGTGAAATAATATATGAAATCCTGCAATTTGTTATAAGTAATATTCAATGAAATAGTATATCGAAACCAAAAGTTGTAGTACCGATAAGTAATGGATACCAGAGTACGGTCTTTTGGTGCTTCTGCGTCCTCATCGCATGTTCTTGTTGTCCGGCTTTCCTTTACCTATTTGCTTCTAATTCATAATATTATTTAGAGAATAATTTCTTTTCCATTTGATCTAAATTAACTAAGGGTGTTTGTGTTTAGAAATTACGGGTGGAGAGTGGAGTGGTGATAGAAGTATCCCGAGAAAACTCGTCTCATCGCCGTATTTTGCCCGTCACATATTTCTCTTGAAATCAGAACAGGAATACTTTCCATTTGTTGTGTTTATGTATGGATCACTAATATGTAATGAATTTAATTATCTGTAGTCAGACACGAAATTAGCCTATGGGTTCTAGGTATAGGGAAGACCCAGAGATCGCTGATACGGCGGCGGGGAGAGCAATGAGGACGAAAAACAAAACCAGGAGAACATAAGAAAAACTATGCACAGTCGTTTAGGTCAGTGGTCCTGAAACTTCTTCCGTTTGGGGCCCATCTCGAAGGATATCAAGCATCAACGGGTCCAAAAGCTAAATTAGTATCATCATCATCCACAGGGATTAGGCCTTTCGACCTGTTCCGTCCTCTCAAAGAAATTGATCTCTCCATCTCTTCGTAGGTCTTCCTCTGTCTCTCTTGCCTTTGGGTTTGTACTCTAGAATCCTTTTAGGAATACGGTATTCTGGCATTCTTTGTACGTGTTCATAGTATTTTTCTTGATATTCTTTTATTTTATTGTTTAAGTTGAATATGTTCAGTTCGTCTCTTATCGTTTCATTATATTGTCTGTCTGTTCTTCTATATCCAGCTACCGATCTCAAAAATCTCATTTCTGATACTTCTGTTTTGTGTTTTTGGTTTTCTGTTAGAGTCCAGCATTCTGAGCCATACAAGAGATATGGGACTGCCAAGGTTAAATTAGTAAACATAAAAAAATAACTTTTTTTAAAAACTAAATTATTCTAATTGAATACATAATTAAAACATAATTGTTCAGTATGAAGGAAAAACGTTTGCAAGGAACCAAGGATTTGCAACCAGTATCATTTTTCATTATACAAATTCATGTGATGTATCTGGCTTTTAAGCATAACAGTGCCATAGGAGTTATAGAATGATATGAAGATATGAAATATAACATTAACTCATTTTCGAAAAAAAAAAGTGATGTATCTGATTTTGCAGCTACACGCCTCAATTAACCAGGTGCTGAAATTCAAAATAAAATGTTCTGTATTCAACGAACTAGTGTGATGTTCGGGCCGTCGTTTTTTCGTTAGTAGGAACATGTTGGGCTCAATGGCGGTTACTTAAGTTGTAAATCTTAGCGTGCATCAAATCTGTTGCTGTACTTGTTTTTCATTCCAATTAAAAAAAGAAAATACTTTAAATCATATAAATATGATGTGGAGAATGGCATGAGCAACTTTAAAATGCTCCATCCGAAAGTTCAGATTATTCACCTCTTAATGATATCCAAGAAATGAATAATTATAATTATTGAGGCTTGAGAAGTTACTGCAGTCATTATTGAAAAATCAAGGCGATTATGAAAAGTTGTATTCGAAGTATAAGAAAATATATATTTTTTTTTTAATTATCGAAACAGAAACCGATTTTTGAGGCGTTTGTATTACAAATTTACATTATATAAATTTTTGTAGACACCTTAGGCCTACACGACCCACCATACACGCCCTGGGGACCTAACAGTGGTTCGGTACTCATAGATTGAGAATCGCTGGTTTAGATATTGTAACTATAGCCGCCATGGTGGTCTAATGGCTAGAGCGCTGGACTTATAATCATGTGGACCCGTGTTCGATCCCCGGTATGCCTCCGATTTATAACTTGTGTTGGCCAAGCCATGGTCCAGGTAACACTGGGGTTTTCTCCGGGAGCGCCAGTTTCCCTGTGGTATCCGAACAAATTTCCATCATCTCATCTCATCGCTGGTGTAGCGTAGACCAGCCTCCTATAGCGCACCCTGGACAACGACTCTATTCGTAAATTGGTCTAATGTAACCGGCTTCATATGAGTGAATGACTTAAGTCAAGTACCCGCCATTAGTGAAAAAAAAAATAAAATGTGTATAAATAATATTAACTTGAAAAGGGTGAACAGCTCTTTGCTTTGAGTCATACATCAGATAACGTAGTATACTGTAAAATGAGATCAGGTCATGAAGGGAGCGAAATTCGAACAACGGACCTTTGGCCTTACTGGTTTCGGGTCTCTAATTATTATTTCTTTACTTATGTCAAATGAATATTGTATTATAATTGCTAACAAATATTGGGATATAATACGCATGTAATTAATAATTTATTGTTCTAGTCGACGATAGGCTCTTCATATGTGGTAACTTTGTAAAACGCTTGAGCTGAACGGAGACGAAGATTATTGTAAGATATTATTATCCCAGTCCACAGTTCATGCCCATACTTGGACTGCTGTCCCCTCTCAGACGCCGGTTCGCCACTGTTGTATTATCTAAATCTTACTGCGTGTTGGGATAGCTGAATGAATTATTCATGGGGCTATACATATCACGCAAAAAATGTTAAGTGGATATTATGCATCCCCCACCCCACATTCGTCTGGATCGCAGGCCGATTATTGAATAGGCCGCAGTGTGCCTCTACAGTCGATACGAGCTCTTCATGTTATCGTCTGCAGTGTGCTGTAACAGTGGGTTAGCACGCTCGCTTCCTTGAGAGTTTACATGGTTGTTTCAGCTCAGAATGATGATTTGTATGAAGGAAGAACTGGCTGAAAGACTGAAAGACAGAGCTGGTTGGTGAGATGACTGTTCTTTTCTAATTCATTATTTTACGACGCTGTATCAACTGTTGTGGTTATCTAGCGTTTAACTGAAATATAGGTGATAATGCCAGCGAAATAAGTTCGGAATCAAACGCCTAAGTTACCCAGCATTTGCTCTTAGTGGGTTGAGGGAAAACTCCGGAAAAATCCTCAACTAGGTATTTGCCCCAACCAGGATTTGAACCCGTATCCTCTCGTTTCACGGTCAGGCAGGCTAACCGTTAAGGCTCGTCCACAATAAACTGGAAACGAGAACCAGAACGAGAACGGGAAGCGAAGAAGGCGAACGTGAAGATTTGTATACAAATCTGGCTTTCAGGAAGTAGCTCCCTGTAAAGCAGGTTTGAATAATTTCAAGGAAAAATTGTTCCGGGGCCGGGTATCGATCCCGGGACCCTTCGCTTAGCGCGCGAACACTCTTCCGACTGAGCTACCCCAGGAACTATACACGACACCGTCACAATTTTTCCTTTATATCCACACGATTCAAATGAGCTGACAAGACGCCAGAACTCAACTATGAGTGCACACAAATACAATACATTCGTTACTGGAGGTACGTTAACAGAAAGCCACAATTTAAGTCACACAAGTATTTGTGTAGTTGAGTTCTGGCGTCTTGTCAGCTCATTTGAGTCGTGTGGATACAAAGGAAAAGTTGTGACGGTGTCGTGTATAGTTCCTGGGATAGCTCAGTCGGAAGAGTGAAGATTTTTGATTCACAATAAACCGAGAACGACAACGGCTATGCATATCGATATGTATGTCAATAACAGTATATAAAGTCGATATTACGCATTCTGATGTTATTTGTGTATACTTGACCAATGGCATTCTCTCACGAGTACAAACCAGCCAACATAAACACAGGTTAACCAACTTCGAAATTTAAGAGACGGAATATTTAGGGCCTAAGAATTCAATTGACGTGGTTATCTAACCACACATACACGTAGCATATATGGAAAGTAATTCTACTGAATTTCTGGTTAGTTACAAGGAATGAATGGACATGGACTTATGTCACTACTTCCTTGCTACAAAATATACGACGACCAAATAGCTTTTCGATGACAACAGAATGAATCTAGTAGGCTGTGATCGGAAACGAGAACGGCAAAGTTAAAACTTAGACAACCTTCATATTCCCGTACCCGGGCTCCGGTAAGTTTCTCGTTAATTGTGAATGCTCACATTTAAATACATTTATTTTAACAATTTTTCCGTTTCCATTTTCGTTGTCGTTTCCGTTTCCGGAATATTACGGACCAGCCTTTACTCCACAGCGGTGGACGAGATGACTGTTACAAGTGGCATGTGACTGGTTGCTTTACGCAGCCAACCTATCTGACTGATTGCCTTACGATTAAATAGATTTCACTGGCTTCTACCTACTTCCAAGAAGAGGGTCGACACAAATTTCAGTCTGTTTGGTCATATAGAAAGTATCTCGACTTGACTTTTGGAGGGCCGAATCCTGAACGAATCCTTGGTCTTAGGCTTACTTTGGCTCATTGTGCGCCTTGTATATCCCATGATAGTCCAAGTCCGACAGATATTCTATGAAGCATTCGTGAATCCGATGCTGACATAATGGGCCATTCTACCTCTAGACGAGTGGAACCGCGGGCGTAATGTGAACTATGGCGATGACGCTATACGAACGACGGAGCAGTACAAGTGGCGCTCCGGCCTGCAGGATTCCACTGGTCTCGGTCGAGTAATACCTCATAAGTTTTCAAGTTCCTCGACGACGTTAAAGGCGTTAGCATTACAATGAACAACCATGTACATACTTGAAACTAGTTCGAAAAAACTGTTCACTATGAATTGAAAATGCACTATTATGGCCTGACTTCATTTCGTAGGGAGAGACGAAAGAATACTGTACCTCTGGTCACGATTGGGATTGTACACTAACGCACAGGTAAACAAAACTCTGCCTGCCGGTCTGAAGTTGCGTTCGGACCCGGGTTCGATCCTCGCTTGGCCTGATTACCTGGTTGGGTTTTTCCGAGGTTTTCCCCAACCGTAAGGTGAATCCCAGGTAATCTATGGCGAATCCTCGGCCTCATCTCGCCAAATACCATCTCGCTATGACTAATCTCATCGACGCTAAATAACCTCATAGTTGATACAGCTCGTTAAATAACCTACTAAAAAAATATACAATCCTCAACGCACCACCTCACTCCATCTGTACTCCGTTCCACTGTAACTTCACTTCATTCTTAAGTTGTCTCGGATCCTAAGCCTGCTATTCACTAAACTTCATTCCATACAAGGTAACTTCGCATCAGTGCTGCTCATCGGAGTGACTACTACCGCGGAGGAATCGGAGATTACGAATAAAGCTCTCCACCGGTGATCTCCGGTACTACCGTAGGTGGAACAGGGACATACGGAGGGATGCGGTGGTTCGGAGCGAAGCGACAGTTAGCTCAGGGACGACCGGCGCGTACGGACTGACGGTTATCCGTCGTATGGAAATTCTTTAATTTTGTTGAAGGTAATAATAAAGTCGCACGCTGTAAACTTACTCTAAGGGTGCTGGAACTTCGAATTTGTTAGACCATTTGAAGCGATCGCACAATCGCTAACTTGATGAAAACATTTACGCAAAACATTTGATGCGATTTCTTTTTAAATTGTTTTAGTGCTATTATTTCCAAACGCTCACAGTCTAGGAAAAAGTTTTGAAATTTCTCTAAAACGTAACTTTCGAGGCAATAAAAAATATATGAAATATTTACAAGACGACTTGAGTTATATTTTGCTGTTTAGACAACTTGAGTTATATTTTACTGTTTGGATTAAAATATTTCTGAATGAAACTAAAGAGACTTGTGGTAATAATATAATTACAATTATCTTTAAGTTGATATCCACTTATATTTTTATTACAGAGCATGAGTGGCGCGTTTTAGAAGAGGCAGTTCAAATGCTGACACCCTTTAACACAATAATCACAATCCTGTCAGGTGAAGAATCTGAATAAATTATGTTGGACAGTAAACTTTATCCCATTGATAGCCCACGTTTCTTTTGTTCCATTCTGAAGCTCCCTTAATATATTTTACTTAAACTAAACCGACTAGAATAATAATTGACAAACCCTGTTTGCGATTAAACGAGAGTTTCTAGGAGAATTAAAGTATAAATGTTTACATTAGCTACTGAAAAGCTTTACTTCTGCGTTAGTTTTGCAGTTAGATTGAATGTTATTAATTTGATCAATGACATAAAACTAATACGCCTTTTCACATATACTATGCATTTTAGAAGTAGAAAAAAAATCTGTCCGCTAACGTAGCACTTTAAGCAACACAAGAAAAAAAAGAGCCGAAGAAAGAAAGAGAGAAATTAACATAAAAGAGAGAATAAACAACTTATTTTAAAAGATACGCGGACGTCAGCGGACTCGAATCACTGCCTGATCCGATTAAAGGAATGCTCAGCGCCACAGCACATATACAACCTGCGCGCCATCAATCGGAGGTAACCGGAGGTCTTCGAATGAAAGCGCGCAAACAACCGCTCCGGAAAAACCTAATCATAAGCAGCACTACTTCGCATATAAACAAACAACGTAAAATCCTTCCGTGCTCCAAACCGCGGATTAGTTTCTATGTTCCAATCTTCTTTGTTTAGGTTATGTTGCGAGTGGTGACGGAGCTATATGTCATCTTATCATACCTGATTTTCAACAGTCCCTTCTCGCCCCGCCTACAAATTACATTCTTTCTTCACATTCTTAGTAACCATTATTTCAACTACTTCATATGGTATCGTATTTCCTTTTCATATTTAGAAAAACAGTATTTTTTTCTATTAAGTCTTTTTTTTTTGGTAGGTTATTTTACGACGCTTTATCAACAGATTAGGTTATTTAGCGTCTGAATGAGATGAAGGTGATAATGCCGGTGAAATGAGTCCGGGGTCCAACACCGAAAGTTACCCAGCATTTGCTCATATTGGGTTGAGGGAAAACCCCGGAAAAAACCTCAACCAGGTAACTTGCCCCGACCGGGAATCGAAGCCGGGCCACCTGGTTTCGCGGCTAGACGTGCTAACCGTTACTCCACAGGTGTGGACTATTAAGTCTTAAAAAATGTACAACAGATTGTGTTTTCAGACTGGTAACCAATTAGCTTAGCTTTCTAGGCTCCGCCCGTAAGGAGCGTCTTTGTCCTGCAGCCAATGGGATGGGATTCAGACACGTGCATTTGTTTACATGTGAAGTCACCTTGTATGGAATGAAGATTAGGTCATTGACGACGTGACGTGGGGCATGGTAACGATAGCTATTTTTAAAGTTCCTTTGAATGAAGGGAAACTACAGGAACAACAAGACGGAGCAATGGTGGAATTAAAATGGTGGAAGTGTCTAGGCAAAACCTGTCTCAAATCATGTCTTCGATACAAATCTGGCGATATCGTCCCGGGATCGAAGTTCAGTTTCCTAGACTCGGCGCCGTGCAGACGAGTACAAGAGATGAGAATGACAATAGAAATGGCTGACTTTTTTCAGTCTGATGTATGAAGGAAATCGGGCTCCGCTGTTTGCTGAGCCATGTGTCGCTATTGCGTGTTGGTGTCGTTTGCGCAACTGTATTAATAAAATATATCGGCTGCAATTGCATTTTTGTCGAGCGCACGAGGTAAATGCCTTCACGGCCGTAACCTTGGAAACGTATCTAATCGCAGCGATTTGTATCAGGAGGAAAAACACTCGACAGTCTCCAGTCCTGGCAAACAACTGAATAGGCCACTGGTTCATTGGGTGCTATCAACATGTGGCTCGCGGGCCAAACTGGGTAATGTTAAACAAGAGCACTCCGAATCTAGGGTAGAGATCTTTATCCCTGGGACTCCACCTGAATCTCCTATGAAAAACAGACTGAATAAAATAGTTATTTACGATACAAGTGTTAAAAATGACGTTTTATTTTGTGATTAGGAATATTTGCGAAATGAGGCTGCAGACTGAGTGTAACAAACCCACGAACAAAATATGATACGAAATGGAAACATACAAATTGGAGATTTATCCTTCGAAGAGGTTGAAAAATTCAAATATCTTGGAGCAGCAGTAACAAATATAAATGACACTCGGGAGGAAATTAAACGCAGAATAAATATGGGAAATGCCTGTTATTGTTCGGTTGAGAAGTTTTGTCATCTAGTCTGCTGTCAAAAAATCTCGGTTAGAATTTATAAAACAGTTATATTACCGGTTGTTCTTTATGGTTGTGAGATCTGGACTCTCACTTTGAGAGAGGAACAGAGATTAAGGGTGTTTGAGAATAAGGTTCTTAGGAAAATATTTGGGACTAAGAAGGATGAAGTTACAGGAAAATGGAGAAAGTTACACAACGCAGAACTTCACGCATTGTATTCTTCACCTGACATAATTAGGAACATTAAATCCAGACGTTTGTGATGGACAGAGCATGTAGCACGTATGGGCGAATCCAGAAATGCATATAGAGTGTTTGTTGGGAGACCAAAGGGAAAAATATCTTTGGGGAGGCCGAGACGTAGATGGGATGGTAATATTAAATTTGAGGGAGGTGAGATATTATGATAGAGACTGAATTAATCTTGCACAGGATAAGGACCGATGGCGGGCTTATGTGAGGATGGCAATGAACCTGCGGGTTCCTTAAAAGCCATTTGTAAGTAAGTGTCGTAAACTATTTTTTTAGTTAGCGTTCGTCCGTGCTGATAGAGCCAATTCCCCCGACTTCTCCACTGCGGTATTCCCCCTCATTATAATAGCAAACTTTATCACATTTCAAGCAGGCAGTGGTATACTGTACCTCAGTGGTAAATCATTCGACTGCAGATAAAAAGCTTGCAATTGCTGCAGTGTGACGTTTGTTGAAAAAATTGACAATCGGCGCAAACAGTTGAAGTCAATAAAAAAATACTTTCCGCAGGCTAACGTATAACAGCACTTTTTAACATACTTGCGTAGCGTTAAGAATTTGCTTTTAGGAATGGCTGTCTAGAAACTTTTCTTAATAGAGAAAGATAAAGAAAAATTGTAGTGATCTGGAGTTCCGTAACAATTTTTAGTTAGGGCGGCAACAACTAATTTACTTAAAGCTGTTTTTGGGTGCTGGACATTACA
The DNA here is from genome assembly GCF_040183065.1 of Periplaneta americana. Classification (NCBI taxonomy): domain Eukaryota; kingdom Metazoa; phylum Arthropoda; class Insecta; order Blattodea; family Blattidae; genus Periplaneta; species Periplaneta americana. The sequence goes on along the minus strand of NC_091121.1, from coordinate 52,910,530 downwards.
ATGTACTAGATTGTAGTGTTGCGTTTTTAGTTGAGTAGGCTGTAAGTTGAGGTCGTGTTAAAAGTCTTTACGCAAAGATTACGCCGTTATCTCATTTATACATTTTACGTGTTTTGCAACAATCGATATTTTTGTTTATTTTCTTGAACGATCATTAAAAACATTCAGAAATTAAAATAAGTCCTATTCACAAAAAGACGGCTTCTATGATCCCAAACATTGAAAGATTGGATTCATTTTGGACAAATTCACATAAATTAGCTCCTGATTTATTTTAAGCACTTGTAATGGTAGATTCCGTTTATAATCAAAAAGAATATAGCCCGCTAGGAGTCTTAGCAATCTCATCTGAGCCGCTTCTATTCTTCGGAGTTGATTTCATGTTAAGGCCCATGTTTCTGATCCATATGGGCCGTATTCATAGACATTTTTAGCGCGGGCTTCCGGTGGATGATCAGCGTTTTTCGTATTTTTCGTATTCATAAACCAGTGTTAGCGATAGGATATGATTTGAATTCTGTACTAGTAACCAGTGGATAGCCGGGGCTAGCTTAGTACGCTCGTAGCGCGTGCTGCGAAATGTCTATGAATAGCACCCTATAGGTCTATTCTTAATTGCGTATTCAACATAAAGTGGTTGAAAAGCATCGGGTATAGTAAGATATTATTAGTTGTCAAATAACCAGGGACTTGTTTCACAAAGTTAGCAAATTACAATAAATAATTTACAAATAACAAGTAAAGGGTTACAGATTAAATGCCTGTGAACTGTGTTACACAATGCAATCTTAAAGTTTGAAGAAATTTACAAACGAAATTATGCATTACGCAATGTCGCCAACATCAGTTCACGGAAAATCGCTAAGGAGAACAGCTAAAATTGTCGTATTTTTACCACTATCAATGAATGTTTATATTGTATCCTAAAATAGGTCAACTTATATACCTTATTTTAAGTAGGTTATTTTACAACGCTTTATCAACATCTTAGGCTATTTAGCGTCTGAATGAGATGAAAGTGATAATGCCGGTGAAATGAGTCTGGGATCCAGCATCGAAAGTTACCCAGCATTTACTCATATTGGGTTGAGAGAAAACTTCGGAAAAACCTCAACCAGGTAACTTGCCCCGACCGGGAATCGAACCCGGGCCACCTGGTCTCGCGGCCAGACGCGCTAACCGTTACTCCACAGGTGTGAACTGTGATTAGTTGCAGGATATGGGACCTAAAGTCGGATTTTTCATTTTTTTGTTTTTGTGGTTTCTTAGAGAGGATTAAATATTGAGCATTTAAAAAAAATTCATGGTTCTAGGTGCTATAGTTTTTAATAGGCCTATATTACTTATTGAATATTGATATTACATTATGTACTTTTCGAGAAAAATGCAAATAAAATTCTCATTTGTTTTCTTAGCAACTATAAGAAACATTTAGGTATTTAAGAAGTAATGTGTAAAACTGCGTCCTAGTATAGTATGTAAAGAAAAGCAAGATGCCAAAACATAGAAATGCAGTTTTTACACCGCAAATTCGATATTTTGTTCTCCTGTAAAATTTCCTTTTACGACTTTAAGTCCCTTTTCGCGCAACGGGTCACATAGACTATATTGTATTGTAAGTTTGCCAAACTATATAAGAGCCAATCAATTTTATAAGTCAACAGATTTCGCTTTGTTTGCGATGCTGGAGTTTCGTGGTGTATTTGGTTAATTATTAATTAAATTATTCTTCCGTGAAACGATTTCTATTTACGACTTGTCTACGTCAAAGATAAGCTTTAATAGAAAATGCAATCTTTACAGTCTGCTGTGCTTTATCCTGATCATAGAATCTTTGCGAAGGTTTTCCAGACGAAATGGTTCGCAATTCGACGAACAGTGAACTCGGTTCGCCCGCCCACCTCTACCGCTAATCCTGCAATTAATTTCGTATTTCTGTGATCTGACCTCACTGCGGCCCTTCGTTGCGTTCTCGCCTGTATTTATTTACGCGGTCATATAGGTTACGGATTCTTAGAAAATGTATCAGAAGCTCGATCCCCTGTTTGTGGTGAAACCTTCATGTTTCTCCCTGTCCTCGGGTTCCTGTAATACTTCCTTAATAATGTGGTAACTCTCACTTGCTAGCTTTGTTTTTTTTTTTTTTTTTTTTTCATTAATTTCCTGTCTTTGTGGCCTACTTATTCGTATTTATTTATGTCAACACATATGGTATGTTTTTAATTTCTTTGTTTAGACCCTTCATTTTAATTGTCTTCTTCTTAGTTTCTTCGTTTTTCTTTTATGAAGTTCCAGTTTTCTTTCTCTATATCTTCTTCTCCTACTTTTCCCTTTTGACGTGAAACATTTAAGTTCGAAGGCAATCTCCTGTCCTTTTAAGGGAATTTGGGATTGTTAAGCAGTTTCTATATGAGATCCAAGCCTGTTGGCGACTTGTCTCACTCCGTTTTTTACAGTTCCGTTTCCTTAAATCCGCAGTCAATTTTCTTATGTTTCCTTTCTTAGTGTATATTAATTTTCCCCTTACTACCTTGCTTCTTTTTTATTCCCTTGCTTTTTTCCTTCCTTTCCTGTTTTTCATTTTTCGTTTCTTATCTTTTGTTCACCCATCACCGTAAAAAAGAGCTTGTTACGAAACCTAACAGTAAGCCTCGGAATGGGACTGATTCTCCGGCACGACCACAGCAAAGGAAAAAGGTTATAAGATTTGGTACATGGAACGTAACTAGTCTTTATAGAACAGGAGGGGTAACATTAGTAGCAAAAGAACTCGCTAGATATAGAATAAGACTTAGTGGGAGTACAAGAGGTTAGATTAGATGGTAATGGCATATCACAAATAGGCGATTACTTATTGTATTATGGGGAAGGAAATGATAATCACCAATTAGGAACAGGATTCTTTGTACATAAAAGAATAAAATCAGCAGTAAAAAAGGTCGAATTATCAGTGACAGGTTATCGTATTTAGTACTTAAGGGTAGATGGTGTGATATCGTAGTTATAAATGCTCACGCCCCTACAGAAGAGAAAGACGACCATATAAAGGATAGCTTCTATGAGGAATTGGAACACACTTTTGATCAGTTACCTAGATATCACATGAAAGTTTTATTGGGGGATTTCAATGTCATAGTAGGACGGGAGGATATTTTTAAACCAACAATTGGAAAAGAGAGCCTACACGTAAGTAGTAATGACAATGGAGTTAGGTTAGTCAACTTTGCCACATCAAAAAATTTAATTGTCAAGAGTACAACATTCCCCCATGAGGATAATCCAGAAATGCATATAGAGTGTTAGTTGGGAGGCCGGAGGGCAAAAGACCTTTGGGGAGGCCGAGACGTAGATGGGAAGATAATATTAAAATGAATTTGAGGGAGATAGGATATGATGGTAGAGACTGGATTAATCTTGCTCAGGATAGGGACCAATGGCGTGCTTATTTGAGGGCGGCAATGAACCTCCGGGTTCCTTAAAAGCCAGTAAGTAAGTAAATAATTAAATAAGTAAGTAAGTATCTTTTGTTCCCTTTTTATCTCGGTTTGTCTGTCTGCTGTAATTCCTCCGTATTTTGTTGCTTTCTTTTCCTCCTTTCCATCATCATTCCTGGCTCCCTCTTCTTCACTCGTTCATTCTTCCCTGCTGCACATGCTTGTGCCGCTCTTGGTTTCTGATGAGCTGTCCCTCACAAAGGAAGTCTCTACTCGCTCTGCTGAGACAGTTGAAAGTGGACACCGCCTGCTACGCAGCGCAGCTCATTGTACCACGCGCCAAGGCCACCCATTACCTGCCCGAATCACAAGGCCCGCCACGCGCTTATTTTTAGACACCTTATTTACATCCCGCCATTACTTTACTCTTTTGTTTTCATTTTGTTTTGATTTGCTCACGCCAATCCGCTGTCATGGAAACAACAACCCTCCAAGTTCATATCTGGACCTCTAGGATTAGGCATTGACAACCAGCTACCATCGTGCTGCAGACGGATTCCAGTCTACAACGTCGTCTTAAAGTTTCTGACAACAAATCTAGCGCCTTCGGGTTCGATTCTCGGCCCAAGAATAGATAGTGGGATTGTGTTCGACAGCATCTAGGAAGATTTGGATTTAGGAGGTGGAAGGAGCTGTCAAAGAACAGGAATAAATGGAGAAGAGCTACTATTGAGGAGGCGAAGACTCACCACGGGCTGTAGTGCCTTGCGAGAAGAAGAAGAAGAAGAAGAAGAAGAAGAAGAAGATTCACTGTCATCAATAGATTCGTTACGCGTGAGCGAACGAAAACAAAGTCAATATATTTCAACACCCATGTAACTTTCAAATGCCTACTTCCGTGGATATAAAATTAGTAATAGCGATTAAGAATAATTACAGTACACATAAGTAAATCTGTGAAAAATTAATTGCAGATGCAGTGTGATTCAGCAAAAGCGTGCAAAAATTAAACAGTAAATAAGGCGTGCTCCAGGTAACGAACATTTTGAGATAGGAACTTGCCGTATTCATAGACATTCCTAGCGCAGGCTTCCGGTGGATGATCAGCGAATTAACGTATTCATAAACCAGTGTTAGCGATATGATATGATATGATATGATATGATATGATATGATATGATATGATATGATATGATATGATATGATATGATATGATATGATATATGATATGATATGATATGATATGATATGATATGATATGATATATGATATGATATATGATATGATATATGATATGATATGATATGATATGATATGATATGATATGATATGATATGATATGATATGATATGATATGATATATGAAGAGTCCACTGCAAGAATGATGGATGTCACTTTCTTGTCGAAAATGAACCAAGACTGTCAATGCATAGCTTAAGACATACAGAATATACATAGAGAGTTATATGACATTAACACTGATAGTCATTGTCCAGTAATGATCGGAAAATCACAGTTAAGCTTTGAACGCTAAGCATTTCAAACTTTCAATTGCTTCTCCTGCAAAATGCATTCCAAATGACATATTCATTCTTGCAGTGGACTCTTCATATGATATGATATGATATGATATGATATGATATGATATGATATGATATGATATGATATGATATATGATATAAATCCTATACAAGTAACCAATCTATAGCCGGGGCTAGTTTAGCACGCTCGTAGCGCAGGCTAGCGAAATGTCTATGAATAGCAGGGTCTACAAATCAGATTAAGGAGATATGAACTGAAACATAGCTATCAATATCGCTGTTTTCCAATCTAGATAAAGAAAAGTTCATCTCATTATTTTAGTTGCATGCTAAATTATTTGATTTCATTATTATTAGACTATTATTATTAGGTCTATTATATGCGCGATGGTCCATAAAAGATAAGACTTACGTCCACATGCCCCAGCAGACGTGAACGATCATATATCCAGTACGGAGATAATGTGTGGTTAGCACAGTGATCCCCCCCCCCCCAGCCGTTATAGCTGGTTCGCGGAAGCGAATTTCGATGCCTTCTATAGCTCTCCAATTCATCGCGATGATAGGTGGCTATGGTACCGATTACATGCACTGGCCGAAAATATCATGAAATAAATTCTTCCCCCATGAAAATTCGTACCAGCTCTCACTTCGTAACGCTAGTTGAAGGCATGTCGCCATAGACCACGTAGCTACGTCACTAGACTCTTTTGAATAATAATCCAAGAAAGTAAAATATAAGCGGCAATAATAATAATATAATAATAATAATAATAATAATAATTATTATTATTATTATTATTCGTAAGACGTATAGTAAGGAAATATAAGTAACAATCGTAACACTTACGTTTTGTTTTATGTTGGTAATGTTTCCTTAAGAACTATAAGCCTACATGTGGTTGCTAGGATACCAGTACTGAAACACGAGAAAGTCGCTGTTGCTGAGGAAACACGTGGTGCGTGTAGAATACAACTTGAGCTCGGTGTTTATGAACTGCTTCTTCATGATCTAGCTTCCAGTTTCGGCGTATTTCACAAGACGCACACTTTTCCATTGAAAGTAATGTACTATATTGCGTTCATAATATTATCCTTCACTTAATTACGTTATCCGGTTCGTCATGGCAAACACAATGTCGACATTGTTCTTCCAGTCAAAGATTCCCATACTGGTTGCAAGAAAAATTGTCTAATCTATACTATAAATTTAAATGTCGTATAGCAACTCAAAAACAAAAGTGTATCTTGTTTGATTTTTCAGTAAATTACTGTATTTGATGTGTAGTATAAGCACAGTCTAGTATATACAGTCACGAAGCTTGAGTTGTGAGGGTGCTAGGAACAATAGACTGTGCCGGTACTATTTCGCATTGTCTGTAATGAGGCGATATTAGCGATCCTAGTGGTTAACAACTATCTATGGATGCATATTTACTACGTATTGACTTTCGTGACTGTATATACTAGACTGTAGTATGTCTTAACGATTGACAGTTCAGGAAGGTAAACTGTAAGGGTAATAGACTAACATTCACAACGTAATAAACGAACTTCGTCGGTATAAAACGTACAACGAGAAGGTTTGTGTCGTATTCGTGACACTGATTTCGAAGAGAAACTAATTTAGGTAGGGAATGAGTCAAAATTCTGTGACGGACGTTTTAAGAGGCCTTTGCGTGTTGTTGCTACGGGATTACGTGCGTAATGTTATGGCGTCAGTAAAGTTATTTATGTTTGTGGTTTACACAGAGTAATGCACAGTACCTTTGAAGAAATGAGGCAGCCGCCCTGCATTGCGTCTTCTGTATAGTGCTGTGATTATACAGGGTGTTTCAAAAATACGGGGCATAATTTCAGGTATGTATTTCCCACATGTAGACAATCAAAATAGTTCATTACAACATGTGTCCGGAAATGCTTCATTTCCGAATTATGGCCTTCACAACATTGAAATTCACCGGAACGTTTTCTTGCAAGACACAGTAAAATGTCATTATAAAAAAATATTCAGTATTATGAAATTATTTCCTGGTCTCCTGCCTTTTTCCCATGTAATTTAATGTTAAAATATTTCAATATAACGAATTTTGTTTTTACGAAAAAAATCTGCATAACGAAATAAAAATTTCGCTCACTTGCCGGAAAAAATTTACTTTTTAAACGAAAAATAGTCTAAATATAGATGCAATTCGGACATATTTTATAGTATAATAGTATTGTAATTGCTTAGTGGCCACGTGGTCATTAAATATGTAGCTAATATAATATTATGTCGACTGTGAGGCAGATGTCTCTGAATTTTGTGTTAGTTTTAGTTTTTTTCATAAAGTTGTTTCCCTGTTCTCCCCATTTAGTTTCTTTCTACCAATCACAACATACCAATCTCGAACATGCGCCTCCAATCACAGCTCACTAATCTCACAACATGGCTTCCCTAACAACACGACACCTCTTGTCATACAAATTCAACGTTGCACTTTTTCTATGTCTTTCTTTAAACTTTTTTTTCCTTCCAAATGCAATGAAAGTTCAGAATTTTATTTTATTTAAGGATATTTTTCAAACTTACATGCAAAATATGCTGACTTTAAGGCGTAAGTAGAGATAAATGAAGAAGAATGCCTTTTCTTTAGAAAAATAACGTATTTTAATATAAGGAAATTGCACTATAATTTCAGAAGTTCGTAGGCGTCTGTGTGTGTGCGTGCGTGCGTGTGAAATTACATTGTGAATTGCGGTTCGGACAAAGCATAGCAACTAATATTTTTTAAGGAGAATTTACTTTGATGATTAAAAATTTTAATTATGGTTTATTTAACGACGCTCGCAATTGCCGAGGTTATATCAGTGGTCGGTGTACCGGAATTTTGTCCTGCAGGAGTACTTTTACATGCCAGTAAATCTACTGACTTGAGACTGTCGCATTTAAGCACACTTAAATGCCGTCGACCTGGGCCGGTATCGAACCCGCAATCTCCAGTACAGAAGGCCAACGCTATACCGACTACGCTACCCAGGCCGACTTGACGATGAATAATTCACCCAGTGAATCAACATCATGTGAAACAGCTGTTGATACAGTTTGCTCGGGTAATTTGAAACGGTTTCAGAGTAGAGTTTTCATATCTTACTTTGGCTATCATAAACGAATTGTTTAATTTTTAAATGTAATTATGAAGATTATCCAGTATAGTGTTAATGTAACCCAAACCTATCGTCTCTCAATGCAAAGCAATGAAAAAGATCACTAGACATTTACAGCTCAAGAAGTTACACTTAGTCAATGCGTAGAAGCTAGATATTCGTTCTTTCTCTTCTGTATTCTCTTGTTATACGATATTCAGATACACAGTAGGAATTTTTCGACTTTTCGCTCCAATTTCATTACACCATTACTCCATTATCTCGATATCATCTCTGTAACTTTCTACTGTTGATTTATAGAACGGCCTACATATCAAGGAGCGAAATTAAAGCTTGATTTTGGTAATACACTCAGCCTACTTTGCTGCAGAATACTAATGTGAGGTCGCTTCATTTCCTAGTCTGAAGCGTGGCTGCAGCATGTGACTGTTGTGCAACTGTTTTGAATCGCGTATTTCGTCCTCATTTCGTTACAGTTTCTGTTTGCCTGAGGATTGTCTGTAGGATGGTCATGTAGCCCAGCGGCAGGAGCAAGGGTATTTAACTCTTACCGTCCAAGGTGTATCATCGTAGAAGTTACTTAATTTCCCGCATTGGGACTGGAGAGATGCTAGCTGTGTTCCGATGGGAATGATGAAAAAACGGATTATAAGTGTTGCCAGTCTATTTTAAACATATATTATAAGTAGGGGGCGGATGTTGACGACCTAAAAATCTACTTAAAATAATCAATAAAATGCCCTTAAAATAATGAAAAAATGACGTGAAATTAAAAGAAAATGACATTAAAATATTATTCACCGTACTCGCTCCACAACTTGTTAAAAATCAGTCACCTTGTTTCAATGACTGCCCTGCAAATGTCGGAGAGAGGAGGGAACTTCCTGGAATTTGACTAAGGTAAAGGAAAAGAACATGCAACAAAATGAAGGTTTTAAGGGAAATATTTGAATGAGGGTTTAGAATGTGTTTCAATTAGGGGTGGCACCGGCATGGACCACCACTGATTGAAACGCATTGTAAACCCTCATTAAAATTTATAGTTTTCCCTTAAAACCTTCATTTTGTTGCATGTCCTTTTCCTTTATATTAATCAAATTTCAGGTAGTTGCCTCCTCTCTTCGAGATTTGCAGAGCAGTCATTGACACAAGATGACTAATTTTTAAGATGTTGTGCGAGTACTTTGAATAATATTTAAATGTCATTTTTTTAACTATTTGTCATTCTTCCATTAGTTTAAGGTCATTTTAATGGTCATTTTAAGTATATTTTTAGGTCACCAACATCCGCCCTTTAATTATAAGTAACCTCTTTTATATGTATGATCAAGAGAAGAGAAATTCATATTTTTATTTGAGTGATTATGAAATAATTTTATTTATGTACAAGTATCTTGAATAATAGTTGAAAGAAATATACTACAAAAGCAAATATTTACATTTACATCAACATAATATAGGAACTGGATTGTTCCGAAATGCTTTAAACGTATAATAAGAAAGTAGGCGTATATGTCACCTTTGTAACACTAATTGAATATCCTCCTCGAAATAAGGATGTAAGGTACATTGTTTCACCATAGGGGATATATCCTTATTCCGGGGACGTTCATTTGTGAGTAATTGCTTTGAATGACCTTCCGTGCTTAAAATGCTATTTGCTAGCACGAGAACTGAAAAGAATGAGGAAGACCATGACCAATTATGTAGATGTAAATATTTGCTTTTGTGCTATTTGCGTGGCTATTTCATCGCACTAAAATGTAGTTGTCTGTAAGCAATTACTGTTGAGTTGGTCTCATTGTTTTTGTAACGATTCATTGTGGGATCATCTGAGACGAAGAGATCCGCAGCTGTCCTATTGAAGCGCTGGAGTCTTTCACATATTGCGGTAGTCGTAGTTTTCCACCAAGTAGTTCTCTCGCTAATCTTCCAGATGCAGCTCTAATGTGAACGAGAGTAAAGGTTGGTGTCGGCATTATGAATTGTTCTTAAAATAGATTTCACAATAAAGGCTGGTTCACAATAAACCGGGAACGGAAACGACAACGAATGTGAATGCTCACATTTAAATACATTTATTTTAACATTATTTCTGTTCTCGTTGTCGTTTCCGTTCCCGGTTTATTGTGAACGAGCCTTAAGCGATACATTTCTCACATACATCACTGTTAACTCCTTGAACACATCATGTGAATTTTTTTTCAGCTTCGGCAGGATACGGAAACAGGCGACTTTTAGTTCTTGAACACTTTGACACTCTACCCTCGCAGCTGTTTTCGTAGTTGTAAACTCCCAAGAATCAAAAGGTGCAATATTTACTGCTAGCGTATCCCCAAGATACATTTGTTTTACTTTCGTACACTCAAAATGCATTGAAATTATATAAGAAATAACATAAGACTATAATTGTTATATGGAAACTAAATTATTATTAATATTATTATTATTATTATTATTTATATTGCTCTCAAGAAAATAGTAGTAAACATGTGCATATACAGTACATATAGAGCGTTCATTTCAAAACTTTCCAGTCTAAATAACTATATAATTTAAATATGATTTAATTAAACAAAACCACTTCAATTTAGATATTGAGGGGGAAGTTTAAAACCAGTGTTAATTGCATATTAGCTTTCACCCCCTTACCCTCAGCCATCCCCACTTTGAAATTTCAAATGGTACCCCTATCTTATGATACTTAAATTTGAAACGGTATTCAATTGCTTATACACCTCATTAATTTGTTTTCGCATCTTTTATTTTCTATCGTCGCCTGGCAACCTGGATTGTTGTTATTGTTGATTAGAGCTGAAGAGAGTAAAGTTTCAAAGACTGTTGAGCATTTCGTGTAATAGTTATGTTTGTATATTAAATTATTTCAAAATGCTGTATACCCTTCAAGAGTGAACAGAAATCATCCTTATTGATTAAATTTAGGAAATGACACAAAACAAACTGTGTTTTCATCCTACAATCAACGACAATAAAAAAAAATCAGGTTGCCAAGCGATGATAGAAAGCAAAAGATGGAAAACAAATGGATGAGGTGTATAAACAATTGAATCCTCTTTAAAATTTAATTTTCACAAGATAGGGGTGCCATTTGAAATTTCAAAGTGAGGGTGGCTGGGGTAAGGTGGTGGAAACTAATATGCAATTAAGACTGGTTTTAAACTTTCCCCTCAATATCTAAATTGACGTTTTTTTTTTTTTGTTTAATTAAATCCTATTTAAATCATATATTGTTATTTACATTGGGAAGTTTTGAAATGAACGCTCAGTATCCAATCTGTCTAATGAATTGAGCTTCTGAACCACTTTTCTCAATCAAAACATAGACCATAATATCACAACGTTAGCGCTCCATTGACGGAATATTTAACTGATCTACCATTCTAGAATAGTTGTAAAATGGCAGTAGCTCAACTTAAAAAAAAAAACAAATACCTACAACATAAAGTAAATACATGTACTATGATTATTTTAAAACCAACGTTGGTTTTTGGTTTTTAATTCCCCAAACTATTCCCGCAACCTGTTCATATTCCACCGCTACTTCTTTCAATGAAACAAAGTCTAGGTGAATGGCATGGTGCATGAAAAGTGGTGCAGTTCTGTGCACCTGCTGTATTCGGAACAGGTTCTGACGGATCGTAGCCTGCTGGCTGGCGGTCTAACAAACGCTAACTGCATACCAATACTTCATCCGCTTGCTGCATCGACTGTTCCGTTGTCATGATGATCACCGTCAAAAATGTCATCATGTAGCGAAAAAGTAATGAGAAAATTTGGGACGAGTTTGTGTGTTCATCTAATTGTGATCCTGTGTGACATGAGGTATTCAACTATCTAGGGAGCTAGAAAGGAAACTGTTTTTAAGTTTGCAACCCTGTGTAGTCACGGTGCTCTTTCAGATGTTGATGTGAACTACCAAACGTACAGCTTAGTTTATTGAACAACATTAATAATTACAAAATAAAATTTCTATCTTGCAGTTTAATTTTAATATAATAAAATATCATGTTTGTAGGATGCGTAGTATTTGCTGATCATCACCGGTTAAATCTTAAAGTTTGGACAACAGCAGCAAACGTTGAACGTGCAGTAAGCCGGTGTTGAGGAAAACATTCTCCATAAAACTGAAGCGCTGTCCTCGTAACACGTCTAGCCTCTCCGTAAATTAAGTGAACAGCCAACTACTGACGTTATGTCCACTGGCCTCGGCACAGGTGAACGATCATTCAACCGGTACGATGGCATTGCGTGGTTTATTGGATGATTCCCAGCCGTTATAGTTGGTTCGTGAAAATGTTTTTGCTACTTGTCATAGCTTTCCAAATTCATCATAGTACTGGACGGGCACCGGTTCCATTACTGGCCGAAATTTCGTGAAATAGTTTCTTCCAGTATGAGAACTCGAACCAGTGCTCATTCTATAATGTGAGTCCAGACATTACGTCTTTAGGTCACAATGTAAATATGTCTGTATACGTCTGTAACCTGCAATTTTGCTCTTAATGGGGTGAGAGAAAAGCCTGGAAAAGCCTCAATCAAATAACTTGTCCTGGCCAGGATTTGAACACGGGTCCGCTAGTTTCACGGTCAGGCAGGCTAACCGTTACTCAACAGCCGTCAACCAGTTCATTTTGTATGGGCCTCAATGTCGCAATTTTAATAATATGCACATTAAGTCCTCGTTGAATCTTTTCCATTGGACGCAATCAACCTTTGAAATTGAGTATGTCTCCTAAATGATTCTGTAATGCTGTTCGTATTTTTAATCCATTATTTACTTTTGGATTCCTTTGAAATATAACACGTACTATTTGATACAGAACTGCTAATGTAAGTTACTTGCTTTCACATACAAGAAGAGATTGAATGAAGAAATCGGGGATTCACCAGACATGCATCTTACGTCATATACCACATGGACGTGGGAAACAGTTTTTCGGAGACTCACAAAACAGGGATGCCCAAGTAATTTTCTTCGTACATGTGACGATAAAATAAATTTCATTTAAAGAACACCATAGACCGTGCAGAGTCTAATACATAATCCCATGAATGTTGCTAATCAGAAATCCTTGAATCCCCTAGATTTAACTACTTTTCCCTCAAATTGGCAACACTGATTCCATCTGCCTGCGTCGGGGCTTGAAGTCTCTCGTCTCAGCTGACCTCATTCCTGCACAGAGCTTCCCATTCATAGTCTCTTTGATTGATAGAGACATTTCCACAAAGCAGTTCTGTGAATGGCTTGCAGAGAGGAACAGCTCTGCGTTTTCGTATCATTGTGCTAGTGGAAGGAGAAGATGGAAACTATTAGCAGCGCGGCAGCGTCATAATTCGGGATGTCTGTCTGGGATTCAAAAAACAAATTGAATTTGCCTTAGTCCATCTCTGTAGCAAAATGATGCCATGACAACATGATAGACTACGACAGGTATTCTCGAGTTACTTTTCCGTTAAACCTGTTTCTGTTGAAATCTGCAATTTCGATGCATTATTATGGATTGAGGCATCCATTCTTCAGAATAGTGCAGTACCTGCAGAAAATATCTGTGTAGCAGCTTGGTGATTATTCACTCAGTGTACAATTATCACTGGTTTATGAACGTTTTCATTACTACCTAGTAGTATTGTTGGAGGAGCATCATGAAAACATCCAAACATTCACCATTAGCCACTGTATAATGTGAGTACTGGTGAATGTGAGGTCTGCACGGGCCAAAATCTTGAAGTTTGGGATTTTTAATTGAATAAAAAATCCATTGTCACACGGTTTTTCTCTGGATTCTCCCGTTTCATTCCATTAACATTTCTCCATTTCGTCGTCATTCCATAGCATTCTCCGAACGCCGGCTAGTGACGCACAGAGGCGGCTGGCCTAGGGATGAGTAGGGTTGCCTGCTCGATACCTGGATACGCAGAGAACCTTAGTGTAGTCAGCCGGTGTGGGTTTAGCAATGTGCCTAGTTTGAGAGTTTTTTTTTACTTTACTTTCTCTATGAGGCCGGGAGGGGAACATCCCTGTGCACCGCGACCTGAGGTCTATTGTGCGCCCCTGGGATGAGTTGCGAGCCCACCGACCGCACCGCATGTCATTGACATTATTAACCATTACCACCTTAAACAACTCATTGGCGTCATATAGGGATATCTTATGCAAAGCTTTACCGTTAGATGACAGAAGCGTTCCATGCGGCACAACATGTTGTAGGACTAACAGTTGATTACGTTCTCTCACTTGGTTTTCTATGCGTGTCAGAATTATATTTATAGTTATTTTGTATTTAACCTGTATAGTTGAGTATAGTTCAGTACTTTCTTATCTCATAATTTAATTTAATTTACAATATATAATAGCGTAAACTTGTATAATACTGAGCGATTCCCCTTAAGAGATGGATGGGGAAATCTTCAGTATGCAGAATATAGATACGAGTAAATTGAATATTCATGAACATAAACGAGGACTTTGAGAACGAGGTGCACGAATAAAAAAAAAATAGGAACTTTGTCGAAGGTGAATATTATCTCTTTAATCATTAGTATTGTAAGTATCGTACGCTAAAAACAGGATATGCAGCCACCAATGTGTTTTTTTTTATAGAGAAGGGACTAGAGATTGAATGCCTCGTATTTTTTTTCTCTAGTTGCAGAAAGATAAAATGTAATGTTTAATAAGATGATGTAATATGATCATAGTAGTATCACCACAGTCTAGTATATACAGTCACAAAGCTCAATACGTAGTAAATATGCATCCATAGATAGTTGCTAACCACTAGGATCGCTAATATCGCCTCATTACAGACAATGAGAAATAGTACCGGCACAGTTTATTGTTCCTAGCACCCTCAGCACCCTCACAACTCAAGCTTCGTATATACTAGACTGTGGTATAACGATTATTTCTGTGTTTTGTAGGTTAAGGACATGCAGTTTTGAATACTATGTAGAATGATTTTGAAAATTTGTAGTAAAAACATGGTTTTAATAATTAGTCTACAGCACATTTAAAACATTATTCACGAAATGGATTTCACTATGGATCGTCCCAGTTAATCAAGAGTTTACTGCAGGCATAAACTTCGGAGAAGTACTGAATATAATCTAAGTTAACATAGCTTGCTGTCGAGGTTGCGTATGTTTTCATTAATTTTTCTTTTCCCTATTCCAAAATGAAACTGCAACCAGCAATTCCTTACTTGAAGTAGTTATTTTAGTTTAATAGCTAGCACTTTCGATGCTCAATTTAATTACTTAAATTTTTTAAGGTTTAAAGCATATATTCAGAATATTTCGGGACCTGAATGAAGACAAGGCTTTCCCTAGTCTTTACATATAGGAACACAACAAAAATTTGGCATTTTGAGTTGTTTTTAAGAGTGTTTAATGTACTAATATACTACGTAAATTTTCAATGTTTATATACCGGAAAACAAATGCACACGCAAAGCGCATCCCCCAAAGTACACGCGCGCTATCTATTGGTGCTAGTTCAGGATATTCCTATTGATGTGCGAATAGTTTCGACTGTCAGTTTCATTACTGTCTCCAGACTAAGCCTCATGGAATGAGAACCAGAAGGCTGCGCCTTGTTAAATTTAAATGCGGTGAATATAAAGACAGAATTGAAAAATCCCAACTATGCTCACAATAACAATCACGAACAGTGTAAAGATTTCATGCAATTCTAACGATTCCAAGAATCCCCTGTCACTCTTTATGTTCATTAGTAAACAAGATTTTGAAAGTCTTTATTTCCGGCCGCAACATAACGTTGGCCTAGTGTCGGTGTGGTGTTTGAAATGGGAGCTGGGAGCACACTACAGTGTGTGTTGATTGCTGACTTTATGTGTCAACCGCGGATAGAGGACGCCGGTTTTTCAAAATAAGTGACGTGTAAGATTGTCATTGCGGATAACTGCTGCTGTTATTCTTTACCTAGTTGCCCTCGGTCGTCTGGTGGTTACCATGCTAGCCATTGGATTACAGCAGTGATGTCAAAGCAAGCGCATTTTTCTGAACTTGACGTCGTGCGCGGGCATCAAGCGCTAAGTATGGAAAGAGGAAGGGTTGTGTATATGAATAAGCAGCCTGTTGGATCAAGAAAACAGTGGTGCACAAACTTCAAACGGAACGTGAAATTTTATGTCATTATTTTTATATGACTTCTTTGTGTTTAATATCATCTATATTGTCTGTAAAACAAACTAATATCAATTTCTTAATATTGCAATTGTGTTTTAAATGTTAATAACATAATAAAGAGTTAAGAATAATATTCACATAAATTGCATAGTAGTAAAACTATACTGTACTAAATGGATGAAACACATTATTCATAAAGAAAGTGATACCCGAAGAAAAGAGATTGAGTATGACATGATAAGTTGGAATTGATATTGATGGTACCTTTAGCCTTATAAAAGTAATCAAAAAACTAATCAAAACAATATTACAGTACAAAGCAAAGTTACCTAGGTGCTGTCCACACTTGTGGAGTAACGGTCAACGCGTCTGGCTGCGAAACCAGGTGGCCCGGGTTCGAATCCCGGTTGAGGTTTTTTTCCGGGGTTTTCCCTCAACCCAATACGAGCAAATGCTGGGTAACTTTCGGTGCTGGACCCCGGAATCATTTCACCGGCATTATCACCTTCATTTCATTCAGACGCTAAATAACCTAGATGTTGATACAGCGTCGTAAAATAACCCATAAAATTAAAAAAATACCTAGGTGCTTATATGTTTTTAGTGTAACTAATATTCCATAAAAAAAACTCTTATCGCATTATGCTTTTAAGGTGATACTGGTGAACAACTTCCTATCATCAGAATATTAAATTATTTTCTCGAAATGTGCTGAAGCTATAGAGCTGACATTTTTACAACACATGGGCACGTATCTTTTGCTTATGATGTAACAGTAGTTGCTTTGTTAATTCATTTCCTTACAAACAATTTCCATGCGAATATTTTCAAAATTTTCAATACACTATCTTCAGTAATACGTATTTACGGTATATTAGATTTACGAAAACATTCTGTAAGGCTACTAAATAAATATGAGAAAAGTTGAGAAAATATTTCTTTGAATAAAAAACATCAAACTTGTAAAAAATGAGAATTAAAATTAAAACTTACATTCTTATAATGCACTTATTCTTCTCAGACAAATTTAAACATTAACATGGATACAGTTTTAATAAGTTCTCTTTCCTTTATCTATTGAATCAGTGCTGTATGTAGCTCGACCAAGCGGCATATACTACTTCTCCTGAGCTCTAAAGCGCGCGCTTGCTCCTATGGGCATCAATTGACATGACTAGATTAGAGTTTCGCGAGTTGAATTCAATTAATTTATTGTATTCCATAGATCTTACATCAGCATTGAAACTCTAACAAACAAACATTCTGATGGGGGCATATATAAAAGTTAATTTTTTTTCTTTCACCATGTTAATAATGTCAAAAGAAGTGCTTATGCAAATTTTGTCTACTCGACCGCAATTACGAGGCCGTCCAGAAAGTGGTTTTCTCTGGGGCCGTTTACAGAAAAAAGCACAATTGCATAGAAAGATTTATTGAACAGATACAGCAATTTTTGCGCTATCTGTCAACATATCCCCCACTGGAATTGAAGCATCTGTCATACCATGGGATCAATTTTTGTATCCTTGTGTTGTAAAAGTCAGCCGCCTGGGATCGGAACCAGCGTTTGACAGCCGTTTGCACATCTCTGTCGATCCCATGTTATGACAAATGTCTCAATTCTAGTGGAGAATATGTTGAAAAATAGCTCAACAATTGCTTTGTCTATTCCAATAAATTTTTCCAATGAAATCGTGTTTTATATTTAACGACTTCTGGCGAATTAATTTCTTTACGGCCCTCATAATTGCGGTCGAGTGGCCAAAATTTGTATAAGCACTTCTTTTGACATTATTAACATGTTGAAAAAAAAAAAACTTTTTTCTCTGTCCACATCAGAATGTTTGCTTGTAAGATTTGGAAGAAATCTATACATTTTTTTTGGCAACATGAGGACAGTGGATTTTAAATAGTAATAAAAACCTTAACATAGCTTTTTCTAGAAGGGAAATATAACTCGGAGATTTACGACTTGTAGGAGACTCATGTTCCTGATAGATGTTCCAGCCAAAATTTGCCGGCAATTTCTCATCTGCGTTGAATTTCGAAGCTGAATAATTCTGCATTAAAAGCACCATTAAATAAAATACTTATACTACTCTGTATTTTCTTCAGTATACAATTTTCTTTGAATTGAATATTAGACCTGTCACGTTTCTAGATTGAAAATGACCTGACGAATATTCCGTAAGGATGAATAAAATCTGTTCCTCAGACTATGCTTTTGATAAAGCCTTAATCCTGGACGCGAGGGCCAAGACCGTCCAACAGACTGCTGATCTCACATCCACATGCCTCAGCAGAGGTGAATGATCATCCAATTAATCCGAGCTAACACGTCGTACGCACGATGATCTCTCCAGCCGTTATAGCTGGTTCGTGAACCAGATTTCACTACATACCGTAGCTCCCCAAATTCAACACGATGCTGAATGAGCACCAGTCCCATACACTGCTGAAATTTCATGAGAAAAATGTTCCCCTCTTAAAGACTCGAATCAGCGCTAATTCTGTAACGCGAGTCCAGGCATGTCGCTTTAGACCACGACGCTATGGCACGGAACATTTGATAAAGCATTGCTAAAGAGATTATCAACAGTAATCTCACTAGAGGTTTTGATTTATCTAGAGAAAATCAAAACTCGAGTGGGATATAATTGACTATTACACGATTAGAAGAAAGTATATAAAGATTAGAAGTAACGAAGTACTCCAATACAATAAAACATTAATTGACTTACGAAAATACAACTGTCTTCAAATGTATTATTGTACCATCTCAACATTACAAATATTACGCTAGATGCATGCTAGATGGCAGTAGTGAGTTATGATTACTAGCAATGCTTTCTCGTCGAGAAGTTCTCGATGTATATCACGATGGCAGTGTTACTAGTCAAGAAGGCTTTGTTGATTCAGATTCATTTTTATTAAAACAGTTGCATTCCACTTCAATTATCCGAATCCCAGTAATCAACGTCACTTGACAGATGATTTTCAATAAATCTTAATATTAAACAATCTCTGATACGTGACTATCCATAATATCATATAGCAGAAGCTACCGTATAACATAACCTAAATAACATACACAAGTGTTAGAAAAGTTTTAATTAACGACGATGACATAAAAAATAAACATGAATAATTTTAAAAGGAATAATTATTGCATGTACAATTTTCAAATTTGAATGTGGTTGGTGGTTCAATTGATGTTATATTGGACGTGTGCGTAATAGAAGTGGAACTCGTTGATGTAAGCCTACATGGTGTATTCAACTTATTCAGGATTTCCGAATGGTGCTCTTCATTTATTTGTAAATAGGATTTCATAAGATGCATAGGTATGATCAGTGATTTTTATTAATTCTTGTTCTTGAATGCCAATGCGAGTCATATTTGAAACTGCTGTGCATCGACTGGAGTGGTTTGTAATTTTCTATTTTTTTTTTTTTTACGTCCAGACCAGCGCAGTTTCAAATGTTGGCAAACAAAGAAACAAATGCTAGGGACGCGATAAAATTAAACAAATGCTAGGGACGCGATAAAATTGTGCGATAAGCAGCCATGATTGGTTGAAATACGTCCTTTCGTACCGTTTTATTGGTCAAAAGTAGTACGACATAGTAAAAGTGTAATAGTCATCATAATCTCCAACTGTCTTAGAACCCGCAAAAGCAGTAGGTCTTATGTAAAGACGATCGTAGTAGCTAACAACTTGCTGGCCGAAAAAATTTCCAGAAACTCCCATTACCAACTTTTTATTTCCACGCAATTTTAAATGTACTCGCAGCAAGTTGTTGGTATTGAATTTTCTCTTTCTTTGTTTCAGGTAAGTTCCTGTCCATCACATTCCATACTTTCAGAACATCAATAACGTAAGTAATATACATGAATGGTTTCTTCCGAGGTTTTCCCCAGCCGTGGGACTGAAGCCGGATGATCTATGGCGAGTCCTCGGCATCAACCCCTTTGATTTGATTACCCCCCTTTGATTTGATTACCTGGTTGGGTTTTTCCGAGGTTTTCCCCAACCAAAAGGCAAATGCCGTGTAATCTTTTGGCGGATCCTCGGACCTCACCTCATCTCACTACATCTCGCCAAAATATTGTAAAAAATTGCACAAAATTATAAAAATTGTAGAAAATTACTAAATTGTAAAACTGTAAAAATTTGTAAAAATTGTAATTGTCATATTATAAAATTTTGACTTGTTCCACATCTTAAAGCTTCATTGCTCATGTAAGATCTATGGAATAAAATGAATGAATGATTGACAATTCAAGATGATTTCAAGACTCAATTGGAACGATTGTCTGCAGTTTACAGTTTTTTTTTTTTTTTTTTTTTTTTCGTGCTTTACTTTGCACTTTAGATTCACGTATTCGAGCCCTGTCGTGGCTGTGGACTTCTAAGCGTTTCATTGGGAAGCATACGTGCTAATTTAAGATAAAGACGTTGATAAAAGAAGTATCATATATATGCCACGTTTAATTCATTTCGCAACAGTTTCTTATCATGTCAGG
The DNA here is from genome assembly GCF_040183065.1 of Periplaneta americana. Lineage (NCBI taxonomy): Eukaryota > Metazoa > Arthropoda > Insecta > Blattodea > Blattidae > Periplaneta > Periplaneta americana. The sequence goes on along the minus strand of NC_091121.1, from coordinate 52,889,715 downwards.
AATAGCATTTTGTTCCAAGATTACATTATTCTTTGTAGGATACTCACGGTTATGAAACCATTTAGTAAGTATGAGGTTGTCTGCCAATCCTACCGATTTGTTTTAGATCTGTCAAAATCGCACTCCATCTACCGGTATTTCGGTACCGAAATAACACAATTTCTACCGAAATTTGACCAACAGTGATTTTCGAAGCCAAGACAATAGATTATTAGAGTCAGTTCCGAAGTACAATAATTACATAGTGTGTCAGTAGTCTTTGTAGTAGCAAATCAGTTTCATCAATGCATACATAGGCCAGCGTCCTGTTTCTTCTTTAAGCCTTCATTTGTCTGAACCGACGCATGCGAGTTGCGAGGTACGAGGCCCGCATGCAAAATTCGGACTACATGAAAGATAGCGAGTGGTTTCTATAACTACGAGATACGCAGACTTCTCACGTCGCAGTCATAGAAACCACTCACTATCTCTCGTGTAGTCCGGATTTGTGCGAGGCGGGCCTCGCAACTGGCATGCGTCGGTTCAGAAAAACCAAGACTTAAATGAGCCATAGCAGTCTTCGTTTCATGTCGCTTCCTCCTGTATGATTGCGGACGCTACAAATGTTAGATTTCATTTTATGGAATGACCCTGTAAAACATTTAGAATTCATGAGTCCTTTAGTGTAATTATTATGTAAGCTGGCATTTGTTCCTTCATTAGCAGTTGTAGCTCAATTTCCTGATTTGGTCTAAGAGACAGAAATGCAAAAACTGGAAAATGAATAGAGGATTGTTAAAAATGTTGATGAAATTCATAATCTTGGAAACGACGTTGAAGTAACTTGGAACAATTTAGAGAAATGTAAGTGGTGGTGACTAGAGCCCGAAAGTTGCATTTATTTTGGCTAAAACATGCACTTAAAATTCAGGAAATAGGCGGTAAAATAATAATAAACAGGAATTAAAAAATATGAGAATATAGAGTAAAATCATAAAAATAGTAATTTAATATAGGTTATTTAACAAACCTGTGCATCACATTTCAGTACTTTTATTTTTCTTGGTTAGGCCTACATGCCACAGCAAGATGTTTTTCAAGTTTTCAACTGTTATAGTCAGCCGCCTGTGAGAGAGAATGTTTTTCATAATGGAAAAAGATCGTTATACTTCCGAAGTGACTGGAGCGTACTAAAACATGATATTGTGGATGTGCTCATATTGGTAACAATAGCACAAATTAATGTGCCAATTCTGGTAATTGCTTTCATTACGATCTCTCTGTACACTGTTCTTGGAATCTGTAGGAACTGAACCTCTCAGACGAGAGAAACAAAGTGACACGGGGAATAAGATACAATGGCAGTAACTGGTCCAACCAACCCCCTCTGCTGACTATCGTGACATAATGTCCTTGTGACACAATTTTTAGTGTGACGTACTGTGCCTGTGACAATATTAAAATTGTGACAATGTCCGCTTGACATTTTAATACACTGTGGCGAAATGTCCGCGGTACGTTCTGATTGTGACAAAACGTCCGGGCACGAAATCAAATGTTTAACATTACCTTGCATTTATATGAACTTTTTCACTTTTATTTATTTAGTTATTTATTTTATTTATTTATTTAATTATTTAACTTATTTCATTTGTTTAATTAAGTTTATTTATGTATTTAATTAGTTTTATTTATTTAATTAATTTTATTTATTTCTTTAATTAATTTTATTTATTTACTTATTATTTATTTATTTCTTCATTTATTTATTTATTCATTCATTTATTCATTTATTTACTTTATTTATTTACTGTATTTATTTATTCATTTAGGCTATTTATTTACTTATTTACTGATATTTTTAATTATTTATTTATTTACTTATTTAATTATTTATTTATTTACTTATTTAATTATTTATTTATTTAATTATTTAACTTATTTATTTATTTAATTATTTAACTTATTTAATTAATTTATTTATTTATTTAATTTAATTGATTGATTTATTTACTTATTATTTATTTATTTATTCATTCATTTATTTACTTATATATTTATTTACTTATATATTTATTTATTTACTTATTTATTTAATTATTTAACTTATTTAATTAATTTATTTAATTAATTTTATTTATTTATTTACTTATTATTTATTTATTTCTTCATTTATTTATTTATTCATTCATTTATTCATTTATTTATTCATTCGTTTATTTACTTATATATATTTATTATTTATTTATTTATTTACTGTATTTATTTATTCATTTAGGCTATTTATTTATTTACTTATTTACTGATTTATTTAATTATTTATTTATTTACTTATTTAACTTATTTAATTTATTCATTTAATTAATTTAATTTATTTACTTATTATTTATTTATTTATTTATTTATTCATTCATTCATTCATTTATTTACTTATATATGTATTTATTTACTTATATATTTATTTATTTATTTTAATTCGACAGTTCTGTAGTCCCAGTTGCCACCTATAGAATACGCTCTACACTTTAAACTCGCTAAAAATGAACATTCTTTGTTTTCTTCCCCAACACCCTTCATATGAAGTAAATTATAAACGTTAAGGAGATTGAAGAATTCAATCTTGTTAAATGGTTAAGTTACGTTATGTTATATAAAGAGCAAATTGACAGTAATGTAATAAAATTGAAGATTATGTGCAATAATAGGCGATGACAGCAGAAGCGGATCACAGATAAAGACATAAAATATATAAGATCTGCACTGGGATTGCAAGAGTTGAAGGTAAACTACTGTATTTTGTTCAAGTGAGGGAGAAGACTATGTCAGACAAATTGATGTAGTATTCATGTTTCTTTGTTGGCGACACGCGCATCCTGGACAAAGTGAGTAGGATTAGCGTTATAAAAAATTCGTTATAAACAAATTATCTTGAATGATTAGCCATTCTTTGGCACTCCCCTAAAACAAACCAATAAATTTTGGTAAAATTCCAGAACCAGTCGGGAACAATAACCTACAAGAGACCGTCCAGCCTGCTCCCACACTGCCCGCCCGGCTTATGCAGCCTCCGCCTATAGCAGCCTACGTATCATGGCAACTCGACTGCGGTTGCTTTATTCACGGGAATCACGTGTTCTACATTAGTAATTTCTGCAGTCGACAGGGAAACATTCGTTGGATCCATCTTTTTGTTTTGCTTTACAGTTACAGGAAGCGTATAAATATTATAAAGAATGAGTGAAATACCATATCCCTGTGTTCTTGCGTTATTAGGGAAATTACTTAATTATTCTTGAAGAACTGTTTCATTTGGCGCTTTACAGGTACGAGGTGGCCCTCTCGAACTTCCCTGATTTCAACCGATTCTCTAAAAAGAAGAACGAGAAATGAAAGAGAATTTTTGTCACCTTTACTAGGAAATATAACTAATTTTCATAAAAAAACAATCAATATTAGATTTCTACATGAGCCTCCTCGGTAGCACGTACAATATCCAAACGATACTCAGTTTCACTCAGTCCAGGATCTATGTACCATATCTGGTGGGGTAGTTGCTACTGCTTCCACAATGCGATTGCTTAAGTTGTTGAGATCGGTCACATTGGTGATATACCCAATATCCTTGACGTAGCCCCAAAAGAAAAAATCTGACGCAGTAAAGTCGGGGGAACAAGGAGGCCATGCTATTGTACCACCGCTTCCAATTACACCATTTGGGAAAGTGTTGTCCAGTTTGTACACACAGCGATGTTCCAATGAGGCAGTGTTCCACCGTGCTGGAAGTTTATGCCGGGCTGTTTTTATTTTTTTATTTTAGTAGGTTATTTTACGACGCTTTATCAACAGATTAGGTTATTTAGTGTCTGAATGAGATGAAGGTGATAATGCCAGTGAAATGAGTCCGGGGTCCAACACCGAAAGTTACCCGCATTTGCTCATATTAGGTTGAGGGAAAACCCCGGAAAAAACCTCAACCAGGTAACTTGCCCCGATCGGGAATCGAACCCGTGCCAGGCTGTTTGAGTGAAATCTGTGGAAAAACATATTCTTGTAGCGTGTCTATGGGTAGGGAGGAGCTGTAACAGTAGGCTCAATAAAAAAGAAAGACCCAATCCTCGGGTCCAAGGCAAAAGGTGATAGATATGTGTGTATTTTTTTACCTTTTTATTTCTGTCGACTATATTCATGTTTTTATTGAATATCACTGGCTTCTGTCTGATTGTCAATTTATATTAAATGTGTCTTTCACTCTTTTCTCTTTCTCTCTTTTCTCTTTCTCTCTTTTTTTTTTTTTTTGCTCTTGTGTGTTATTTATCGGTTTGAATTAAGTTAATTACTGTACTTTTATGATAGCTAAATTAAGATATGAGAAATGAAGCACACAAAAAACAAGTTGATCCTTTGTAAATTGTTTTTAAAACATTTCAAAATCAATTATATTTAATTTAAAATCTTTATAACTTATTATGAATTAAGATTTAATTCTAAATCACTGACACTAATTGGATCAGACATTGCACTCTTTGATTGTTGAGTATGTAAGAACATTCACTAAATCTTTGTACATTGTAACTGTACTGCAGAAGCGAGGTTAGAAAATGTCTTTCCCTTGCCCTGCATTTTCGCATTCTTTCCGGTCTACCCTTTTCGTCTCGTCTCAAATTTCGGCAAATTTCATTTGCACGCTTTCTTCGACGCTTTCTTCCTTCAGCCGCTTATATCGGCACATTTTCTAGCAAAAAGCTTCTCAACAATGTAATTTAACTCAGTGGTTTTAACTGTATAACTTCATAACACTACACACAAGACGCACTGCCCGACAGCAGCCCCACTCCCACTATTTAGGCATTAATTTGTGTAAATTGGTGGAAAACCGCAAACATAAACAACTTTATTTACACAATAAGATTGTAACGTAGGCCTACACAGTCCCGTAGTAACAACACGCAAAGCCCTCTTACGTCATACATCTTACGTTCGCCACAGAGTTTTGTTGTACACTTTCGACTCGTACCATGCCTAAAGAAGTTTCATTTAAAAACTATGAGGGAAGAGCAGTGCTTTGTTATGATGATGATGATGATGATGATGATGATGATGATGATGTAGTGAAGGAAGACAAAGATGGGGTGGTGGCACAAGATGAATAACTAAGCGAGGCTGAAGAGATAGTGAAGGAAGAAAGATGCTATGTGACAAATGGAGGAGGAAAGCGAGAGCTGATGCTGTGCTCCGTACCTGCAGCTGTGTCGTCATCCCGTCTGTTTTCTCCGCTGCTCTCCCCTCTCTCCCCTACTTCGTTTCTTCCATTCAGTCGTCTCGTCATTCAACAGTAGCCGCCAGCCCGCGCTCGCGTGTAGCGGCCGCCGCGAAAACATCGGCCGTATCCATGGCAACCCGATGAGTGGTGTGATGGTGGTGGCTCGATGCCTGGACCGTGGGGAGCGGAGATGGCCCGGCGCTGAGAAGAAATCCCTGGTAAACACCCTATGTGATTGTTCATGCAGAGAACAGGCTGTGTTTAAGTCTCGACGCAAATTATGTTGTTTGCAACGCATTATATGCCGAGTCTGCTTAAGTTTCATTGATCAAATTGAATATTTTCATGTGCAATGTGTTTTGCGTTTGGTCCTCTTCTTCCAATCCGACGATCGCGAATAAAAATGTGTTGTGATACTTAATAACAGTGAGTTTGTAATCGGTTTGCTTAGTTACTAAACCGATTAAATACATACGAAGTTTGGTGACGTTTTGATCATTTTGTGTAGAATTGTGTCTCCTTGAAAATTGCTTCTGTGTTGGGTCTCCTCTTAAAACAGAGTTTAATATATTACGACCAACATTTTTGTACGAAATTTGTGTTTCCCTCAGAAATGTGATTGTGATTGTTCCCGTTTAGGTCTATATGTTATTTGCCTGCCTGCGCGTCTTGTCTGTCTGTCTGCCATGTTCAAGAATCCTATGGAATAAAAAAATTAAAATATTTACTTTCTGGTTTCGTCACTCTAATCGTGTTTTGTACTTGGTCCCCTTCTTCGCAAATTAAAGTCTGTGCCTCACACCACAAGCTGTCTGTCTCTTTCAACAAACGGGTGCCTAGTGACTGAATTTTAAGTACGGAATTAAATCAGTTTCCTAGATAATTTTGTGTAAAACTATCTTTATGCTCTTCATCTTCGTTTTTATATTAGCCTGACTGTAAGTCTGTGTGCAAAGTTAAAAAAATAGTACTAGAATATTTTATATGCAGTTGCAGGCCTAATGTTCGTATCTGAATGTGTATGATGAGACTTAACTGTTGTTACTGCAAACACATCTAAAAGTTTTGTGAATTTTCAGCAGAACAATTTAAAAAAACCGAGTTTTGTGAACCGTGTGTTTGTGTTTGCTTCTCCTTCTTTGATTTATTTCTCGTGAGAGAGTTTCGTATGACTCCGACTCCGAACTGTTCTGTTGAGATTTATTGAGATTGTGTTCGATCTACACACTGTGAAGTGTGAATTGAATGGCAATCATCGTGACTATCTTTATGCGTTTTAACTTGTGGAGCATATATCTAAAAATCTACTGCTCAACTGTGCTTTGAAAAACTAGTAGATTTATTCGCATTTCCATGCAATATGTCACGTTTTTGTGCTTGAAATTCTTATCCACCGTCTAAGATATACTTTACTCGAAGTTTATACAGCGTTATTAAATAGCCAACTAAAAAAAAAGAGACTAGTGAAGTACGTTGTGTGGAGTGTGGCATTGTATGGGACAGAAACATAGTTATTACGACGAAGTGAAGAAAAACGTCTTTCACTCTCATGGACGTAGGTCTATGTGTTAACTTATATAAAATCAGAGAACTAAAAATATTCAATGTCTTATAATATGTTTAAAGCGTTTTGCAATAATTCAGATTTTTATCCTGTTTCCAATTATATTCTTGTTTATAGTTTTTCTTGAACCATGGTTCAAAACATATAGCCTACATAGCCTATATGATATTTACTAACTGTGCACCTAACTAAGAAGAACTTTGATTTTCTGGATTGCATACACAAAGCGTTTCTTACAATTTCAAAAAGGCATATCTGCCTTCATTTTTAAGTATAGGGCTTACTCAAGTGTATGTAATTAATTTTGTATACATTTTCAGAAAAAAAGTATTAGCATTCTATAATTATAGTCATTATTTGTTATTTTGCTCTCAGCAGTCCTTGAAAGTTAGCTGTGAAACTACATGCTATTTATTATGTAGGCCTACAGTCTTAGACTCGTGACCGATCTCCTGTTGCGTGAATTTATCTAAGTCCTTCTTTGACAGCGCCTGGTTGACACGAGGAAAAATCTATCGTATTTATAACCATTAAGATAGGAGATATTTATGTTGGACCTAATTTACCCCTGATAGGCCTACTTGATCTGTTGACATACAAGAAACAAAACAAGCAAAAAATAAAAGAGAGAGAAACAGAGCGAAGTCTTGAAGACGTGACCTCTCGTTTATTACGCAGGTACGTTACCCGTAGACCATGGATACCCGACAGCAGTATAATTCGAATCACTGACAACAAATTATTGAAACTCTGCAACTGCATAAGAAATTCGTTCACGTGTGAACCTAAGCTCTTACGAAATCAACCGAAATCTTCCGAAGAGGACTTGACGTGTGATAATCGGTCATTTCTTTTTTGTCTAACAAGCAAACGTTCTGATAGGGGCAGATGAAAAAGTTAAATTTTTTTCTTCCACCATGTTAATAATGTCAAAAGAAGTGATTATACAAATTTTGGCCACTTGACCGCGATTACGAGGACCGTAAAAAATAAGTTCGCCAGGGGCCGTTAACAGAAAAAAACACAATTTCATTGGACAAATTTATTGGAACAGACACAGCAATTGTTGAGCTATATTTCAACATATTTTCCATCGGAACTGAGACATTTCTCATATCATGGGATCGACAGAGAGAGGTGCAGACGCAGTCAAATGCTGGTTCCGATCTGAGGCTGCTGAATTCTACGACACAAAAATTGATCCCATGGTATGACAAATGTCTCAATTCCAGTGGGGGATATGTTGACAAATAGCGCAACAATTGCTGTATCTGTTTCAATAAATATTTCCATGCAATTGTGCTTTCTTTTTCTATAAACTGCCCCAGGGAAAATCACTTTCTGGACGACCTCGTAATTGCGATCGAGTGGCCAAAATTTGTATAAGCACTTCTTTTGACATTATAAACATGGTGGAAGAAAAAAATGTAACTTTTTTATCGGCCTCCATCAGAACGTTTGCTTGTAAGATAACACATTCGCCACCATTCAAGAGTTGTTATGCTAGTAACTGCTATTACTGCAATGAAGAACGAACCAGAGTTGTCCTAGTCTACTTGACTTTCAAATTGTTGCAAGCAGCGATTTTCTGAAGTGTAGACCTATTTCCTCTTTAGTCTACTGGGAAATATGTTTTTCTTTCTGTAATGGCTAGAATTATCCACTTCAGTTTTACTCGTTCTTCCATTTATTGATGAAGATGTTTCAAATTCAGGAGACTAATCAGATAGTTCGATAAAAATTAGAAGTTTCCAGCATATTTAACCTAACCGTTTTTCTGAATGTACCTGATATTGAAGCATGGCATATATTTCATCATTCTTCTGAACAGTATTATAATTTTCTTACGGAAAGTCGAATAAGCTTGACGAGGTTTGCAAGATATTAGTGAAAGTTGGGGGAAGTTAGAAGCTACTATTGGGGTAGTGCTAGTGAACGTTGGGGAGAATACAGTCAAAGAGGGTGGTTGTTAGGGCGGTTGATGGAAGTTGGGAGAAATAATTAAGTCTTGATAGGGGCTTCTTGAAAGTTATGGGGGATGTTTATGAGGGTTGAAGGGCAAAATTAAGATTTTTTTGTATTTCATCTTATGCCTTTCTTGCTCTTCAGTCATGGTTAACCTTTCTTTTCTTTTTTATTATTATTAGAGTGGAAAACAAAATATCCTTCTTCGAAAATCTTCAAATTTTGTTATGACCAGAGCTTGAACCCACTGTCACTTCAATTATATTATGTTGATTATCAAAACATATTAATATGTTCTGTAGTTTTTATTAAATTAAATTAATCGCATTCGTCTACTTCTCTTCCTGTGTCAACAATTGCCCTCTGTTTCGGGGACTATGTACAAGTAATAACAGTTAGTAGCGGGATCCTCATGTGATCAGAATAACCTAAGGTCTGAACGCACCAGACATAAGGAAATATCAATAAGACTCACGTTGTACAAACATGTTTCGTATGGGAAATTATCTATGAGAGACGCATGTGGTGATAACTACATTATGCAATACGCAACATGGTGATAACAGCACTACTGCACTATGGGATACGCACGTGGTGATAACGCACTGTGGGATATGCACGTGATGACAACTCACTGTTGGATACGCACGTGGTGATAACTGCACTACTGTACTATGAGATACGCACTTGGTGATAACTGCACTACTACACTGTGGGATACGCACGTGGTGATAACGTACTGTGGGATACGCACGTGGTGATAACTGCACTACTGTACTATGAGATACGCACTTGGTGATAACTGCACTACTACACTATGGGATACGCACTTGGTGATAACTGCACTACTTCACTATGGGATACGCACGTGGTGATAACGCACTGTGGGATATGCACGTGGTGATAACTGCACTACTGCACTATGGGATACGCACGTGGTGATAACGCACTGTGGGATATGCACGTGGTGATAACGCACTGTGGGATATGCACGTGGTGATAACTGCACTTCTGCACTACGGGATACGAACGTGGTGATAACGCAGTGTGGGATACGTACGTGGTGATAACTGCACTACTGCACTATGGGATACGCACGTGGTGATAATGCATTGTGGGATATGCACGTGGTGATAACTGCACTTCTGCACTACGGGATACGCAAGTGGTGATAACGTAGTGTGGGATACGCATGTGGTGATAACTGCACTATGGGATACGCACGTGGTGATAACGCAGTGTAAGATACGCACGTGGTGATAACTGCACTACTGCACTATGGGATACGCACGTGGTGATAACTGCACTATGGGATACGCACGTGGTGATAACGCAGTGTAAGATACGCACGTGGTGATAACTGCACTACTGCACTATGGGATACCCACGTGGTGATAACGCAGTGTGGGATACGCACGTGGTGATAACTGCATTATTGCACTATGGGATACGCATGTCGTAATAACGCACTATGGGATACGCACATGGTAATAACGCACTGTGAGATACGCACTTGGTGATAACTGCACTAGGAGACTCGTGTGGTAAAAATTTGCTATGAGGGACGCACGTGGTTTCGCAACTTATTTGTGGAAGATGCACTTTTTCAAGATGTATCTATAGACGATGTCGACCTGCATTGTTCAAAATCATGCCAATGAAAGAAGCAAATTGTTTAAAAAATAAAATGTTAGAACTACGTGAAAATAACATGCAATTTTTAAAGTCCTCATTGAAGACTGAATTTATTTAAAATATATGTATGGAACAACATGTGGTTTTAAAAATTCTCCGTGCTTTACGCAAATGGTTTTAAAAATTCTATGTGAGAACATAATCCGTTTTAAAAGTCCCTAAATTTATGTTAGAACAACATGTTGTAATGGGAGAAGCAAATAGTTTATGTGTGAGAACACCACGTGGTTTCAAAAATTCTTTATGGGATTGAAAGGGGTTAAAAGTCTATAAAACGTGTGGTTTTTTAAATAGTCTATGGTGGATGCAAATGGTGAGAAATTCACGTGTGTTCTTTTTAATTCCTTATGAGAGACACAGGTTGTTTAAAAATGCCATGATAAACGCACGTCGTATAAAAACAATCGTGTTGGAGATACATATGGTGAGAGACACGCATGATTTTAAAAATTCCCTGCGGGAGACGCAAGTGGTTAAGACGCGGCGAAAAAAAGTTCTTTACGAGACGCAAGTGTGACGATAATGCGTGGTTTTAAACGTTCTCGAACAATCTCATATTTCAAAAGTGATTTCTTTATATTTCTCTTTAATAGTGCAAAACTCCCTCATAGTTTTGAAATTTCACGTAGTAGTATCTTCACTGGTCTCCATGCTCGTGCGGTTTGCTTCGAGAGTTTTCTGAGATAATCTAATGAGGCTAGAATGGAGAAATGCGAAGTAGTCTTCCAACAGGACGTGGTCGTCGGTATATACATACACGCCTTGGGTTCAGTTCTCTACATGATATGTTTTGTGTATCTAATTACAAATGTTGTATTCTTTGAATTGCTGTATATTCTGTTACCGCCACTTTCCGTTCTTCATATTGCGCGAAGTATGGAGAACATGACTTCAAGTGAACAGTTTGAACACACAATAGTAATATGCGTTTCAAGAGCGGTATGTTGAAATTTTCATGTTCGAGGAAAAGTTTGAAAAAGCGAAACGTGTTTGAGCTTTTTTAATTTCCGAGAATTGAAAGAAAATATACCGCTCGTGTATCGTACATTATTTTGTGCGAAGATCGTTTATTACATACCTGAAAGAGGTATTTCTAATTAGTTGCAATGAAATCTCCATCTTGGTTTCTGTTCAATGACGGCAAATTTGTAAAACAAAAATATCTATCTTCAGCATTGTTGCTTTAAAATGTTGTCTGTGTTTACTATACTCCAGCAGGCCGTAATATACGTCTGTCTTTTTTTTCCCCCCAAGTCCATAAATGCAAACTTAAAACAAACGGTAAGGTTATGTAATGATTTATTTTTCATTTTAATATTTTAACAATATTATTTATATAACATATTGCAGTAATAACATCGGCATCTGGAATCTTGTTGATTTTTCACGGCTTCCTTAATGTTACTTGCATCACGAATCCAGTAACTTTAGTGGAATTGTAGAGTTTACTTAATTTTTGCAAATATTTAAAAACAATAGTTAACAGTGCAATTTAGGTGAAATTGCAGTGGTAAGTTTCCAATTTATAATTATTACTATATTGAACGTCTCTAAAAATAATATGTTAGAAGCCTAAAGCAGTAAAATCAATATGTCACTTAAGCGGTAAGAAGAGGGAAATTGTTGTGTGCGTTAGGTTGGGAATACTGAATGTGGAATTTTAGACTTATCGCGGATTGGTTTTGTGCGGAAACCAAGCCAATACGCACGATCTCGCACAAAGATAGTTGTGTTGCACTAAAAAGTAGAATACTAACGAGATACCCTACTTTTGCCAAATAGATATTATATAGGCTATTTATATGTTAATAATATATTTATCAAATAACTCTTTACATGTAATGGTGGTTCTCGCATATTTGCATACGTTGCCTCAATATATGTGTGTATATACATATACACACAGATACATACATAATTATTCTGCCCATGGAGAAATATAAAAGGAAATCCGATAGAAAGTTGATTTTTACGGACGTAATGATGGAGCAGATAAAGGAAAGACTAACTAGAGGTGAGAACAAAAGATCCATTGCACAGATTTTTAATATAAACGAGGCAAACATCATCGCTTGTCATCTATGCTCTGAAGAGTATACGGAACCTCCTGATTGCGACTGGATAAAACGTGACCGATGTAATAATAATTGGTGACATGAGCACTGCACAAGTTACAGTGGACGTGGATTATTTGTTTGTGATGACTACGAATAAATTTGATTTGTTAAAGTTAGTTGTGATCTTTGTGTCTCTGTTTGTTTACTTTTTCTTCTTGTTGCTATAATCTGTTCTTAGCTAAGTGATTTAATTAACAATAAACATTCGAATACATTTCGATTGACAGAAGAAACAAAATGATGATATACAGATAATAGTTAAAATAAATATAGTATATGCGTACTAATGAACTTCACTACTGCGTTCTCTTAGACCATATGTCGTCTAAGAGTTGACATTTTCAGTAAGTAATGTAATTAACTTAATTAATTGAAGAAGAATTTAATATTATTTTAAGATTTATCCAAAGTCCATGTTTTTGGAAACAATCCTCTGTTATAAAAAAATTTCGTCGGCCTCGGTAGCGTGCTTGGTATAGCGCTGGTCTTCTGTGCTCGAGGTTGCGGGTTCGATCCCGGCCCAGGTCGATGGCATTTACAGCTCATGCATTTTGTCAATACACTCGCGATGTGCAGTACGGGAACAACGTTTCTGTGTAGAGGGTAGGAACATGAGGGAAGGTCGGGCGTGTGTCTACCGAGTTCAAGGAAAAGACAAACTCATTCCCCCGTAGACTTTTCCGATCTCGTGCGCAGCTCTGTAGGAAGAGTTTTATTTATTTTATTGGGTTATTTTACGTCGCAGCATCAACATCTGAAGTTATTTAGCGTCTGAATGAAATGAAGGTGGTAATGCCGGTGAAATGAATCCGGGGTCCAGCACGAGCATTTGCTCGTATTGGGTTGAGAGAAAACCCCGGAAAAAACCTCAACCAGGTAACTTGCCCCGACCGGGATTCGAACCCGGGACACCTGGTTTCGCGGCCAGACGTGCTGACCGTTACTCCACAGGTGTGGACTGTAGGAAGAGTGGGGGAGTGTCTGCACGTAATGCATGCGCTGTGTGTTTAAATGCGACAGACTCATGTCAGTAGATTTTCTAGCATGTACAAGAACTCCTGTAGGATAAAATTTCGACACGCCGGCGACGCTGAAATAACCTCTGCAGTTGCGAGCGTCGTTAAATAAACCATAAAAAAATAAAATATAAAAATTTCACATGTATTAACTAAGCAACTAGAGCTCAAAGTCCAAAGAGTACGTACTCTTACCCTGCTTTCCTCTAATAATAATAATAATAATAATAATAATAATAATAATAATAATAATAATAACCCATAATCGACAACAAGGATTACGTCTTCGACCTGTTTCGGGTTTTGAAGTTTGTGGCACAAGTGTTCAACGCCGTTTATAGCATTTGTTCATTGATTCAGAGAATGCAGTCTTACCCGGGTAGGCTATTACTTGTAAAACGTAACGAATACTTCCACATGACTTTCTTATCGTGATCGATCACGCGACCTCCGCTATAAGGAATCATTCGTCACTGGGGCTTGTTATCAGTGCGGACAATAAAGATCGCCTGCCCATGGCTGGACAGGTGTTTCACTCATGTAGGGAATACGCCCACCCGCGGTGAAGGTGGTGATTAGTGCAACTGGTGACTAATTGGAGGGGTGACAACACGGGAAAAGGTGTCGGGTGTCTCATTAAGTCGACCTTAACACGCGTGTCCATGACAACGGCAGCCGGAAAACAAAAAAGAAAAAGCGAATGCAGTCCCTTTGCGGGCGTCGGCGAGTAATCTCCGGGAGAGAAAAACAATTTCACATCTTCAGTTGCAATTTGAAATAGGCTATAGGGTCTATTCTGCCTATCTGGGGGACAAGGTACTCAGAATCATCAAAAAATTGAATTTTTTTGTTTTTAACGGAAATAAATTCTCTGAATCTTCCTGATTAAGAATATATATAGTTTTATAATGTTGCGATATGTCTAACGTACAAAAACAGTCTTTAATTGAAGCAGGCGTCTCATTAAATCAGCAGTGCTACGCCCCTTCACTGAAATGTGAATTTCTCTGCTTGCTATGATGATAGAATTTTCGGGAAAGTTAGTGTCTATGTAGCACAGCTATTTCCAGCCATGTTGATCCACTTGAAATGAATGTAATGGCTTCTTTTGTTTATATTTTGAAGTAAATAACAGTTTATTTGGTGTTCGAGTAGTTCTTCAGTGTTATTGTGTTATTAAATTCGTTTTTTGATCACAATAAGCGTTTAAAATGGACAGAAGTAATAGCTATTGTAAGAAACGTAAATTTCGTGATAATCAGTACACTAAGAAGAAGAATGAAGAACATAACCTCCAAACTCCATGTGCTAATCCACATGGAGAGAAAGAACTCTGCCCTTCAGTATCCAGTTCGTACAATAGAAAACTCTCCTATCTGCATGAAAGTGAAAACGTTCTGTAGGATGTAAATAAGTAAGTTATCAGCGATAGTTTTGTAAATAACAGTAATGATGTAGGCCTAAATAGCAGTGGTAATATTATAATTAGTGTAGATTTTTAAGTAAGTAAATCAGAAATTGATGTTAATTTTTAAACGCGGTATTCTTAAAACAACTTTTTTTTTTATGTATACATGCATCTATATCTCAGAAACTATTAGTTACAGAGATGAAATTTTGCACACTCATTGTACCTCATATAATGACTTAATGGTAGCACTTTTACATTGATATAATACGTATTATAAGATTTAGATGTATTTTTGTGTTGAAAATTTCAGGTTTTTCTTGGTAGAATTTTTATAAAAGTATATTATTTTTTAAAAATTGATGAAATCGAGTTAGATTTATAATTTTGCCAGTGAACGTAGACAAGTGTATTGCAAATATGTATGAAAAATTTTAGCCATGTAGATTAACCAGTTTTGAAGAGTAAGGTGCATGAATTCAACAATTTTTGTTGGATTTTGCCTTCTTACATTTGAATACTTTTTTAAACTCAATTATAGCAGTTCATATAACAAACTAACCACCAATATAATCCTAAAAACTTGTAGAGTAACATATAAAAATTTGAAAATAACACTTTATACTTTCGGAGAAATAATCACTTAAAATCATCATTGCGCACGAAAACACTAGACTACCTTGTCCACTTAAAGGCCTACTACTTGAAAGGATGATGATGATGATTATTATTATTATTATTATTATTATTATTATTATTATTATTACACACAACGAGAAAAAATACTTACTGTAAGATCTCACAAGAGATGGTAGGAGACCGTAACAGGCCACTAGGGTTACTAATTCAAACGATTATTATTATTATTATTATTATTATTATTATTATTATTATTATTATTATTATTATTACACACAACGAGAAAAAATACTTACTGTAAGATCTCACAAGAGATGGTAGGAGACCGTAACAGGCCACTAGGGTTACTAATTCAAACGATTATTATTATTATTATTATTATTATTATTATTATTATTATTATTATTATTACTACACACAACGAGAAAAAATACTTACTGTAAGATCTCACAAGAGATGGTAGGAGACCGTAACAGGCCACTAGGGTTACTAATTCAAACGATTATTATTATTATTATTATTATTATTATTATTATTATTATTATTATTATTATTATTATTATTACACACAACGAGAAAAAATACTTACTGTAAGATCTCACAAGAGATGGTAGGAGACCGTAACAGGCCACTAGGGTTACTAATTCAAACGATTATTATTATTATTATTATTATTATTATTATTATTATTATTATTATTACACACAACGAGAAAAAATACTTACTGTAAGATCTCACAAGAGATGGTAGGAGACCGTAACAGGCCACTAGGGTTACTAATTCAAACGATTATTATTATTATTATTATTATTATTATTATTATTATTATTATTACACACAACGAGAAAAAATACTTACTGTAAGATCTCACAAGAGATGGTAGGAGACCGTAATAGGCCACTAGGGTTACTAATTCAAACGATTATTATTATTATTATTATTATTATTATTATTATTATTATTATTATTATTATTATTACTACACACAACGAGAAAAAATACTTACTGTAAGATCTCACAAGAGATGGTAGGAGACCGTAACAGGCCACTAGGGTTACTAATTCAAACGATTATTATTATTATTATTATTATTATTATTATTATTATTATTATTATTATTATTATTACACACAACGAGAAAAAATACTTACTGTAAGATCTCACAAGAGATGGTAGGAGACCGTAACAGGCCACTAGGGTTACTAATTCAAATGATTATTATTATTATTATTATTATTATTATTATTATTATTATTACACACAACGAGAAAAAATACTTACTGTACGATCTCACAAGAGATGGTAGGAGACCGTAACAGGCCACTAGGGTTACTAATTCAAACGATTATTATTATTATTATTATTATTATTATTATTATTATTATTATTATTATTACACACAACGAGAAAAAATACTTACTGTAAGATCTCACAAGAGATGGTAGGAGACCGTAACAGGCCACTAGGGTTACTAATTCAAACGATTATTATTATTATTATTATTATTATTATTATTATTATTATTATTATTATTATTACACACAACGAGAAAAAATACTTACTGTAAGATCTCACAAGAGATGGTAGGAGACCGTAACAGGCCACTAGGGTTACTAATTCAAACGATTATTATTATTATTATTATTATTATTATTATTATTATTATTATTATTACTACACACAACGAGAAAAAATACTTACTGTAAGATCTCACAAGAGATGGTAGGAGACCGTAACAGGCCACTAGGGTTACTAATTCAAACGATTATTATTATTATTATTATTATTATTATTATTATTATTATTATTATTATTATTACACACAACGAGAAAAAATACTTACTGTAAGATCTCACAAGAGATGGTAGGAGACCGTAACAGGCCACTAGGGTTACTAATTCAAACGATTATTATTATTATTATTATTATTATTATTATTATTATTATTATTATTATTATTACACACAACGAGAAAAAATACTTACTGTAAGATCTCACAAGAGATGGTAGGAGACCGTAATAGGCCACTAGGGTTACTAATTCAAACGATTATTATTATTATTATTATTATTATTATTATTATTATTATTATTATTATTATTATTATTATTACTACACACAACGAGAAAAAATACTTACTGTAAGATCTCACAAGAGATGGTAGGAGACCGTAACAGGCCACTAGGGTTACTAATTCAAAGGATTATTATTATTATTATTATTATTATTATTATTATTATTATTATTATTATTATTATTATTATTACAAAATCTCTTTGATAATTTACACAAATGAAAGAAGAAAAAAGGATAACTTACTTGTTAGATCAGGAAAATAGTGAGAAAGAAAAAAAGGGAATGTAACACAAGAAATAGGCCTAGAAGGACATCAGTGAATAAACAGAAAAAACGGATTAATTGTTAACAATCGAATAATGCCATTAACATTAAAAACATGCACATCATCATCGCCATCATTATGTTTGTGTTTTGCGTTGCAAACGGGTGGGTGCAGACTGCAGATTGCGACAAACGTCTGTTGGCAGGGGGGCTATATTACGTCATTGTTGCGCAGTACCTTTTTTTGTTCTGAAAGAGCCTGGAGCGCGCGTTAAACATTTCAGCGCTGGAATTTGCGTTTTTTCCTTGCTTCGACATAATAGCCGTTGTCACCTCGTCTGTGACATGTGAACGCGAAATCGTCCTGTCGCCTGCATGTAGACTGCAGTGCGGGCAGCCAGAACTCTATAACACAACCTGTTGCATTGGAGGTCCGTTGCAACCGTTCATGGCTGGCAATACAGCAACGCTAGCGACTTGTGAAGCGGCAAGCATCTTTCCTGATCGAATCTCAGGATCAGGACCCACCTTCAGCTCACTTTATACCAGAAGCACCAGGGGGCGAATCGTCATAAAAATTCTTGGGCATGCTTAAATGTATAATAATATCGCTATCCTTACTTACAAGGAGAGGACACGCTCTGTATATCACCGAATTAAATAAGATTGTGTGAGATGAAAGTACAAGGCGTACTGTTTAAAGTCATACCTGGTATGGGTGGCCATTGACCCCTCGTTTTGGAAATATTGGCTATTGTTTGTGACATACTTCCGTTACATGCCTAATAGGGAAGCATTAGACTATGTAATAGCGTGGCTCATATGGTTGGATGCTGAGTTGTCATCCAGGCAACCCCAGTTCGAATCCTAATGCCTACTAATGTTTTAAAACATTATTATTATTATTATTATTATTATTATTATTATTATTATTATTATTATTATTATTATTAGAACCAAAAGGACAATTTGGCCCAGGAGTGCAACTTCAAGTAGATGAACTCACTTCTAAATTCGGAAATATATGTGTAACACGTTCTTCATCAGGAAAGCTGACATCTCAACTCCATAAGCAATTCCTGGAGAAAGTAATAAAGACATATGTGAAAGAGCAGCCATTTCTTCTAATTCTGGACTCGTGGGAAGGGCAGGTAAATTCTTCTTTGTATGATGAAATATTTACAAATGAAAAAAATGAAGTAACGTGCAATCTTAAAATGATTTCACCCAAAAGTACTGGATTATGCCAGTCCTGCGATGTTATTTTTTTTAGACAGGTGAAGATTTTTATCAAATATTTGCAAAATAGCTCTTTCCTTTTACAAACTGGACGACAAATTGCTTCAAGGGAGGATGCCCTCAAAATTCACTCCTTAATTCATTTTCAGTTGTCAGCTCCTATATTCAAAGCCATATTGAAAATTAATAAACGAACGAGAAGTGTTTGTGACTGTGAAGGATGTCTGTTTCGCAGCAGAAGTGCGAAAAAATGTGTGTGACTGTGGACAACCTTCTTTCATTTGCTGTGCATGGTGCAGGAAATATGTATATGTTTTGTGTTTTTATGATATTTATCATAATGAATCATGCACAAAATGAAGTGGAATAGAAACAGAACAGACACCAGTGACCTGCCTACGTGAGCAATATTTCCTTGTTCATCCTTTACAATACAATGTTAGTTAATTAGTAATTTGTTTAAAACATGATGAAGCGTTCAATACATTGAGAAATATGATATATGTAAATAGATTACTGTGATCACACTATTAATCATTATTAAAATGAAAAAAAAAAAAATATATATATAGGACCAGTTAAGTTTCGAACTCAGGTTGCCTGGATAACAACTCAGCACCCAACCCTATGAGCTACGCTTTTGCACAGTGTAATGCTTCCCTATTAGGCACCTAATGGAAGTATGACACAAACAATAGCAAGTATTTCCAAAACGAGGGATCATTGGCCACCCATACCAGGTATGACTTTAAACAGTACTTCTTGTACTTTCATCTCACACAATCTTATTTCATTCGGTCATATACAGAGCGTGTCCTCTCCTTGTTAGTCACAATACTTATGTTTGATGTGAATAAAAAGAAGTATCCACTATTACAAAGACTATCACACATTCAAAGAGATTATCTACAAACAATAAACATAAATCTATATAAAGATTTTTTGTCCTACAGAATTCTCTGTTATGATTATTATTTGTTTATGACGGAGAAAAATTCGCTCCGGCGCCGCGGATCTAACCCAGTACCCCCAGTTCCACGCACTGGGTGCTCTATCACTGGGCTACGCCGAGGCTCAATCAACAGCACCAGATCGAATCTTTCTTTTTAGGTTTTTTCCCTTTGTGGCCTTACTCCATGTTCGACCGCTGTAAAAGTATGGGCTGCAGTATGGGCTCTAGCGTTATCATGGAGGATTATGGTGTTGTCTAGCAGTGATTGACGTTTGTGCGATGCAGATGGTAGGCCTACAGCAGAAATGATCTTTTGTGCTCGGCATTGACAGTGTTACCCTCACGAACAGGATAACATTCCAGAACACATTGGCTGTCATACGCCAAAATGATCATGACTTTCGTGAGTGATGAATTCTGTCGAAATTTGTGACTTCGTGGTGAAGCAGGATGACGCCATTCATTTGATTGACGCTTTAGTTCAGGTCCGTACGCTTGTGCCCAGGTTTCGCCAATTGCAATAATACGATTTAACATGTCGTTTCTTTGGCGATGAAATCGCTCCATATGGAAATGGCATGTCTCGTATCGAGTCCACTTTTGCAACTCCATTAACTGATCTGACACTCATTTGCACACACCTTGCGCATCTGCAAGTCATGTCGTAAAATGCAGAACATTGTTGGCACAAAAATACTCGTATCGCACTTTGGGAAGAAGTGGGCCACAAATGCAAATATTTCTTGAATTGAGATAACGCTACACCGAGCGGGCTAGCGGCGTGGTAGAGGGCTGGCCTCGCATTCGGGAGGCCCGGGGTTCGATCCCAGGGGCCGTCAATCCTAACTGAGGTTTTCCATGGTTTCCTCAGTTATTTCCAGGCAAATGCCGGGATTGTACCTCTTGAAAGTCCGGCCATGGACGGCGATCCTTCCCTTAATCCTTTCATATGTGTGAGTGAATGATGTGTAATGTTTTAAATGTTTGTGTTTTATCGGAGGTGGCCCTGGCATTGAGCTGATCCCTCATCCGGGGAGGCCCTCCATGTCCTTGTGTGGTCAAAAAAGTATGTATGTGATCCATAGCTTAATACCTCTTCCGACAGGTCGCGGCCCTGTAAGGCTCGCGTGGCGTGGGTCGTGTAAATGCACCTAGAAGGGAGAGGTTAAACTGAGGGAAAGAAAGAAAGAAAGAAAGAAAGAGATAACACTACTGCCTGATAAAGAAAAACTTTTTCTATCTGTTTCTATATGGCCACAAGCGGTAGGTTAAAATTTAGAGGCAGGGCGTAACTGTGTCCTTACGGTATACTACTGAAAATCAAATGGACCTATTACACATTAAACTTTAAATATCCCATAAGTACAGTTTTTGCACTTATGTCTTCTTCCCAAGGTGCGTTATATGTGGATAATTCCTGCACAATCCAACGCCTGTCTTCTGTTAAGCACTATTCAATAACGACCACTAGCACCACTGTGTGAGCGTACACGGGACGTCCACTGCGTAATTAAATCAGAGTTTCATTAAACAAGAATCTGCCTTACCTGTATGCTTCGAAGCGTCCATTACTATTAATCGTGGGTGAAGAGTGTAAGACGTGGAGATGTGTGACGTCAAAGGAGAATTGCACGTGCCAAAGATGGCTGGCGGAGATGTCAGGTCACTGCGTGTTGGAATTGCAGATACCACGATGTGACCTGGTTGGACTTCGGTCGATTTGTTGATTGTAACGGCGATGGCACCAAACTGGGACACCAGCCAGTGTCATTCACACATGGGGATCAAAGTAGTAGTGCTGTACAACCCTCTGAGAGCTGCGTTGCAAACGAGTAGCAATGTCACTGTGCAAGGAGGAGTTCTTGTAATAGTAGATACACATTGTTGTGGGAACTTGCACCATACTCGTACATACGTGTACATACATACTAATTGATATGTAAATTACCGGTATTTTAAATGTATTTTAATCTATACTTACTTACAAATGGCTTTTAAGGAACCCGCAGGTTCATTGCCGCCCTCACATAAGCCCGCCATCTGTCCCTATCATGGGCAAGATAAACCCACTCCCTATCATTATATCCCACCTCCCTCAAATCCATTTAATATTATCCTCCCATCTACGTCTCTGCCTCCCCAAAGGTCTTTTTCCCTCCGGTCTCCCAACTAACATTCTATATGCATTTCTGGATTCGCCCATACGTGCTACATGCTCTGCCCATCTCAAACATCTGGATTTAATGTTGCTAATTATGTCAGATGAAGAATACAATGCGTGCAGTTCTGCTTTGTGTAACTTTCTCCATTCTTCTGTAGCTTCATCCCTCTTAGACCCAAATATTTTCCTAAGAATCTTATTCTCAAACACCCTTAATCTCTGTTCCTCTCTCATAGTGAGAGTCCAAGTTTCACAACTATACAGAACAACCGGTACATAATATAACTGTTTTATAAATTCTAACTTTCAGATTACACATTACATACATACATACATACATACATACATACATACATACATACATACATACATACATACATACTAATTGGTATGTAAATTACCGGTATTTTAAACGTATTTTAATGAATAATGTATTTTACAAATGTTTTAATTATGTATATATATATATATATATATATATATATATATTGTAATGTATTAAATAAAAACTAAATAAATAATAAAATAGGTAATAAAACAATAGATCAATGGATAAATAAATAAATGCATGAATAAGTAAATAAATAAAATAAATAAATAAAATCACTCGGAAATAGCTTTAATTGCTCTTAATTTATTTCATTTTCTGTGAATATAAAATAATAATAATAATAATAATATTTCATAATTTCTCATTAACCGAATATGTACACTGTATTGCGCATTAGCAATCAAAACTGAAGGCCTATATAGGCTATAAGCGTGATCGATTGATCACCTTGATAGCAACTGTAACTTGATCTTCAGTTGTTATTTACATTGTTATGGCGGAATAGAGCGTAAAGCTCAGTGGATGTCGTATTGCAAGGAACCGGTCTCGTGAGACCATCGTAACGAACCGTCTCATCGAGCAGGCGTCTGGCACACCACCATCACTTTCAATTGAGGCGCCGAGTGCATGAGCGCTCTAAGTGCGTAACCGCTTCGCTGCTAGAGCGCCTAATGAATCTGTGTGAAGCTAATGTGATGTCAAGGGAGCGATGGTTGGATGAGAATGACTGCAGTTGCATCTTTCCTCGTGAAAGTCAGTACCTCAACACTTCTCTTGGCTTCGTTTGAATTTTCGATAGCTGGACCCCGGACTGGTCCTTAAACTTAGCCATGCTTTGTCCCATTGTGCGATGATTCTCGAAGTTCCCCAGGTGGCCTGGGTGGCATTCGTGAATCCGACGCCGACAGGTGGGCCATACTGCATCATTCCTGATTAGAGCCAGGTCCCATCCGTAGACGAGTAGCCTGATGAAGCCCAGGGACCCGGAGCTCCAAGCCCTTCCTGTATCAGCATCGGAAACCGCTACTACCTGAAAGACTTCATCCAAGTATATTTTTACTATTTCAGATGATAGATGAAGTGAGTGGAAGGCGGAGAGTGTTGGTGAAATAATAGAGGGAAACAGGGATATCCCGAGGAAATCTCTCTGCTACGTTTGCTTTGTCCACCACAAATTCCATCACGACCTGGCCAGGGATCGAACTAGGACCGCCTGAATGGAATACCAGCACGCCCTAGCACTTAAGCCTTAGACGCGGTCAATACTATTCTTAGTACCGCGTTTATGTTGTACTTCAAACAGTTTGACACGTGTGTGTCTTCTCTGGTTTTATTACGAAATGTTCTTTTAATTATCTAGTAGCACTGCATATGGGCCACCGACGTGGTAGCGCGTTCGGAGTTGCGCTCGGGCGTGGGTTCGATTCCCGCTTCGGATATTACCTGGTTTTTTACAAGGTTTTTCCCAATCATAAGGCGACTGTCAGGTAATCTTTGGCAAATCCTCGGCCTCGTCTCGCCAAATACCATCTCGCTGAACCAATTCCATCGACGTTAAATAACCCACTAGTTGATGCAGCGTCGTTAAATAACCAAGTAAAAAAAGAGTACTATATAAGTTGCTGAATATCTAGGTTACTAGGGAATGTGGCATCCAAAGAAATTAAAATTATTTACCTGTTAAATTCTTAGGTCTAACGGTCCATTTACCCGCAAAAGCCAGGATTTTGGTTCTCTGTTGATTTAGGGCTAAATTTGTTATGTTATATAATTAAAAAACGCCCCTCTGTAATGTGGTAGTGTCGCTAGATATCATCTTCATAACGTAAATTATTTTCTTGTGCACTTATGGTGATGTAAAATTATCAGTTCTTTTTTTTTTTTTTTTTTTTTTTTCTAAAGCACCTATTTGACGAAGCCTTACGAAGCTGCACGGCTATACAGTAAGCGGAATTTTGGAACCCCCGCCCTATCGAAGCTCGAACCACGGGTCGATCTATCCAGAGACTCGGTTCTTTGTGTACAAGTACTCAAAGTGGAATCTATGTCTGTATCAGCTGTTTCTTATTTTTACAGTAAAAAGTTGGTTACCCGACCGAGTTCAGGTATAATTACATAACTGGCCTTGTTTAACATGGGGAAGAACCAATACTAAATATCCACGATTACCAGACTGCGTGGTTGTGTGGGCAGCATGTCGCACATCTCAAGATAAGGATGTGAGTCTTCCTGGAAAGAAATCCACTTCTGGTGAATTTACGACGACGACAACAACAACAACAATAATAATAATAACAATAATAATAATAATAATAATGGGGTCTCCTCGCTATGTAGCCATCATAATAATAAGTACCTACCTAATGAAATAACCAAGATATTGATATTCTTAAAGGAGTAGGCCTAAATGAATAGTTTATTTTCTCTCTGGAAATAAATTTCGATCCATTTATTTTTGGTTACATTTACATGGAGACCTAATGTGAGCATATTCTGTTGAGTTAGAAAGGCACACGACCAATTTTCTTTTGAGGACTGTGTTATAGGAGTAGGCTAAAAAATAAATACGTAGTGAATAAAATGTTATAATTCCATAATGAATAAATATAAGGGTATGTGAAGTGACACATCGTTACAGTACTTGTTAGGTCACTTTCTTCTCTCTTTATGGGCACGTTATTTAAAATACACACGGAATTTCTCTACTGTAAAAGTAGACTGTCTACAACAGCTACTGGAGATTGGTTTCAAAATGTAATCTTTCAGAATAATTGCGAAGTCGTATATGGCTAAGTGTTAAGAAGTAAATATTAAATAACACTCGTAACTATGAATTAAAGGACATAAGGATTAGCTTCCTAATATTGTGTAAAACTAAAATTTTACTATACTTTTTTTTTTTCAAGATATTGGAGTACGGATATTTGACACAGCTCTTCGTGATCTTTCACGCCTCATCAGATATACCTGTAGACTAATAAATATAATAATTCTGTCTTGACCTTATATATCATACTGGATTAGTGTTAATACAGAGGATAGAAAGTGCTTAAAACATACGACAGAACATGGAGTTAATCGCAGACACTGACTTAGGACTAGTTGTGACTGATTAGTTACCAATATGCTTCTTTTGTAGGATAAAACGTAACGCGTCTAAGTTGTCTTCATTAGCAACAAATGGAAAGGTTATTCATTGTCAGCATGAGGGAACATTTTACACTATATTTAACATATACGTCCTTGTGTCTTAACAATTTTGTAGATCACTTGTTCTTTATGACCTTTATTAAGGATACGCCGACATGAAATTTGAAAATTTAAAAGTATTGGGTCTACAGTTTTCATTTCTTGCACACACATTATTTGGCATATAAATAATATACATACAAATTTTCAGCTGAATTGGTAAATATTTTGCACATTTTTAAAAGTGTTTAATAAAAAATTAATTTTAATTGTTTATCATCTTCTCATATAAAAATTATTTAGGATTTAAACTCAAACTTTACTATTAGTGTTCAGCATCCTGTCACTAGTAGTCTAATAGTTGGCATGGAAATTTTAAGTGTACGCATTAGTTCTGTCTAAAAAAAAAGTTGTTTACATTACTGTAGCTCAAATATGAAAAAAAATTGCCATGACTGTACAAATTATTATTATTATTATTATTATTTCCCCCCCAAAAAATCCCTTTGAAATACTATTGAAATATCCATGCAGCTATCTCAAAATTTGTGGAAGGGGATAGGCTTTGAAGATGCATAAAAGTACAAAAACTAAAAACAATGGAGTTACAGCAGATACTGCAGGCGATTTGAAGCGGGCATACCTTTAAAAATGGCTGCCGAAATAAGTGCTCTAAGGGGCGCAAGTCTCCGAAAATTAACGAGGAGCATCTATAGACATGGATATAATATTTTTAACAGTAAAACAAAAAAATTATATTTTTCGTGAAAAAGTCATTATTTCACTTCAGTGTACTTTTAACACATTCACTTGCGTATCGGACATGGACGGATAGCTTTATTTTGTCCTAACTAACATTTATGCGACTATAGGCAGACAAGAACAGGGAGTAAGGTAAAGATAACTCACTGTCAGCACTATTTGTGACACAAGATATAACACCGTGAAACAATATTAGGATCTAACATAAACCAGCGTTTTGAATTTCATAGGTGTATCTGTTACAGTTTAAATGAAAATTATAATCTATTAAAAAAAATATAGGTCTACTACAAAATAACAAACTGGTTCAGTTGTACAACCATAGCAACAATTTTATTAATGTTAGTGAACGTGTGTGTACTTTCTGTTTTTACGTGATGTAGAAGGAAGCAGTGAACTGATTGCCTTTCATAACAATCATGATACTTGGCCGAGTTCATCTGTTAATTTCTCCAGACACTGTTGTTCTGAACATCTGGAAAAGAAATTAATCCGATAAACAGCGAAAAATAATTCAGTCACATGTGTACACATATATGTATAAACAAAATATTTTCAGCTTCTCTCCCTGATGCGTTGTCAGTTTTTTCGGAGTTTTGGTGAATCAATCCTTCCTACACTTAATATTTCTTTTCCATCACTTGTTTGTTAGCCAAGCGACATATGAATTTTCTGTTACATCTATTTTACAGAAGAGTTGCACAGGAACAAGTCTTGCATGGTGTATTGTGCCAAGGTGCAATAACACATCGCTGACCTCCCCTGTGCACAGGGTGCATTTCACACTTGGCACTGCACTGCTGTTTCTTCGCTTGATTAGGATGTTATGTTGTGTTTTATTTAACGACGCTCGCAACTGCAGAGGTTATATCAGCGTCGCAGGATGTGCCGGAATTTTGTCCCGCAGGAGTTCTTTTACATGCCAGTAAATCTACTGACACGAGCCTGTCACATTTAAGCACACTTAAATGCCATCGACCTGGCCCGGAATCGAACCCGCAACCTTGGGCATAGAAGGCCAGCGCTATACCAACTTGCCAACCAGGTCGACGCTTGAAGTGTTCAATGTCATTATAAGTGTAATTTTCTCTACAAACACTGTTTACTATTAAGTAAAAATAAATATAATATCCAGTGAGGGAAGTGGGAAAAAACCAGAGGCGGTATGCTACCCCAAGATTTTCCCCTGGCATACCTCGATTTAAAAAATGCATACCCCCTCCCTTATAATACACATTACATGATGCATACAACAAATTTATTGTTTCGTGCAGTCAGTAACGCGAATCTTTGAAGCTTACGCAACACATTAAATTTCTTAATAAAATAATTTCAACTTACTTCAGTCATTTACTAGATTATTTTGCAATGTCCAGTGAGAATTAACATTTAATATAGGCCTAATGTTAAGGCTTCAAACTGTCTTACTTAATTATTTATGAAAAGTGCAACAACAACAAGAATGACAGTCACTAAATTGGCAACAATGACCACCACCACAAGCTATACTTGA
This sequence comes from Periplaneta americana, assembly GCF_040183065.1. Lineage (NCBI taxonomy): Eukaryota > Metazoa > Arthropoda > Insecta > Blattodea > Blattidae > Periplaneta > Periplaneta americana. The sequence continues at coordinate 52,861,585 of NC_091121.1, read as the reverse complement.
AATACTACTGTTCTAAGCATTCCAGGGCTTGACTTATCAAATAAACGTGTCTAAATACACGTTGAATATAGTTCCAGAAGGCTGTGCTTTAGATTTACAAAGTAAACAGATTGTACTCTTTGCTTTGAAGAAATGCATAAACAAATTTTTAAGGATCACATTTTTTTTTTCAGTGACTGTATGTTTTCTGGCCATACAAATCAGTGGCGGTATTCCATACCGCCGCATATCGTCTCACTTCCCTCACTGATAATACCTTTCCAGCAACGAAAATTGAACGATTTAAGCACATTCCAGTGTTGTTTACAGTGGCTCTGGCACCTTTAATTTTGACAGATATGAAGTAGTGATTTTCTGTTGTGACAGAACTTACTAGATTTTTTTATTTTAGTAGGTTATTTTACGACGCTTTATCAACATCTGAGGTTATTTAGCGTCTGAATGAGATGAAGGTGATAATGCCGGTGAAATGAGTCCGGGGTCCAACACCGAAAGTTACCTAGCATTTACTCATATTGGGTTGAGGGAAAACCCCGGAAAAAACCTCAACCAGGTAAATTGCCCCGACCGGGAATCGAACCCGGGCCACCTGGTTTCGCGGCCAGACGCGCTGACCGTTACTCCACAGGTATGGACAACTTACTAGATAGTTATAAATTTACATGTGGTAGATTACCGTATTGTCCCTTCCTCAACCCTCGAATCATCGCTTTCGAATCGGACATGAGAAAAACAAACAAAATGTGTCTGATTGTATATCACGTATAAAAATTTGCTATAACGGCATATCCGTTTTCAGATGCCTTTTGTAAAGAACAATTAAAGTGTATTACTTTCTGAAATAGGGAGACCAAGCCATGCTCCTTTACCCTAAACCCTAATTAGGGATCATACAATTTTCGTATTTAAATAATAAAAAAAAAAAATAATGTAATGCATGTTGCCATTACAAACTGAATGAATGCGTGACAAGATATTATAAAATGTTACAGAGTGAAGTATATGGGTTAGGTCTATATGAAATTAATTATTCCTTTGGTACGCCTGCGCACAAGGGTGGTCTTGTGCCCTTCATCCATGTAGAGACCGTTCAGAACCCCCTCAGCGTGAGAAACACGGACTGTGATGCTCGCTTGTTCTCGGGTTACTAGTTACGTAATGGATTCATTGTGCTAGCACTTGTCGCAGTATTATTTAAATTAGCCCCACTCTCTCATCGCTCCGTTTTCAATAAAATGCTGGGCTCTTAATGACAGGTTACTCCACCCCTCGCACCCTCCCGTCCCAAACGGCTTGTTTCGTTAGTTCGTCACATTTCTCATATGTAGAACACCATACCAACCGATATGCAAATTGCTGTAAGAAAGAAATATCTCGGTTTCCATAGCAACCAAACAAAATGCGACACTGTCCGTTAGTGGAACTGCTACTAGCAACACGTGGAACCAGGTTTTTATGATAACCGAAAATGTTTACAGGAATGACAATATAAATTGCAACCGTGGTGAGCGTTTTCTCATACTGCGACATCATTAACCTATTCATGTCCACGGGTAGGATTTAAGTCAGATCAGGGGCCCATTTCACAATGTTTCTAATTCTTGTAAATTGTGAACTTCTGTTTCACAATCTGACTTTGTGAAGTTGAGCTTTACAAAGAAAATCAAATCTTTACAAATAAAATTTTACATACTTCACAAGCAGTGTTGCCAACTCGATTCTTAAAAATCCGCTGTGAAGCCGTGCAGAAACCTTCTAAATTGCTATATTGTCAATGTAAAATTATATTATTTTGCCGCTCTGAGTGCTAAAAATACCCGCTAAATCCCTATATCAACAATACAAATTTCATAAATTTTACCCGCTAAATTAACGCCGAAAAACGCTAGATCTAGCGGGAAAACCGCTGAATTGGCAACACTGTTCACAAGTGTTTTGTTTTACAATGTAGGAGTAATTTTACAAATGTGTAAATTTTTCTTGTAAAACTAGCACAATTTGTAAATTGTTTTTAAGTGTGTAAATTTGAACAGTGCACAAAGAAAATAGGTGCATATTTATTTTAAATTTATTAAAAGTTAAACTGAAACAGTTGTATAGGTCAGTCGTTATCCCGTGAAACCAAATGCATTCGTGGGCCGTAGCTCATAGTAAGAACCTTATGGTGGGTAAGCGAGCGAGCTAGCTTGAAGTCTAAGTGTAGCGAGGGAGGAAAGCTTCTCAGTTCAGTATGTCCTTCCCCTCACGCGCAGGCACATTTCACGAGATGGGAATGACTTGTTATTTAGCAGCAAGTTTAAAGACCATTCACAGTGAAAATTAAACATAACGTAAACGTTACGGTAAAAACAAGAAGTCACACCATCATTCACGATGGGAACATAAACATAACTGCAAAGATACTTGGTAACCAAGGAAACATAACAACGACGTCATTTCCTCATATTCTGTCCTATACTTCAGCGCTCCACGATTATGTACTGTTTGCAAATCACGTAAGCATAACCATGAAAGTTTGGAGTTTGCAAACTTTCATGTTAACGTCTAACGACAATGTTAATGTCAGTGTTTATGTGAATCATCGTGCATGATCCCATTTGGTAATCTGGCCTCAAACTTCTGTGTTTATGTTACTGTTATGTTTAATTTTCATTGTGAATGGGCCTTAACTGCTCAGATGAAGATAATCTCCAAGAAATTATTGTTGGAGAAAATAATAATTCTGCAGTGCCTGGAAAAAGTGACATAAGTCAGTTTCCACAAACCTTTTTTGATAATTTATTGACAACTTACGGAACATCTGCTCGCTTGGAAAAAGAGACATAAGTATTTCTCCCATTACAATAATTCATACAGGAAAAAAAATCAATTCGACATAAACCAGTGTAAGTTGTCAATAAATTATCAAAAAAGGTTTGTGGAAACTGACTTATGTCACTTTTCCCAGGCACTGTAGAATTGTTATGTGCATAATTATAATATGCCTGTAGTCGAGAACGTCAGAGAATTCAAAGCTCAAAGATATCTAGTCGAATTGCTTTATAGAATTAACATAATTTTCATCGACATGAAAGTAAGAAAGGGACTGAAAAGGCACAAATATACTACAGCCGAAATTCCTACCTGTCACAGATAATTTAAAAACCAGGCAAGAGAACAGAGTCATTTCGAATAGCTCTTTGTAATGGATTATTTTTAGTTTTCACAATCAGCTGTAAAGAACATTTTGTATTCGCGAGTGAATATCAGTAAAACATTTTATACTTCTTCACAGCTTCAAATTCCCTTTCATAGACGCGCGATTTTCAATAACTGTTTCTCCTTTCATTTGCTCATTTTCATTTTCATTGCCATTTTTTCACAGCGTTCGATCATACCCTGCCTAGGGGAGTTTCACTTCAAAAAATCCTTTGAACTGATATCCGGTTCGTCGTCGATTTGTGTTCTTGATTTCAGATAAAACATATTTTTTGTCTTACTAAAATTACCGATACTAGCCTATATTTTATCTGCATCATTCCGGGACAAATTTATTAATAGTAAATATGAAGATAATCCGACTAATAGTGTTTAGAAGAAATCCTTGTACACAGACGGACGGATATACAGACGGCATGCTTAAAAATCTCTTTTTCTGTATTACAGATGCTGAAAACTTGTATTTCGCAAGAGTCTCCATTTGGTTTCTTTGCAGCATCACAGTTCTGTCTCTAATGAGAAAGTAAAATTGTTTTATGCAATGCAGAGATTGGAAGGTCCTCTGGTAGTTTGAGTGTTCAATAAAGAAATAACAATTACAAGAATTTAAACTGGGATGCCATCGCTGACGTAGGAAAGAGCAGAATTTCTGCGATGGATGCACATGAAATGTAATATAATGTGAAAGTCTGTATCATTGTGAAGGTTCGAAACCGGAACAAGAGCCATGAAATATCTAGTGTAAAATGGTTTTCCAATTGCCTGTCCAATGGAGCCTCTAATCGTTAGCGACCCATGTTTTTACAACCGCAGTTAGTTCTCCGTGCGACCTTCCTGCCGATATAGCTTGTAAACTAGTAATTGATTTTGTATTAATTAGGTCGGATGGACTTGGACGTAGTCTATTTTAGGAAGCTGTCGGAAAAACGATGCATCGAACAAAACAACTGAACAGCGCCTTTCGGGGAGTGGGCAGGGTGTTCAACACGTGGGTGCAAGGTCGTCCAGGTACAGATGGATGAGGCCTGCGAAGGGCCGATCCTTTTGAAACATTTGGGAGCCAAGAATTCTCGACAAATTTGTCCATTGTGGCAGTACGATCGTACATTTCTACTGTCTCCAGTCACCCCCAGCTCGTAATCCAGTACGGTTTGGTAACGAATTAGAGTTTTGAGTGTCATTAACTACTGTTTTTACTACTTGATTTTTAATGCATAGCCTACTTACATAAGATACCTATATCATTATAATTTTAATTGTATTCTTAATATTGTACAGAGCAATCCAAAAATCGCGCACATCTTAAAAATACGTTCACATACGTTTATAAAGATGAACTTATTACGTTTACTTACATCAGTTTTCACACGAGTTACATCATTTTTCACAACCTGTGCTGAAAATGGCAGCCCCGTTCAGTAATGCATGTACTAACTTCTTTTACCATGTTTGCAGCCACTTTTTTGAGCACGCGTACATTGATGTTGTTAATCTCCGTTGTTCCTCTTTAGTTCCTCCGGAGTGTGCGGCCTGTTTTTGTATACCCTTCCTTTAAGATAAATCCACAGAAAGAAATCTGGGGACGTCAAATCGGGGGAACGTGGGGGCCATAATTCTTGAGAAATGATACGCTCACCAATAAACTCACACAAAAACTGCATGGTTTCATTAGATGTGTGACATGTGGCACTGTCCTGCTGGAACCAACAATCACGTTCATCATTGTCAAGAAGCGCAATAAACTGTGTAATGATGTCCATGTACACAACACTGGCCGAATTGTTAGGCAATGCCACATCAGGATAATTTCTACGAAATTCGTCTACAACACATGCATAAGAACGACTGGGAAAATAATGTTCAACAATGAAAACTTGTTGCTCTTGGGAAAACGACATGTTTGCCGAGCAATAAAGAAAGGACATTGCAAGCGTCAGTGTATACATATACATCACAATGATGTTTAGGTTTGTTGCTGTTAATACCCATGATGCTATCTAGCGGTAGCTAAAGCACTTTCCAACTGCACTACTCAATATAGACACTATAATTTTAATGTGCACGACTTTTGGAGTGGTAGAGGGGAAGAGAAGGCCTGATAGACTTATCTCTAGCAGCTTAAACAAATAAATAAATAAATACGTAACTTCGGTCTATCACTGTGTACTGTTTCTGGGCCTGGAAAGGATTCAGGGTTGATACCGAACTCTCCACCTTTGTTATACCACAGATAAGCAAACCACTGGCGTTTAGCGCATTTACCTACTGATCCGGAAATGCTCTCGGGCGTGGGTTTGATTCCCGCTTGGACATATGCCTGATTGGGGTTTGTCTTCGAAGTTTTTTCCAACTATATTGCAAATTCTCGGACTCATCTCGCCAAATACAATCTTGCTATCACCAATTCCATCGACGCTAAAATAACCTAGTAGTTGATATAGCGTTATTAAACAGCCGATTAAAATAATCTACAAAAAAGTCATTGCTGTTCTGCTTCCATTCACCGTGACTCCTAACGGAGTTGAAAATTCTGAGACCGAAACTGATTCATCTGCAGATTATGGTAACACAACGGAATTTTGTTCATTAATAACAACCAATTGTCGCCCTAGGTAGTCTAGTGGTTGACGAATTCAAACTCGATCGAGAGCGATGAATTTAAAGAGCGATAAAATCCTTACCACAGCTTTTTCCTGAAAAAAAGTAAACTTGGAGGGTGGGTCCCATTGTCATAGATTTACGGCAAGTAAAAAATCTCTGTCTCCAATAGAGGGCTCCAGGTAAAATTTATCGACCTTATCTCTCCCACGTTGAATTTCGATGTGAAAAAACCTCAGTAGTTGAGAGCTGTATGGTCACCGGTCCCATACACTGGCGAAATTTCATGAGAAAATTTCTTCTCCGTCCGTAACGCTATTCCTAGACATGATGTCTCAGACCACGACGCTACGGCGCGGGACTGAGTACCTTAGAAAAAGAGAGAGAGAGAATAAAAGAAACGAACGGCCTGAGCCATCTCTAGATCATTCTACCTCCCTGCACTCAATCAGTAGTGTGCACTAACACAATAATTACACGCTTCCAGTTGGATTCTCTGCGCTTTGTCCTCCGCGGAGTGCAGCTCTTGAGGGCGTGGATACAGTATTTTCCCCTTGCTTGAGCCGTGGCGACACGCGGACCCCTGATTCACAGCCCTGCTGTGGAGACAATGCCTGCAATATTAGTATTTCGGCAGCGGCTGATGACGTGGCCATTGTTGGCGTGTCGTCCTGCCAAAAGTTTACGTCCGGGCAACAACTACACAAGAGGAAATTGGTTGGAAACCCTTTATTTATTAAAAGAATTTTAACAGAAGCGTTCTGTGAGTTACTTGAACCAGCCACGAGCTGAGTAAAGAATACGAATTTCTTCCCCCATTTCTCCTTTTTATTACTTTTTCTGTCATTTCTATAACATGTTTTATTTGCCTTGTCTTTTTCTTTTTTCCTCCCCTTCTTGTCTCTTCATTTTCTCATCCTTTCCTTTTTTTACACTTGTTTAAAAGAACCCAGTGACAAAAAAAAGTGACAAGGGATTTGAGGAAATCATAATTGCGAATAACGCCTAAAGATTTAAGTTTGTCTAATGAACGGAATGAATAAACCTATCAGTCAATCCTCCAATAACGATAATTTTTAGTTGGTTTTTTTAACGGCGCTGTATTAACTACGAGGTTATTTAGCGTCGATGGTATGTGGCGAGATGAGGCCGAGGATTTGCCATAGATTATCTGGCATTCACCTTACGGTTGGGAAAAATCTCGGAGAAAACCCAACCAGGTAATCAACCCAAGCGGGGATCGAACCCGCGCCCGAGCGCAACTTTAAACCGGCAGGCAAGCGCCTTAACTGACTGAGCCACGCCGGTATAATGATAACGCATTAAAACAGGATGTATACCTATTATTGAGAAGACAAGTAAAGAACTGTTTCTGAGTCGGATACAATTAACTGATAGATGGTATATAAGCACATAAGAATATTTCGTAAATAATGTTATTTTTATTTATCCATCTGTATATAAGTAATGCCAAGTTTGTGTTAACTTTCTATATTTACGGATGCATTTTACACACATTTGTTTCGCATCCATGTCAAAGCACAACTGAATAACATTATTTTTTAAAATACCTATATTGTACCTCTCCATGAATTATAATTAACCCTTCCAAATAATAATGATAATAATAATAATAATTATTATTATTATTATTTATTTATTTATTTATTTATTTATTTATTTATTTAATTTGGTAGAGCTAAGACCAGTAGGTCTTCTCTTCCGCCCAGCCAGACTCTAATTCTTATTGAATATAATTGGCTTACAATAGTTATTGCATTAGTATCTAGACCGTAAACAACATGAAACTGAATAATGAAAGTAAAAGTAAAGAATGAAAGTTAGATAAGTAATGTTAGTGAGACATTAATAAACAATGGTAAGAAATAGTAATTAATAATAATAATAATAATAATAATAATAATAATGAGATGATTTAAATATTTATTCTGTGATATACGCGATAACCATTAAACATTGAGAAACTTGAAACAGATATTATTATTAACGAGAATTGTTTGAAAAATATTTCCTTAGTTTGTTTTTAAATTGGTGTGTTGTCTGATAGTCTCTGACATTAATCGGTAGGGATTTCTAAATTCAAGGAACAGCTACAGTGAAAGAAGATGGGTGGGAGGGGATGGATAATATTGACGAGTGTTGTGATCGTGTGTCTAGATCAGTGATGTCAAAGCAAGCGCATTTTTCTGACCTTGACGTCGTGCGCGGGCATTAAGCGCTAGGTATGCTAGGAGGAATAAGCAGCCTGTTGGATTAAGAAAACATTGGTGCACAAACTTCAAACGGAAGGTGAAATTTTATGTCGTTATTTTTATATGGCTTCTTTCTGTTTGTTTTCTATATTGTCTGTAAAACAAAAGTACTAACACCTATTTCTTAGCCTAATATTGCAGTTGTGTTTTAAACGTTAATGACATAATAAAGAGTAAAGAAGGAATATTCACACAAATTCCATAATATCAACAATTATACTGTACTTAGTGAATTAAACACAACATTCATAAAGAAAGTGTTATCCCAAAGAAAGACAACATGATAAGTTTAAATTGATATTGATGGTATCTTTAGACTTATGAAAGTAATTAAAATAATATTATAGTACAAAGCAAAGTTTTCTAGGTATATGTTTTAACTGTAACTAATATTACATAATAAAACTCTTATCGCATATGGTTTTAGGTGATATTGGTGCGCAACTTTCTGTTATCAGAATATTAAATTATCTCGAAATCTGGTGAAGCTATAGAGCTGACGTTTTACCAACACATAGGCACATATCTTTTGTTTGTGACGTAACAGTATTTGCTTTGTTAATTCATTTCCTTACAAACATTTTCCATGCGAATATTTTCAAACATTTTAATACACTATCTTCAGTAATACGTTTTTACGATATATTAGATTTACGAAAACATTGTTTTAGTACCTGTAAGGCTACTAAATAAACACATCTGAAAATTTCACTTTTCTGTAAAAAAAAAAGTTGAGAAAATATTCCTTTTGAATAAAAAAGCAAACTTGTGAAAAATGAACATTTAAATTAAAACTTACATTCTTATAATGCACGTATACTCTCAGACAAATCTAAAAATTAACATGGCTACAGTTTTAATAAGTTCTCTTCCCTTATTCATTGAATCAGTGCTGGCCATCCCTGTATGTAGCTCGACCAAGCGGCATATACTACCTCTTCCGCCTGTCTCTTTCTTTTCCGCTGTAAAGCGCTCGGGCTCTCCTGGGCTCTAAAGCGCGCGCTTGCTCCTATGGGCATCAGTTGACATCACTGGACTAGATTATGGTGGGTGAATAAATTTTGAAAACGAGACGCAAGATAGGCAGGAGTGGAGAAATGGAATATGTGAAAGAGGAGGGAAAGATAGTGGATTTTCCTACGATCTCCTAGATGGAGTCAGGACAGTATTTCGAGGGATGGTGTTACGTGATCAGCCCGGCGAATATTACAGACGAAACTGACGCACATATTATGAACACGTTGTAGTCTCTGTGGAAGTGAAAGGTTTAAATGAAATAACCCTGCAGATTTTCAGAGCGAATAGCTCGCGTTGTAGGCCTATGTAACAAAAAAAAAAGTGTAATACCATATTGGTGAAAAGTTCATAGTTTTCTCAGAAAAATTGTTTCCCCCTCCCCAAATGTTTAACACTCTCTTATTCGGTAGGCCTATTGCGACTAAGATCGTGATTTTTATAGTATAGTATAGGTTATATTACGACGCTTTATCAATATCCTAGGTTACTTAGCGTCTGAATGAGATGGTGATAATGCCGGTGCAATGAGTCCGGGGTCCAGCATCAAAAAGTTACCAAGCATTTGCTCATATTGGATTGAGGTAAAACCCCGGCAAAAACCTCAACCAGGTAACTTGCCCCGACCGGGAATCGAACCACCTGGTTTCGCGGCCAGACGCGCTAACCGTTACTCCACAGGTGTGGACTGATTTTATATATAACGATAGAAAATCTAATAAAGAATAATTTATCCCTCTGGAGTATTTCAATAGCGTGGACGATTTTCGTGTAAATTTAATTAAAATATCACTAATTTCAAGCCACTGAACGATTCGAACAGATTGCAACGTTACAATCAGAGTGGGAGGTGGAAGAGAAGGAGACAGACCTGAGGTCGTTGACCTCTTACATCTGTATTACGAGAAGAAAGAGCAGTGTGTTATAGGCGATGTTGCCGGACTCCTGAAACTTCCAACTAAATTTTCTAATTAACTTTGCATTTAATTACAAAACGTAATATAGATTTTCTATTAATTTAAGTGTATCTTGTCCCTTTTAATCTGCAGGATTATTTCACTTCCATCCTGTAGACCTATATGTGGACTCTCCTCGTGTATAAAAATGGACTCGTTCACATTCTGAGTTTATCGTGTGTGACACAAGCATTTCCTTGACGACATAGAATATCTTGTTAATATAATTATTTATCTTGTTTATACAAACTTTTTGATTGGATCTGTAGTTATACTGTTACTATTATTTATATACAGGGACATCATTTTATTTTTACTAACATTTTTAATATTAACCTGTCTATACCTTTAGAGAACCGGAAACACCGCTTGCTCCCCCCTCCAAGACTGGAGTTCGATGATACTGGCGTAAAACACAAATCACTCTACTAGCTATAGGAAGGAAGAAAAGTAGTTCATCCATTTACGTAAACTAGGAAATATCGCGATTTTGAGTTTGGTAATTTTCATTAGGTTTTTCTTTAATCTAAGTACAGTACTGTATTAAGAATAAGTGTTTTTACTCACGAAGTGAGTTATCCATGCGAACGTATTCATTATGCAGTGTATATTATACTGTCTACAGCACATTAGCGTACAATATAGAGAAAGAAGTTAAATTGAAAAATAATCTTAATATGAATATTTAAACACAATTTTGAAAATGGTGGCCGTTCATTTCGATACAGGCTTCAGTTATTTTGTGCATATTATCGCACTATAGACTATTGCATCTAATTCCAATTGCCAGTTTCGTCCTTCGTACTAGTAACTCATGTTGAAATAATTCTGTACCTACTCTACGTACTGTAAATTCAATCTTCACTTCTGCCCGACCCGAAAATATAAAATTACTCAGACATGCTATCTACTGTCCGTCCAAGTGGTTATGCCGCAGGATTGTAGAAAGGGAGGAAATCACGTGACAGTTAATTACTTAACGAGGCCCTTTTATTTAAGTTAAATTAAACAGCTGTATAATATTACGTAAACTTCCAATTCCTAAGAGAAATTAATGTTTTCAGAAAAGAGCTAAGACAGCCCAGCTATTACAGAGGGGCGAGCAGAAGCAGGTGGGGGAAATCGGGATGCGACGTAGGCAAACGGACAGTACCTGTGCGAAAATATGATTCAATATTGAAAGCTCTTTCGTCACTGGAAAACGCGAACATATTTCTGGAACGTACTATACTCAGTAACTCAGTACTGCTTACTATCCGCGGTCTTGGTTCTGTGTGGAGTTGGAACTTCCTTAGTAGAAGGGGTGGGAGTGAAGTACATTCAAAAACTCAGGTACAATAAAAATTGAAGTAAAAATAAAATGATATCCCTGTATAAGGATTTAATACTACTAACAATAATAATTGCATTCTATTATCATATAAAATATGAATATAGGGCCTAATAAACAGATTTGGAATAATGTCAGCGTGATTTCCGTTCCACCAAATCCTTTAATTTTTTTTCTATTAATGTAAGTGGAATATAGACGTTATGCGTCAAAATTGTTTCAATAGAAATGGACAATATCGTATACATTGGCTTGAAACTAGTGTGTATGCATAACGTGTTGAATCAGATGGACTTTGAAGCTGTCTGCTATTCTTATTGCAGGAAACATTACTAAATTTCTCCTTGGACTCGGCGGGGTCTGAGCGCACGGCTCTTACACGAGAAAGACCTTGAGCCAATGACAAACCCAAGCGTATAACTCCTAATGCTCGTAAACAATGTGCGATTTATTAGGAATGCTGAATTAAGTATCTTGCGCGGGAATCCGACTGGCGGAGATAGTGGAAGACTTGGCCTCTGGGTCAGTCTCATTCAGTCACAGATGTTTGTTGTGTTCTCCTCTAATTGGCTGTGAGAAATCCCCAGTCATTCATGTTTTCCTCAGTCGTTGTGTACACGTTGGCTAAGAAGCTACGTGAATTTTGGGGCTGTAGGTTCGAATTACATTAGAATCATGTACAGGCATTTTTCTTAATAGCATTAAGTTAGGAAATAAATAGGACTTTCTTACTTTTATGAGGTGTAATTGCGCTGTAGGGCAATTTTTGCGATTGAAACCCAAATTTATAATTTTTCAAATTTGGTACCATTTTATGGGGCAGGGCATAGTTGCGCCACACGGTCAGATAAAATGCAGCATATGAAAAAGGTTCCTGTTTTGTGGGCATAGTTGCGACCCGTTCCCATCAGGTAGAGAAAAAGGCATGGCATAGTTGCGCCCCGTTCCCTTCAGGTAGAGAAAAGGTCATGGCATAGTTGCGCCCTGATGAAATAGGTAGAGAAAAAACACTACGGAAACTCAAGCCTCGTAATCAACCAACCTTATTGATTTCTTATTCGATTTATATTCATTATCGGCACCGTTAAAATGAACACTATGAAGTTGGCAGTATTTTATTAACTGTTTTTCTACTGTTTATGCAGTGATTATCAATAGCCTACCGTTAAAATGAACACCATGAAGTTGGCAGTATTTTATTAACTGACATATTCAAATGAGTGAGCCGTTGGAATATGGGGCCTTAGCAGTCTTGACATTTTATTAATGATTTTCACACCGTCTGTGGCGTATAGTGAGGTTAATTTAAAATGAATGTTAAGTTTAGTGAAAAGGGTGAAGAGTTAATAATTGATAATGGTTCTAAGTTTCAATTTTCGAAACCCTGTACCGTAGGGTTAAGATATCGATGTAGAAACAAAAAATGCAGTTAATTTATTGTGTATGATCAATAAAAACGTGTTATTTTAAATAGCAAAATTGATCATACGCTAGGCCTACCTGATTTCAGTGCTGCTATCGCTGTAATATTTTAAAGTAATTTATTTATTTGATGACAATCACTTTCGTGTGTACTATGCTCATCGGGGCGCAACTATGCCTTGTCCCATCTGCTACCTGATTTCTTCGGGGCGCAACTATGCCATGTCCCATCTACTACCTGATTTCTTCGGGGCGCAATTATGCCATGCCTAGGCCTCCCAATTGACCGCGGGGCGCAACTATGCCATACCGATTTTATGTTGCCTGCATGAACCCTGTTGAAGTTTTTTTCAACATAATACATGATGTTCACAAACATTGGCACCAATTCAACTTAAATTCTGAGAATTTATCTGTTAGCATTGAGGTTTATTTGTGCTCCAACTTACAGTGTAGACGCCAATAAATAAACTGTTCAAAACAATTAGAGAAACACTTGTAATAATGTATTCAATTTGGTACACTTGTAATAAAGTGTTCAATTTATTGTTTCTAAAGATGTGATGCCAAAAATTATAAATTTTCCTGAATATAGAATATTAAAATTTATGTCTCAGACCCACAATAAGAAATAACAAATGATATTGAGGAATCTTAAATTATAGAAAGTAGTGTAAAACTCATTGGTCAGTTTTGTAGCATTACAATGGTAACAAATGCTGATTATCGCCTTATTTATTCAAGTTACTTACAAAATAAAGTGTGTTAGAATGTGCATTGCATTATAATAATTACTTATTACGTCATACGAGAAAATAAAGTTATTGATTATTTGCCACCGTCCGTTTTCTTTTTAATTCCAAATAGAAGTGAAGGGAGGAGATGAAAGCGTTCGTAACGTGTCCGTCCATCTTTTTATCTAATCTGCATTCATTGAGCAACTTGGCTCACTGATACTTGGTTAATGGCAAATCGTGAAGTTCGTTCAACTCTCTTGTTTTATTTTACTACAGCTGTGTAGTCCATTCATTCGCCTACAGGGTGTGTCATACGCAAGGTCACCGCATATTGGCAGCTACAGAAATTTGAATGAATAAATACATAATTAAATCATTTAAATTTGTTCATACATAATACAAATAATGGTGGTCGTGAAATGAATGATAGACCTAAGCATTTAATAAGTTTCTTTTTAATTTAAGTAGGTTATTTTACGATGCTGTATCAACATCTTAGGTTATTTAGCGTCTGAATGATATGAAGGTGGTAATGCCGGTGAAATGAGTCCTGGGTCCAGCGCCGAAAGTTACCCAGCATTTACTCAAATTGGGTTGAGGGAAAACCCCGGAAAAAACCTCAACCAGGTAACTTGCCCCTACCGGGATTCGAACCCAGGCCACCTCGTTTCGCGGCCAGCCGTGCTAACCGTTACTCCACAGGTATGGGCATTTAATAAGTAATTCAGTAAGTAGATAAATAATTAATGTGTGTACTAAAGTAAATAAAACAAAAATTGTGAATAGAGAGGTAAAATAAGTGCAAAACAAATAAATGAACAAACGTATTGATATATATCGGAATGTTTTGTGACGCGTCTGGGTCATTTGTCCTCACACCCGTATAAAAATTTCTCCGACTCATAAACTCCAAAGTGCACAAACCGGGCTGCTAACCCTATGACGACTACAATATTTTATAAAACCATGAGTATAACGACATATCTCAATTGAAATGAAGTATGGAGTTTGAAAGAAAAGAACAGAAGTTGAATTCAAGCAGCTGAAATGTGTTTTTGAGATCGGTAGTTAGATTTATCATAAGCAGGACAAAGGATTTAGAACACTATAAGGTAATACTGAAAGTAGTATAGGTCAAGATTTAGTGAACTGAAACCGACCTACTGCATTGACGAAGCAGAAGTACAGTTCAGTCATCGAAAGTTACACGCAACTTATTACAAAATTATTTGAGAACAAATGAATGTACTACATAGTTTAGAGAAATATATTGGCCTACAGATATAATCTACATTTCATTTCGAACTAAATAATTTAATTCATGTTTTTCCATTGGAAGGACATGCGACTAATTTCTATCGTGTGAAAATTAAGGAAATTCTTAAAAAATAAATCGTTGATATATTAAAAGCTTTTCTCAAAATATCACATAGGTATATTATTACTCTGACAATCAGAAAAAAATGTTATTTTTTTAAACCTCTTAATAGGCCTATAGCGTTTTATTGGTTTCCCAAAAATTTACATCAATTGACTGATGCCATTCAAAAAGAAAACTGAGTTACATGTTTGCTGACACAGTTGCAGCATACTTGAAATTAGACACGTCACTTAAATGTACATCTTCAATGACGTCATTAGGATATGTTCGATAACACATTTGAAACTTCACTAAGTGTGCCTTATCCACTGTGTTGACGTGAATATGTCTATAAAGTTCGGTCCAGTACTAGGATGCGATCTCAGAACGTCGAACAACACATTTCTAGACGAGTTTTGTCTCACCTAAACTTTTATTTCTATACTACACAGCAAATTCAAATGAAGTATAGGGTGACTGACAGACGAAGATTCAATGTATCCACCATAACTTTGAATTGGAGCGGATGACGTCATCTAGCGATACGCTGGGGTGGGGGGGGGATTTAAGGCACGAATTGGCGGGTCGCGCATCAGCCGAGGCAGTGTAACTCGAGTCTTAGAATTCAATTTGTCATCATAAGCACGTTTGTGTTTACTAGTAATTACATGACGCTTTACAGAACGCAGTTAGACTGTCGATGGTACTCTTACACTGCACTGTATCAATCAGAGACTGGGTGTACTAACCCTGCGGCGTGCTGTTGAGCTATACTCTCTTCACAGCTAACATGTTTCCAATGCGTTAGTGATCAAACATGGGCTTTGGTTAATGATGTTACTAAAGCTGGGACATCTAGGACATTTGTCGTTAAGTTACGTGCACCCAAACTATAGCAGAACAAGTAGAGAGAGCACAGACTCTGTACAATGGGTTACGGCGGTAGAGGGATTCCAGGAGCCATTTCTCTGAATTTCGTAACCCGACTTGGTGTCTTAAAAATATTTCTTTGACATTCGATATGAAACTGTTGACATCACTGTAGCAGCAGCGAACTTCTTCGGCTATTCGATGTAGCCCATAGGCTAGGATAACTTTAGGCTAAAGTACCTGAAGTTCCTTATCTGCTTTTAACATGTAGCGTCCGTGATGAAAATAGCTACATTATCATTTTTTATTCGTCTGACCATAAGATGGTCATAGTCGTTTGAAAAGCTTTGATTACATTTAAATGATGCACTTTGTCAAGAATTTCATAGGTTAATAAAAAAAAGCTTTATAGGGTTTGTCTAGTGAAAGAATGCCCGTAACGACGTTGCAACAAATCTTACAGCGGCATCTGTGCTTTCATAGATGGAAATCCATATTTTACTATCTCCTACACGCAGACGTATGCGAGATATAACATAATCATAGCATTTCGGTACATAGTAGACTATTTCCGTAAAGCTAATAGATTGAGGAGTTCCCTTTTCACGTATTTTCGCATAAAGCTTTTAAAGTGTGTATTTTCAGCGTTATTTATTGTGACACATACCATCATTTTACATAAATAGTGAAAAAAAAAACTCTTTTTGTGTGGTACACATTGAATTGTAACTTGCATGCGATTCTTTTCCTTCCTCAGTTGAAACTCATCTGTGCTTTATGTTGTTTCGTATTACAATGTTGTGTTACGAATTTACGTTTCTTACCTTTAATTTCTGTGCTACATAAATGTCATATGATATTTACCCCACTTACTGCGAAATGTTGTGTCCTTAATTCCTACATCACCTTGTTTACTGTTGATATATTTGACGATTCAGCCATTATAAATATTATACGTTACATAAGATAGGTAATGTAGATAACTCTGGTGGTCTGTCCACTACACAACGTAAATGTGTTCTGTTGCCTGAGTCGCATGCCTGTACGCAACCACTCCCCCATCCCTTCATACTATTTACCTTCGACAAACATCGCAATACAGTTAACTTGATATCGTCCTGCAGCCCTACATGTCTCATCTTTAGATGTTACACAGTCGGAACCAGTGCTACAAAATATGCCGAAATCAGGACTGAACGAATGAGAGCGTAGCGCAGTTGAACCGCCGAAAATTTATACAAAAAAAAAAAAAAAAAAAAAAAAAAAAAAGAGATAGAGAAGACTGGAACGAGTGCGAATGAAAGGCAAGAATAGGCTATATTCATTTGTGCGAGATCGTGCGTATTTGCTTGGTTTCCGCACAAAACCAATCCGCGGAAAGTCTAAAATTCCACATTCAGTATTCCCAACCTAACACACATAACAATTTCCCTCTTGTTACCGCTTAAGTGACATATTGATTTCACTGCTTTAGGCTTTTAATATATTATTTTTAGAGACGTTCAGTATAGTAATAATTATAAACTGGAAACTTACCACTGCAATTTCACCTAAATTGCACTGTTAATTATTGTTTTTAAATATTTGCAAAAATTAAGTAAACTCTACAACTCCACCAAAGTTACTGCATTCGTGATGAAAGTAACATTAAGGAAGCCGTGAAAAAATTACAACAAGATTCCAGACTCAACATAGACTGGGGGGGAAAAAAGACAGACGTATATCACGGCCTGCTGGAGTATAGTAAACACAGAAAACATTTTAAAGCAACAATGTTGAAGATAGGTATTTTTGTTTTGCAAATTTGCCGTCATTGAACAGAAACCAAGATGGAGATTTCATTGCAACTAATTAGAAATTCCTCTTTCAGGTATGTAATAAACGATCTTCGCACAAAATAATGTACGATACACGAGCGGTATGTTTTGTTTCAATTCTCGGAAATTAAAAAAGCTCAACTACGTTTCGCTTTTTCAAACTTTTCCTCGAACATGAAAACTTCAACATACCGCTCTTGTAACGCATATTACTATTTCAAAGCCTCTCCTTTTCAGTTTTTGTCTTGTTCCACGTTTAGAATTATCTGTATATTATATGTATGCATGACAGACACGTCTTCATACGCTGTGCGAGCAGCGAGCTGATTCACCGCTCGTCTTCCAGACGCTCGCCCGGTTCGTTCTTATGAATGAACGTTGAAGGCCGGGCGCGTACTAGTCTGGCCGGGCCGGGCCGGGACATGTGGGCCGTGGTCGTGGGCTGTGGCTGGATGCCAGTGCATGGGTACTGGCAATTCAAGGCACATCGACTTGCATGGCCAAGATGTGTCGACGAGACATGGTAGACTGTAGAGCTGTGTGAACAAGATTTGATCAAGGCGTAGAGATGTGCGGACGAGAGGTGACCATGCTGTAGAGCAGACGTCTCCAAAAGCGTACTCGCGAGTAAACCCCTGAACGGAACCGAAGCCTGTACGTAATGAGCGCGCTCCGCCTCACCCATCTCCACCTGTACTGTACTCAATGTTTATGCGCAAACGAAGATCAGTGGTGGACTGCCATTATCATTGTGTTGGTCGGAGTGTTCCACCTTTTCACAATGTCTTCTAATCATGAACGTAGTACATTCAAGGATGAAAAGGAAGAGAATTTTTTTTGAGTTAGTGGGGAGAATGGGAAATGCTTAATTTGTTCGAAAATTCTTAACAGGGTGTTAAAATTCAACATGCGCCGACAATACTCGACCCTTCACAAATAATATCATACAATTACAGGCATATTGGACATGTGAAAATAATTTATTTTGGGGCTATCTGTATGACTGTTGGTTATATATAATAATCAGTATATTACAATACGTTTACACTCAGTTCCGCATGACAAACATATAGTTTTTCGTTTAGTTTTAGGTGAAATGCGTAGGCCTACAAATATTTTGATAAATATAAAACAAGAAAATACAAATACAAATCACTCCGTGTCCTCAGTCATAAACAAAAAAAGCTTTTTACTAGCTTTGTTCTAGCTTAGAATATTGGAAAATCAATGGAGCCCTTTACAGAAGCATCATTTGTAAAATCGTGCATACAGGACGTTACTAAAATAACAAAAGTCAAAGTTTAAGATAATTAAAATGTTTCCATTTAGGCCTACAGTTCAGAGAAGGAATTTCAAGATTGCAAATGTAATTGAATCTGAAGTCGAAACCACAATTAACCAGTTTGTAGCTTACTCACTTGCATTGGACGAAAGCACAGGTAGAAATGACAAAGCTCACCTAGCCAATTTCATCCGAGGAGTTAATGAACATTTTACTGTCTGAATGTCTTCTAGATGTAATTACAAAATACAAGTGGAGAAGATCTTTTCCAGGCACTGAAAGGCACCATAGACCAGAAGAGGTTGAATTTGCAATGGCTTGTGTCAATAGCAACAGACGGGGCTCCAGCTTTATAGTATGTTAAAATAATATAGAAACGTACGATATTTCTTATTCTTTTGATATTATTTGTAAACTTAAACAGACCGTTGCCGCGATCCCCCACTGACCGCTCCCATCTGTTGAGGTACGAGTCTCTCCCCCTTCTCTAGCCTTACAGCACACTGTGTTCGGCGTGCAGCATTGAGAGCACGAATGACGATACGCTTTTTGGAGACCTCTGCTGTAGAGATATGTCGCCAAGACGTGGTTGTTGTATGTAACCTACCATGTGGTGAAAAACTCATAGTTTTCTCGGAAAAAAAAAAAGCTTTTTGCCCAAATGTTTCGCACCATTTCATTCGGTAACTATTGAGAGTAGAATCGTGATTTTTGTCCATATCGATAGAGAATCTAATAAAGAATCATGTATCCCTCTAGCGTATTTCAATAGCGTGGACGATTTTCGTGTAAATAAAAAAGAAACAGAAATTTCAAGCCAGTGAACGATGCGAGCAGATAGCAACGTTGTGGCCAGAGAGGAAGGTGGAAGTTACTTCACCTAGGGCAGCGGTGACCAAAACTCGAGCTGCAGTGATTATATGCGACAGAAAGCCTATGAAGTAAGGAAACGGAGGAAAGATACTTGGCATGAAAACTACAACCAGCGGTGGTTCCTGTACTAACATCTTGATCAATACCGCGGTTAATAATCTCAAGCTTTGCTATATCAGTAATGTACTGCTGTCATCAAGAGCCAGTGAATAATATACGATTTTTCTTACTTCTTTTTTAACCTTCCTCTTGTATATAATCAGGAATTTTCTAAATTCTTCTCTCGATACTTGGTCGAGAAATTCGTAGTTTTTTTAAACTAAAAACTTCGCATGGACAAGTTATTCAAGCTATTTTAATCATTACTCTATTGAGAAATTCTGTTCTATTAAAAGGCTTTAGAGCCTGGCTATGATTTAAGACATTCCAATTCCTGGCGTTTAACAGTTCGTTGGCACATAATATTGAATACAGGAGAATTATAGAAACACATACTTAGTGGTCAGTAATAATAATAATATTATGAACGCCTACAAAGAATACCAGAATACCGTATTCCTAAAAAGATTCTAGAGTACAAACCCAAAGGCAAGAGAGACAGAGGTAGGCCTATGGAGAGATCAATTTCTTTGAGAGGACGGAACAGGTCGAAAGGCCTAATCCCTGTTGATGAATAATAATAATAATAATAATAATACATTATTCAGCGTGACAATTAATGTTTCTATATATTCCTAATTGAACCGTTGAACAAAGCATACATAATAAATTTTGTCCGACAGAACAACAAAAAACCTCTCCTTGTCATTCTTTACGAAACCACCTCTTACTGCTTGTAGAGACAGAGTTTGTAGAGCGGCATGATCCGCCACACAGCAATGTACAGGAAACTCCTCGTACCCGTTTGAATGTCTGTGATTACACGATGTAATTACGACACGATGTAATTAATTTGGTCACCACTGACCTAGAGAGACAGACCTGAGTTCGTTGACCTCTTACAACTGTATTACGAGAAGAAAGAGCAGTGTGTTAGCGGCGATGTTGCCAGACTGCTGAAACTTCCAACTTAATTTTCTAATTAAGTGTGTATTTAATCACAAAACGTAATAAAGGTTTTCTTTTCATTTAAATGTTCTCTATCGTCTCTTTCAATCTGTAGGATTATTTCACTTTCACCCTGTATTTATCCTCTGCACGACGATCTGTCGCGAGGTAGTGGACATACTGTGTCCGGGTCTGGATGGTGGACGAGCCTCCATGTAACAGAGAAGTGCAAAATGTTAATAAAGCGTCTCAGTTTTTTTTTTATATAATCTTAAATCTTCGCACGGTAGACAGGACAAGCTACTTAACTTTAACCGACCACACATGGATAAATCTCGACAGGCGCTTCGAAGTCGCGGGGGTGAGCATCATTATTGTGGCTAAGTTCATTCGAGATCCCAGTATCTCGGGGTGTAACAAAGATCCTCTGCACAGGGTCACGTTAAACGGTAACGGTCCATGAGGCGACGTAGGGTCATGCGATCGCCACTACGATTCGAACGAAAACAGCAACCTATTTTAATCCTTATAAGATAAGTTCATAAAAACTTGCAAGTGCACGTTTCATATAAAACTATGCCTAAAATCGGTATCTTAATAGCACTTAAAATGCCTATTTTTACGAAAAACTTATTTTGACCTATTAAGTAGGCCTATGCTTTATCTCTAATAGGTCAAAACACCCATTCTTATTTCAAAAATTTGTATTTTAAATTCCAAATGTGTTCCTGGTTCTGTTGGAAGTAAAGTACGGGATAAACTGGAGCAAGTTCTGCAGAGAAATGTAGGACTGAATGACCTGCGTATTGCTTCAGATATCCTAACAGGGAAGAACACGAATTTACAATGTAACATTCCTGTCCAACTAGTGTCAAAATTGAAATACGCTCCTGTTACTTCAGTGGATGTGGAGCGTTCATTTTCAGCATACAAATTTGTGTTGAGTGACAGCCAGCATTGCTTTTTAGTTGAAAATTTAGAAAAAGTATTAGTAATTTATTATGAAGCTAATTATGGACATTAAGGGACAAGGCTTGGTAAAAATTGATTATATTTGACTTGTTTGTGTACTGAATTTATGTCTAAAACTTATTTTTCACATTTCATTATTTAATTTATGTATAACGAATTAGATATTTGTTGTTCTTGTACTTTTAGTAGTAGTAACGGTGTATAAGCAATTAAAATTATTAAATTCTAGAAGTGAATATACCTGACGATTTGGAACTTGCTTTTAAAGAAAACATTTTTTTTTTGTTAGAGCCTATTTTCAATTCTTTAGAGACTGTTTCCTACAGATTTAAGCCTATTTTAGGCACCTAAAATTACATTTTAATCACCTAAAAATCCGTAGGTTCGAAGCTCTAAAGACAGTTTTATTCTCTCAACGCTCGTAACGCGGTCTGGGGACATTGAAACTACTGAAAATCATCAGGACTTTTTTTGACGGGGGAGGGGTCCGAAGGCTTGCACCACAGCCTGAGGTTTACTGTTCTGTGAGATATTTGTCGCCGAACGGTCGCGCTTTTTTGCAAATACACACATTGCACCTTGAATGTAATCCTGGTTATAGTAATGGTGACAATGTGTGAATAAATGATAGAATCGAATTAATAAAAAAAAAACCTACAGTAACAAAAGTAGATGGATGGACTAAATAGATCTTGGTGTACAAGTCGCTACGCGGTTAAACGTCGAAAGTTACCCAACAATTCTGCTTCATTTGGTTGGGGGAAATCTCGGGAAAAACCCCAACCATGTAGGTATCTTGCCCACCAGGATTTGAACCTGGACCCGCTTGTTTCACGATCAGACATACTAACCGTTACTCCATAGCGGTGGACATCAGGAAATTAATCGGACAGGTTCATGTTAGTAGAATGGAAAATAATAGATAATCGAAGAAAGTAGCTGGTAGGCCTACTACAATATAAATCTGAACGTAAAAGAGCATAGGCCAGAAGAGGAATGGGAGACTATAAATTTCATGACGTCGGAACAGTACAGGTGTAAACCGTGTGGCGGCTGCTGCTGCTGCATACATTTATAGTTGCTTATTGAAAAGAATACTTACAACACCCCTAACAGTTGGTTCGCCGCTAGAGCTGTAGTCCTTTAGAAAAAATCACACACTCCATTTGGAGTGTAAACAAAACTGTCATGGTGACGTCACTGGGTAGACAGATGAAGACGAATTGCTCGGACCACACATTGCGATTGTGTTGAGAATTTGTATCAGGACATGGTTCAAGCTTAACATTTTGAAATGTTTTGGAGCATTGCATGTACAGTACATTAAACACATCATTATTTATACTTCACTCAGTCAATAAAAATTGAAATATTAAAAAGAAATCCACGTGTTAAAAGTGACACAACTACCTCGTTATATTTTTTACGTGTTCAACAATATTATATTATTTATAATGCTGCAAATTATATTCTTGTTTGCAGGTCATTTTCAATACATACGCAAGTAAAAACGTTTAGTATGAACCTAAATAAAAAGATAACACATTTTCTCTCTTACACACACACACACACACACGCACACACACACACACACACAGACACACTCTCTCTCTCACTCTCTCTCTCTCCCTCTCTCTCTCTCTCTCTCTAGGAAAGTCAGACATCTTTAATTTATACAATGTACCATTTCAATTGATTTTTGTACCTAATTCCGCACAAATTTCCATGACGCACCCCTTCGTACATTATCTCTTTTACAACACTTTGTTATTCAGGCATATCTGTATTTAAAATGCATTAAAAATTAAAAGGTGTCGTTATTTCATAATGAGATTTTAATATGTACTCTATGTACTCTTCCCAAGCAATCAACAGCAATATGGAAGCAAACCGTACAGGGAAAAACTATCTATGGAATACGAAAGTGGTCTTGAAAATTGAATGTGAAAATCAGTTAATAATCTCTTCCAATAAGGGAACAAACTCGACAATGCTTCTCGTTTGACTTTTCAATCAATTTTACAGGAATTCATGTAGATATTCTTAAGTCCTAAAATCTTTTGGAAATAAATATTCAATTAAGACGCGATTCTGTAGATAAAAATTACATTAAATGAAGTCTTTGTTCTGTTTCTTCTCTTAACGATCAGGTTTATGCTGATTCTTCAAAGTTTAAATATGTTTTAGCCCTATGTTTTTATCCGAATAAATCTTAGGTTATACGCATAATTCTGAAAATATCTTCATTCATCACGTAAGAAAGAAAGTCACGAATAAAATAGGATATTTGATTTACTATATTTTGAATAAATTACCATTTAGCGTTTTTCTTAGCTGAGTAAGTAATCCCATCCTTTTAATTGAGTAAAAATTATATTTCATATGCATCATTCCCTGGCGAAATAATTCGAAGATACTGAACATTCATTTGCAGAATGAAAAGTTAGATTTATTCGAATCAAATTTCTGCATATTTAAAGAACAAAACTAAAAAACTAAAATTCCTTCGATTATTTATTATCATACTTCACTGTTGAGCATACAGCATTGGAAATTAAATCAATGGCTTTCCAGAAATATACTATGAAATGTTTCATGTCAAACAATTTTTATCTCGAAAAGAAAGCAAAAACAAGCAAAATTGTATTAAACATTTTTGTTTGAAATATCTCAAAGAATATCCCCCTTAAATTAATTACATTACTTACGGTTCATCCTGTATATGCTTGTGGCTTATCAGTTATATCACTAAAGTGACAAATAGATGCAAATTCATTGAAATCCTAGCCGTAGTGATGATTCAAAAAGTGAAGAAACGACCAATGTCGCCAAATTGCCTTTTTATGTAGCCTATTTTAGCAACCAAAGTAACAAAAATAAAATTATCATCATCATCATCATCATCATCATTATCATCATCATCTCATCATATACTTCAAGGTGGACCGATTTCTATCCGTCGGAATGGTCATCTTCCCATCGTAATCGTGGTCGACCAATACTTCGTTTTCCTTTTGATTTGTATTCATAAAGGCATCTAGCTGCTCTTGATAGTGTCATTCTTTGTATATGTTGGAATATTTTTTTTTATTATCTCGAATCATACTATTTAAGTCAGTTATATGCAGCTTACCTCGTATAACATCATTCCGTACTTGATCTCTTAGGGTATATCCAGCTACATAACGTAAGAATTTCATTTCCGATGTTTCAACACTCTCTTATTTTTGGTATTCAAGGCCCAATTTTATGATCCATACATTAATACAGGTAAAGCCATTGTTTTGTAGAATTTAATTAATGTTTCCTTTCTAACTTTATTTTTCAATGTTCTTTTGATTGTTCCACACAAGTTCTGAAACTTGTGTACCTTATGTTCAGTGTCTCCTTGATGGATAGATGAAATTTCACATCCTAGATAATTAAAACTTCGAACCTGTTCAATGGCTTTTTTATTTATTATTATTTTTGATCTTATGCTGTATTTACCGTGGAAGGCTATGCATTTTGTTTTCTCAGTTGAAATAATAAAATTGCTCGTATTAGTACATTTATTATTATTATTATTATTATTATTATTATTATTATTATTATTATTATTATTATTATTATTATTCAGGACGAACTTAATTGGTCTGAGAGACTTACGTATTTATTTTGTACAATAATTTGTCCTATCAGAACCAGAGGTACATTCAAAATTGCTACTGTCGATTTAATCTCAGAAGCTAAGAGCAGTTTTTGTATTCACCCAGTCTGGGACATTGCAGCTGATATGTGATAAAGTTTCTTCCTTCATTCCATGTGACTCATCGTTAGTAATGTCAATAACTTGTAGATGCATCTTCAGACGACAGTCAGCTGTCACTGTTTTGTCGTCACATTTAAACTCTTCCTATTTAGTAACAGAAGGGATTCACGGAATTAAGGCCGTGGGCTGTCATTGAGGAATTTAAACTAAGGTAGAATTCACTGAAGTTATCGAATGAAAGGATGGAATGTCGGGTTATTGTGATGGTATAGCTATAATACCAAATGAAGGTAAGGTTATGGTGACATTCATCTCTTCTCGTACGATTCTTTTCACAAGTACCATTGAGTCACCAGACAATGTTGAGCATAAACTGGTTCCAACTTATTCATAGTTTTCCCATTGCTGTTTTCAATCATACTTTTTTTTTGTGGAAGTTTTATATGAGCTTGTCGTCATTCATGTTTCGGACTGTGCCTTTTAGTTTTTATTCCATTTTTGAATTTAAACTACTTTAGGCAGTGTACGAGTTGAAAGCTGTGAAACAAAAGAAGTTTTTGCATCGTAATATGCCTTCGTGCAGCAGGAAGAGGGAGAGAGCATACCCGCCAGCAGCCACGGATGCACCATAGTGCAGTCTCTTATCCGCGGGTAAGGGACGCTAGCCCGAGGGTGCACTGTGCTGGTGACCGCTGCTATATAGTGTAAATAAAATCTTTGCAATGGAGCACACTGTATAATACCTTCTGCTTTTTCCAAAACCATCTTCTTGTTTCTTCAACATCACAAGCATTGTTTAATATACTGATTGTTTGGTTCACTAGTTCTGCTTGCTTTGTTAGCAGCACTCCTGACTTCCAAAGAAGTTATAACCACAGGTATGAATCCAAAATGTGCGATAGTTTTACGGACAATTTCATCGTGTGATATCAATTCATGAACTTCTTTGATTGAAGCAGCTTCACCGTTGTCAAATTAATCAATGATATTTTTACAGCCTTAAAATTGTCGTCGTGTTTTTTTTCTATATTACAGACGTGGACAAATTATTAGCAAAATTGAAGATTTTTATTATATATTTTTACAAAATATGATTCTTCAATTTAGACTACAGTTGACATTTTTGCGTATTTCCAAATTATTAGCAAAATTGTAGATTTGTATTGTATATTTTTAGAAAATTTAACTCTTCAGTTTGGACTACATTTGATATTTTTGCATATTTACAAATTATTAGCAAAACTGAAGGTTTTTATTACATATTTTTACAAAATTCGATTCTTCAATTTGGAATGCAGTTGACATTTTGGATATTTCAAAATTATTAGCAAAACTGAAGATTTTTATTTTGTAGTTTTACAAAATTTGACTCTTCAATTTAGACTGTAGTTGATATGTTTGCTAATTTACAAATTATTAATAAAAATTGAAAATTTTTATTATATATTTTTACAATATTTAACTCTTTAATTTAAACTACAGCTGACATTTTTGCATATTTCTCTCTGCTGTAATGATAGAAATATGCAAAATTGTTAACTGTAGTCTAAATTGAAAAATCAAATTTTGTAAACAGAATTATCATAAAAATCGTCAATTTTGTTAATAATTTGTCCACGTCTGTATATGGACTGGTGTAGAGCAAGCTAGAATTTCAACCCAGCAGTGAACATTCTCTAATAGCGTAACTTCATCATGTGGTGTAAACGGCGCAAACTTGAAATATTTGACTTGATATCGTTCTGTACTTGGATCTGACGACGTTGGTGTGCTTGTTGCAGAAGCTGGAGGCGGAGAGCGCCATGCCGACCATCAAGCAGGAGAGGCCGGACGACTCGTGCGTGCCCGCAGGCGGGACTCGATCCCTGGGCTCCATGCAGAAAGTGCCCTCACTCAGCGACCTGTCTGATCCGGAGAGTTCATTAGGTGAGCTAACTCTAATGTTATATAGTACAGTTACCGCAACTGTTGTTGGTTAATTTACAGGGTATAAACGACATAAACTGCCAAAATTATACAGAATGCACATCTCGGTGTACTAAACATAATATTTAGTGAAATTTTGTTTTATCTTCTATTTTTGTTTTTAATTCCTAAAATTATATCTTTAGGATTAATAGTAGTCTAATATTTACTGTTCGGTTAAGTGTAAAGTGACCTTCCGTCCAACACACGTTAACACCACCATAATAAAGAGACAACAGAATACCCTGATTTGTAAACAAGGATATCACCACAGTTGCAATGTACGTGGCAGATCGAAGTAAATAATAATGGTCTACTATCATTTCCAAAAACACTAGACTCACAGGTAACATTTTTAACGAAACCACAAAAATTACAGAAAAAATTTATTGAACTTATTTGTTCAGTAATTTAGGCTCTATCACCAGTATTTTTTTTTTTTTTTTTTGCAGTTTATATCTTTTACGCCCCGTATATTATGGTCTTTCCCGCAACCTTCCTGAGTGAGTATAGGCTAGAGTGTATATTTTCCGCAACCATTCTCCGTCGGTAGAAAACACTAATGCAGACTTAGAATCGAGTCATTTACGATGACATTTTAATACCAGACCGTACCGTCAGTTGATATTTAAATAATGTAAGCTAATTGAATGAGAATAGAAGAATGTGAAGTTTTTATATTTCCGTCTTTGACTTATTTATTATAGCGAAATAACAAAAAAGTTATTTTTGGTAATACATCTTAGTGAACGTTTTCACCCTTATTATGGGCATCATCAGACTAATGAGTGGATATCTATATTATATGTGGTAAATAAATCCATATTACATATTGCAAAAGTTTATGGGCCGTATTCATACACATTTCGCAGCACGCGCTACGAGCGTACTAAGCTAGCCCCGCCTATCCACTGGTTACTAGTACAGAATTCAAATCATATCCTATCGCTAACACTGGTTTATAAATACGAAAAACGCTGATAATCCACCGAAAGCCCGCGCTAAAAATGTCTATGAATACGGCCCTAAAAGTTTAAAATCAACCCTCAATTTGAAAAATAAAAGATTAAAAATAATTAACAAAGATTACGTATAAAATTTATTTGAAATTATGCATATTTAATAATAACATACTAAGCGTAACAGCGTATAATAGGGGTTTATTTACTATATCTAGGCCTATAGGTATCCACTCATTAGCCTGATGATGCCCATAATAAGGGCGAAAACGTTCACTAAGATGTATTAGTAAAAATAACTTTTTTGATATTTTGCTATAATAAATAAGTCAAAGATGGAAATATCAAATACTTCACATTTTTGTATTATCATTATATGACTTATTGGAATACACACAAAAATGAGTTCAAAATTCAAATTTAATTGAATGACAGACATGTTACGTTTGAAAATTGTCTTCAGTTTCATATTGCCTGCTTTCACGTAACATAACTTTGCAACGAATCACTTTTATTAACACCCTCCGAAATTAAAGGCTATCGTTAATACAAAGTTGTGAGATTAGACTAGAACACAGCTCTGTGTAATAGAAGATGAAGATGCGTTTGGCTAGCAATCGTGATCTCTTGGCTTGCTTTTACGGCTCCTTACACTTAGACAAGCTTTGGCCCATTAAGTGTCCTATATGTGCGATGATTGTCAAGTCCGACAGGTGGTCCGAGTGGCATTCGTGAATCCGACGCTGACAGGTTGTCCAGCCTATATTTACTATTGTAGATAATAGATGAAATTAGGGGAATGTGAATGATGTTCGTGGAATGAAGAGGAAAACCTCCTCTGTAACGTCTTCTTTTTCCACCACAAATTCTATCACGGCCTGGTCGGTAATCGAACCCGAGCCGTCTGAATGAAAGGCCAGAGTACTAGCGCTTGAACCACGCGGCTCATTCGTGATGTCACTGATAGAACATTCGTTTTGCTTATTTGTGATGTAGATAAATTAAGCGGCGAAGAACCGTTGCGAGGGCTGTGTAACTTTACCACGCAAGACGCTGCACTCCCTGTATGACACGAACGACCACCTTTTCTTATTAATACACCCAGCGTTCCGACTTACAAGCAGCTATCGCTATAATTACAGTTGTATTCAGATTATATCTGGCCCTTGCATTGGTCAGGGAATATACTGTACGTTATACTCGTATTGCGTTTAGCGTACCTGACCTTCATATTTGTCAAGTAATACACCTTGCCACGCAAGCTCAGTAGCATTTTCTGTTGTACGTACACCTCGCTCAGTTACCGTGAAATCGGCTGCCGTTTCTGCGGCTAGTAACTTTAGTTTATAAAAGAGGGGAAAATGATCAAAATGAATACATGTTCACCATATCTGTGTCACAAGAAATGTTCAATGTCCTTCTCCTATTTCAATTTTTTACATGTCCGAAGGTTTTTCTGAAATACTATACTAATCTCGTTTTGCGAATTGTTCGAAATGAGCTGTCGATCATAACGCAAAAAAATGTTCGCTTCAATATCCTATACGCCATTGTTACGCTAGGAGAAAAACACAGTAGCTTGCTCTGCACCAGTCACAAATGAATAATAATTACTTCAGTGTTTTCTTTCTTTCTTTTTTCCTTTCTTTCTTTCTTTCTTTCTTTCTTTCTTTTTTTCTTTACCTTAGTTTAACCTCTCATTTATACGACCCACGCCACATGGGCCTTACAGGACCGCGACCTGTCGGGAGAGGAATTAATCTATTGGATTCCATACATACTTTTTTGACCACACAAGAACATGGAGGGCCTCCCCGGATGAGGGATCAGCTCAATGCCAGGGCCACTTCCGATACAACACAGACATTTAAGACATTATACAGCATTCACTCACACATATGAAAGGATTAAGTGAAGGATCGCCGTCCATGGCCGGACTTTCAAGAGGTATAATCCCGGCATTTGCCTGGAAATAACTGAGGAAACCATGAAAAACCTCAGAATTGGCGATCCCTGGGATCGAACCCCGGACCTCCCGAATGCAAGGCCAGCCCTCTACCACGCCGCTCTCCCCCTCGGTCCTTCAGTGTTTTCAATTACAATAAATACAGTAGCTTGCACTACATTACAAATAATCCCTTAATAGCTCACAACAGAGGTAAACTGCACGCATACAACGCCCGACAACTTCGACGTATACAACAGGCGCACTGTGGGAGACAACGTTTCTGTATGTTCAGTGGCGTCATATCCGAAGGACTTTGTACCTACTCGTCCATTATTAACGGGCAGTATGACTCTTGAAGCTCGTATGCCCTTCTTGACGCTTATCGCTAATGTCCTAATCATCCACGGCCTCCCCTAAGTATCGGATACAGCTCTTATCATAATTCTGTAGGGGATCACCCTTTCTGAGCCCTAAATTCTTATTACGCGACCCTTCCCAAGAAATAATTTCGAATTGATGAAAAACCGCCTGCAATTAAGAAGATGAACGAATTGTATTCAGTGTCGTGTCTGTCAGGTTGCCATTTTTTAAATGTCGACCTGTTCGGCCGACCGGCCCGCCCGCTCCACTTGCTGTTAATGAGGATGCTGGTGATTATCCTATTACGGGCCCGCCTCCAGCCTTCAGTGGCGTGCATACCTTGCGAAACGCGCTACCGCTCTGCTCTCTGTTTACATTTAGCCGCTCTCTGTGTTTTCAATATGTAGGCCTACTTTGTGTACAATAGCGTGAAAAGGTAGTACTGTATAATATAATCAACATGACCACCATCCCCACCTTAATTACTATCCGCTTTCCTGACCTGTTACGACCTCACGTTTGACCCAACATTAGACAGTGACAGGTGGCAGGACTTACTTATCATGTGCTCAACATTGAATAAAATAACCGCATAAATTAACACAGAAGAGACACCAGTTATGCATTCAAGGAATACCCCTACGAGCGAGAATTAATTTTCCGTCAAGAGTCATGACGAACTAAACGATACATCCACTTACTCGAATCTAATATTTGCTCTATCTACGTTGTCCAAATACTAAAATGGCAGTCTGTGCCGGTATGATTTCTAAATGCAACTGCTTAGATACGCACGAGATGCCAATCCGCCTGTTAGAAATACATATCATTGTGAGCAATCTTATATGAATGTCTGCTAGACTGCATTGTCTGTTCGCATATTGAAAATTCATAATCATACGACATATCGTAACTGGATGTCTGTTAGACTGCATTGCCCGTTAGCCCATTAAAAATTCAGAATCGTACGACATAGATCTATCCTAACTGAATGTCTGCTAAACTGCATTTTCTGTTCGCCTATTGAAAATTCAGAACCATACGAGATATGAATCCTATAGATTCAAAATCCCTTATATCCACTTTCACAAATTGAAGGATTTTGACAGTAACTGGTGGCAAATAGAGGGAATTTTCAACCTAACAGTGACTTTTAACAAACCTTTTGCTTTAAATTTAATGGCTCTTTGAATTCAAACATTGCCTATATAAGTCATTAGAATTCATTCTTAGCAAGCAATATGTGGGCATAACTCAATTATAAACAAAATGGTCTTTAGGGTGTTTTGAATCTATAGGATTCAATCTTAACTGGATGTCTATTAGGCTGCATTGCCTGTTCGCCTATTGAAAATTCAGAATCATATGACATATCTTAACTGGATGTCTGTTCGACTGCATTGCCTGTTCGCCTATTGAAAATTCAGAATCATATGACATATCTTAACTGGATGTCTGTTCGACTGCATTGCCTGTTCGCCTATTGAAAATTCAGAATCATATGACATATCTTAACTGGATGTCTGTTAGACTGCATTGCCTGTTCGCCTATTGAAAATTCAGAATCATATGATATATCTTAACTGGATATCTGCTAGACTGCATTGCCTGTTCGCCTATTGAAAATTCAGAATCATACGACATATCTTAACTGGATGTCTGCTAGACTGCATTGCCTGTTCGCCTATTGAAAATTCAGAATCATACGACATATCTTAACTGGATGTCTGCTAGACTGCATTGCCTGTTCGCCTATTGAAAATTCAGAATCATACGACATATCTTAACTGTATGTCTGCTAGACTGCATTGCCTGTTCGCCTATTGAAAATTCAGAATCATATGACATATCTTAACTGGATGTCTGCTAGACTGCATTGCCTGTTCGCTTATTGAAAATTCAGAATCATACGACATATCTTAACTGGATGTCTGCTAGACTGCATTGTCTGTTCGCCTATTGAAAATTCAGGATCATACGACATATCTTAACTGGATGTCTGCTACCCTGCATTGCCTGTTCGCCTATTGAAAATTCAGGATCATACGATATATCTTAAATGGATGTCTGCTAGCCTGCACTAGTTCACGATGTTACATAAAGAGATGCTTCTTCGCTTATTGAAAGTTTAAGCCAGAATTTGAATTTTCATAATCTGCAGTAACAATCAGTTCTACTGGCTCTTCCTAATAAATTAATATTCGTAGATTATAAGGAACAAATCCTTAATGAAAGGAAATAAATTATGAAACCAAATACGAATAAAAATCTCCCATGCCACAGAAGGAAACCAAATTGTCCAGTACAATTAAAGAGAAAGGTAAAACGTTGTTGTTTGCTGCCATCGTAACCAAGGCACCACAGTGATTAGACGCTCTTATTTTGTTAATGTCTTTCCAAACTATAACAATTCATAGAAACAATAACAGGCTAGGGAGAATTAGCATGCCGCCTTTAACTTCACTTTGACTAGATACGTTAATAAGCTGGTGGTAACACATTTCTGCGTACAGCAATTACAAACCTGCTAATTATTGTGTTAACGGCGAGATCCACAGAACTTACAAAATTACTTTCAGTACACTGCCATTCATTATTATTGTTATTTATTATTATTATTACTACTACTACTACTACTCTCCGTCCAAGACTCCAAGTGGTTATGTCGCATCCCGGTTTCCCCCACCCGTTTTTGTGTGCCCCTCTACAAAGACTAGTGGCTGGACTGTCTTAGCTATTTTCTGCAAACATATGCTGTTCGGAATTGGACTTTACATAATATTATACAATTTTTTTTAATAACTGAAAAGGGCCCCGTTAAGTAACTGTCATGTGATTTACTCCGTTTCGATGACCCTGCGACAACCATTCGGATGGACCTACTACTACTACTACTACTACTACTACTACTACCACTACCACTACCACCACTACCACTACCACTACCACTACCACTACCACTACCACTACCACTACCACTACCACTACCATTAGTCTGTTCGCTTTACACAATGTAACTCAATTGCTCGTATTTTTTTTAAATCATCTTTGGTATGCTTTTGCTTATGTGTTGCTTATCCTGAGTAATAAAAAAGGACGCAGTGTATGTTCCTCTTATTAAAATTTAAAAACGATGTTCTGTATACAGAGTGGTAGTGAAATAACCATGTAGATTGAAAGGGACGATAGGGTACGCTTAAATGAATAGGAAACCTTTATTACGTTTTGTGATAAAATGCACAATTAATTAGAAAATTAAGTTGGAATTTTCAGCAGTCTGGCAACATCGCTGCTAAAAGTCTCCTTTCGTATCGCAATACAGATGTAAGAGGTCAACAAACTATATAAGCGTACGTGTGCTGCCTCGCGCCCTCTTCCTTAGCTACAACGTTGCGATGTGGATTGCATCGTTCAGTTGTTTGTAATTAGTGGTTTTTAAGGTAAATTTACACGAAAACCGTCCACATTATTGAAATACGATGAGGGGGATAAATGATTCTTTATTAGATTTTCTATCGATATAGACAAAAAACACGATCCAATTCACAATAGTTATGGAATAAGAGGATGTTAAACATTTGGGGGAGGGGGAACATTTTTTTCTGAGAAAACTATGAACTTTCCACCAATATGGCATTACACTTTCTTGTTTCATACAACATGAGCTATTCGCTCTAAAAATCTGCAGGGTTATTTTATGAGGAAGGTTATGCAATGTTCTTACTCCTTGTCTATCACACGGCGACCAGAGAGTCCTGCTACATTTGAATGCCTAGTGTTAGTACATGATACTCACAGGAGTGTAAACATAAGAGGCAAATGAAAATGATGATATATCATCATCATCATCATCATCATCATCATCATCATCATCAAAACTCGTAATTAGTTTTGTTTCATACCGCACGTTTTATGTCGACAGGATAACGTGAAATTTCGTGAACTTTAATCGATTAGGAGGACTTTCAGATAAGTATTTGTTACAACGTTTCGTTCTTGCTAAAACAAATGGCGCCCTGGTTGCCAGGCGACAGCCGCATCTGATCTGCCCGCCATTTCCATATTGTTTTGCGCAGTAGGGCCTGTCACGTGTTCCCACTACGCGTGCAAGCATTCTGTGTGCGGGAGCTAATCCGCCTGCTGGTAACTGTGAGTGCTCGTCATTCTAATAGGAGTCGAGCTCACGATATTCTAGCAAAATCACACCTATTTGTAGGGATGGAAGAGTGGACTCCAACATATTTGCGTTACAGGTAGATGAGATGCTCAGACAGTTTTACAGAAATGAATGTACAACTAGAATGTTCTGAAATCCGAATAATAATTAGTTGGATACAGTCAAGCACACAGGAATCACAATATCACGCATTGAAGAAAAATAGTTTTATTGACTTTTTGGTGGTTTTAACATTTCTGCCCTTTCGAAAACCTGTTAAATAGAAATGGAGGTTGGATTGGCTTTCAAGGGCGGATCCATGTATCTTGACCCACAGTGTTCCATTGTGCAGTCTGTTTACGATGATTTTTCGGGTGGTATTCGTTATCCGACACAGACAGCCGAGCCATCCTACCTCAGCCCGGACAGAGTAAAGTTCCATCCCAAAGGAGTCCTGTTAAACCCCAGTGCCCGGAGTCTCAAACTATTAGAACAATCTTTTGTAGCTGGCGCACCCCTTTGTAAGCCTTGTAAATTGCATTCCCGCACCGACGTTTATTACAAATCTTTTCTTCTCAGAAACATTTATAATTGAGAATAATGCAGAATCACAACAGTACAATTTTAACCAAAAAAAAAAAAAAAATACGCTACTTGACGGATTCGGCTGAAACAAGAATGTCTTCCTGTAAATTATTTATATTCATATAAATTTTTCTGAAAATTATTCGAAACTTTTTTGGCCTTCCAGCCAGGTAAAAAATTGGTGATACACCGACGTTTCGAGGATATTCATCTCCATCGTCTTCATAGTTAACGTGCCCCCTAATCACCAGTTAACTCTGAAGACGAGGAAGATGAATATCCTCGAAACGTCGGTGTATTACCAAACTTTTTACCTGGCTGGAAGCCCGAGAAAGTTTCAAATTATCACGTCTCCAGGAAAGCTTCAGAAGTTATTGTCTGAAAACTTTAAATCGTAACATTAATTTACCTAAAAAAAATTAAAAGCAACAATCTGAATTCATCCTTAGCAGTCATTATTTTGTTTTTGATCATGTGAATAAGCTCACAAAACCACGACACATCAATGTGATGTAGACATTATTTTTAAAGAACTGCGTAATGTTCGGCGTCATGTTGGTTAAAACATACCTATTATCAGGTCACATGTTTTTCTTTTTCTTTTCTGAGTTTTGTGTATACTCTGTCCCCTGTAAATCATGTAAATCTCTCACATGCCCCCCCCTCCAGGTTGAAAACCACTGCCTTAGAACCTATATCAGTATCTGAAACTTGACTACTCCTAAGACTGCACTCCAGCGTGTTTTTAGGTGTTTTTTTGCTTGTTAGGATGGAGGGAACATCTACGCACCACGACCTGAGGTCTATTGTACATCCCCCCCCCCCACATGTACACCCGATCCTCTACGCGCACCGACCTAACCACTTGATCCTCTTAACGACCGGTCCCTACAGCCAACAGAGTCCATGTACCACTCCTGCTACCGCAACACCCCCAAGGCTCTCTTAACGGTCCGTGGCGGAAGTCTTCCCCGAGAAGGTCTGCCCCGGGTTCCGTTGCAGAAGCTATCTATCATCACTTGAATACAATCCACGGAGGCCGGTCGAGAGATCCAGCAGCTTCGGAGGGTCGCCTGTAGAGCGATCTGAAAACCAAAAGAAGTAACGGAATGATGAATGAAAGGATGATAGGGGAGGAAAGGGAGTGGCGAAGATGAGTGGGATTCCAATCGCCTGATAAAGTTACCTGATATTCATCCATAGGAGTGAGGGAAAAACCCCTAAAAAAAACCTCACCCAGGCATTCGTCCCGACCGGGGATCAAACCCGGGCGCGCTGGGTTCGGAGTTAGACTTACTAACCCCTCAGCCACAATAGTGGACGTTTTTAGGTGTTGCAGATGATTGATAGATGAAATGAGGGGAGGTGGAGTAAGTAATTTGTCGAGTGAAAAAGGAAATAGTACCACGAGATGAACTCTCAACAACTTCTGCATTATCCACCACAAATTCCATCATTACCAGGGCCTGTTTTACAATGTTGTCTCTTAAAGAAAAGACCAGAGACTATATTAGATTAGTTAAAATGAATTATATGATGAGCTGCTTAGAGCTAGCCTAAGGGGACAAGATATGTAATCAGATTTTGACAGGAGTGGAGTTTACACGCTTTATTACAAAGCTTTACGAAACAGAACACTACAGTAGCAGGGTCAAGTTCAGCGTTTACCAGAATATGGGTAACTAAGAAAATTATGAAATGGACCAGAACAAAAAGAAGAGAAGCTACATCAGTTCCTAGATGAGAGTTATATGCCAATAAAATAAATTTACACCTGGCGATTGGGACAATTGTGATCTCTTGAAGCGTCCGTGTGTCTGCCTCCAGATTTTTCGGCCCGGGTTCGATCCCGGCGGGGTCAGAAATTTTCATGTAAAATTCCTACTTCGGGACTAGTCCCTCCCTACACAACACTTGCACATACACTGACCCTAGTACACGACCTAACTCTCCACAGATACACTCATGTACAGAGTGGCCCGTCGAAGTGGTGTGCAACTAGAAAATGTCACAGTCCTGCCATCTATCCGCAATATGGGGAAAACGAATAACGTAAAGTGAAGTAGGTAGGCATTAGACACATACACACACAGATCTCTTTAAGCTGAAAACTGCAAACTCCTAAGTTGAAGAATAATCAGAACGAATTAGTTTTTGTCATTTTCACTCCTTGCTTGTACTAAAACTTCGAATTTTGTAACTTTCTTCGTTCCTTTTCTTTTCTTACATCATAAAGTATCTCTCACTTTATGTTGTTGCATTGTGCTTCCTCAAATTAGAGGCTACCATTAGACAAAGCATACAAAACAATATAAATGAGGAAAGATAACGGAGTAAGAAAAAAAGTAAACGAGTACACAAACAAACAAACAAACAAACAATGGCAATTTACAGAATAAAAAAGTTACAAGTAAAGAAGCAATGAAAGCTAATAAGAGAAAGAAAAAAGATAATTTTGCGTTAATGACTCTACGAAATGTTAAGGGGAGTTGGTCATTATCGCATGCAAAATAATGGTAAAAATAGCCTATCTTCAAGCAGTCATAAATATAATACTATTTATCAGAGGTCTTTCATTTTTGTTAGCTATGTGTCTATGCATATTAAGCTTTAAAATGAAAAGAATGGATACTCTAGAGTAAATCTTTATCCTTAAATTAATGTTTTTAATTAAGCACAATTTTTTTTATAAATTCACTATATGTCTGTGATTAGGTACACTCTATTCACTTATTATAGCACATATTGAATTGAAAATTTGACCACTTACTGCTAATAGATACTAAAACATACCCTACTAAAATTATTCATGTATCTGTAATATTATGGGCATAGGACTTACAGAAATCATCACCGTGAATAAATTTAAAAAATTGAAGATTAGTATAAGCCCTATGCCCATAGTATTAAGCTATTTTAATAATTTTAGTATGGTATGTTTTAGTATCTATTAGCAGTAAGTGGCCAAAATTTTAATTCAATGTGTGCTATGATAAGTGAATAGAGTGTACCTAAGCACAGATATGTAGTGAATTTATATAAAAAATATGTTTAAATTTATCAATTAATTTAAGGGTGGGATTTATACTAGATTAACCATTATTTTTTCATTTTAAAGTTTAATATGTATACATATATCACTAAAAAAATGAAATAGCTGTGATAAATAGTATTACATTTATGACTGCTTGAAGATAGGCTATTTTTACCATTACTTTGCATGCGATAACGTCCAATTCCCCTTAAACCCTTAAATTGGCAAAACTTCATTTCCCACTCTAGTTTATTAAACCTTGTCGGACTGTAAAGAAAACAACTATCGCAATGTCTATATATTATGTTGTACAATATTGTAGTATTGTGAAATTTTAATAATTTTCCTACCATTTTTTTTTATTCTATTAAAATTATCACATATTATAGCCTATTAACCTATTGTTCCTATAGGATACATTGTCAATTTAAGGGTTAATAATTAGCTTTCATTCAAATGAAAAAGTTTTTCCTCTCATATTAAACTTCAATTTATTCTTTTTCATTATCTTTTCCTTTCACTAAATTTATGAATCCAATACTCGGCATTTTAAGCATACCTTTACACGATTAATACAACCAAATGCAACAGCTTCTTGGTACACGTATTAGACATACTTTTCACCTGAGGTTTGCGGCACGCGGGTTGCCAACGACGGCGTCACGTTGTGCAAGGATCGAAATTATCAGGTCACGTGTCCATTGTTGTGTCACGCTATAGATTGCAGCGTCCCCCACTACTTATTTATTTCTTCGTTGGGGTACTAGATTCCTGGCTGTGATCATGTCGGTTAAACGAGGGCCACTGGAACTTCATAACTTCCTTATTTTCCTGTTTCATCCCTACATTTCCTTTCCATTCTTTTCTCTTTGCTTTATTATCTTGATTTCGTGCCTTCGTTTTTATATTTTGTGTTCCTTTCTTTCATTTATCTTACAAGGCCTTTAATAATTATCTTGTTTTCCTTTTTTATCCTTTTCCTTTATTTTTTCTTCCTTTGCCGGTATTTGATGATTATGATGGTGCTTATGTTAAGTCATTGTAAAATTTTTCTAGTCCGCATAAAACATTACGCTTTTTTCGTTAAATAGGCACCATTTAATTCTACTGATATTTCAGTAGACCTAATGAAAATTCAATGAAAGTACAAAATTTAATAAAATAATTACAAAATAGGATTTACTAAGATAAAAAAGAATGAAACCAAGAACATAATATAAGTTTGATTGAATTGCCGCCCTCACATAAGCCCGCCATAGATCCCTATCCTGAGCAACATTAATCCAGTCCCTACCATCATATCCCACCTCCCTCAATTCCATTTTAATATTATCCTCCCATCTACGTCTCGGCCTCCCCAAAGGTCTTATTCCCTCCGTCCTTCCAACTAACACTCTATATGCATTTCTGGATTCGTCCATACGTGCCACATGCCCTGCCCATCTCAAACGTCTGGATTTAATGTTCCTAATTATGTCAGGTGAAGAATACAATGCGTGTAGTTCTGCGTTGTCTAACTTCCTCCATTCTCCTGTAACTTCATCCCTCTTAGCCCCAAATATTTTCCTAAGAACCTTATTCTCAAACACCCTTAATCTCTGTTCCTCTCTCAAAGTGAGAGTCCAAGTTTCACAACCATAAATAGCAACCGGTAATATAACTGTTTTAGCAACCGGTAATATAACTGTTTTATAAATTCCAACTTTCAGATTTTTTGACAGCAGACTAAAAGACAAAAGTTTCTCAACTGAATAATAACACGCATTTCCCATATTTCTTCTGCGTTTAATTTCCTCCCGAGTGTCATTTATATTTGTTACTGTTGCTCCGAGATATTTGAATTTTTCAACTTCTTCGAAAGCTAAATCTTCAATTTTTATAGTTCCATTTCGTACAATATTCTGGTCACGAGTCATAATCATATACATTGTCTTTTCGGAATTTACTTCCAAACCTTTACAGCCTTACTTGCTGCAAGTAGAATTTCCGTGTTTTCCCTAATCGTTTGTGGATTTTCTCTTAACATATTCACGTCAACCGCATAAACAAGAAGCTGATGTAACCCGTTCAATTCTAAACCCTCTGTATTATCCTGAACCTTCCTAATGGCATATTCTAGAGCGAAGTTAAAAAGTAAAGTGCATCTCCTTGCTTTAGCCCGCAGTGAATTGGAAAAGCATCAGATAGAAACTGGTCTATACGGACTCTGCTGTAAGTTTCACTGAGACACATTTTAATTAATCGAACTAGTTTCTTCGGAATACCAAATTCAATAAGAATATTATATAAAACTTCTCTCTTAACCGAATCACATGCCTTTTTGAAATCTATAAGTAACAGGTGTACTGTACCCTTATACTCCCATTTTTTCTCCAATATCTGTCGAATACAAAATATTTGATCTATTACGCCTAAAACCACACTGATGATCCCCAATAATTTCATCTACATATGGAGTTAAACTTCTCAAAAGGATATTGGACAAAATTTTGTAGGACGTCAACAAAAGTGATATTCCTCGAAAGTTACTACAGTTAGTCTTAAATTTATTACAGTTGAAATTACCTAGATCTGGATTTATTATCAATATGGAGCTGTATAACCTTGGCCCCTAACTCTGGCTGTGTTATAGTCCAGTAGTTGTGTAACATTCAGGTTCAGCTAAAAAAACATGTCAAATGTGTTCTGCTAGAATATTACATGCTATTTTTCTTTATGTTTTTGATAATGGTCAATGGAAACGGAGTTTTAAGGAAAAAACTCTTGATAATTTTCTCGTCACGATTGATTGGATATCGTACTTAGATTCCGTTTGTACTGCTCCCTCTTGTATCCGGGTTGCTTTTTCCCAGGTGTCGCCGGTGTGCGAACTCTGGACTCTCGTACGCGTGACGAGGAAACTTTTCTGCACCGGGAAAACTTGTACGAAATATTGTGTTAATAGAAATAAGCTGGGAAAATACGACCAGCCGAGGAAACTACTATCTTGCTTGTCCTGTTACCTTTTCAGATAACATTTTTAATATTTTTTTTCAGACTGTCTTACGTAACACACGACATTGGTTTACTGTACAGTGCAGAGATAAGGACAAATTGTATACCGTAGCATGTACTAGTTGATAAATAGTCATTAAGTGAGATTACTTTATATATCTATTGTAATAATCTTTAAGTTATAGGTGCCTTATATGCGTGCGTGTGTGTGGGTGAGTGATTTTGAAAGTTTCCATACCCTTGTTCGGGCTATTTAATTAAATCGTTATATAGGTTAAAAGTGTCTATTGTACACTGTCTTGGAAAATAATAATAATAACATAAGCTAAGGGAGAAGGAACAATGTTTAAGAATAAAAATGGCGAGGGGAAGTCTCTAAGTTTAAAATTTTTTAAGATGTCTTAAAAATGCTTTTGAAAAGTATGGACATTTACACTGAGATTTTAGTCTCCTCTATAATTTAAATTACATTAACAAACTTAACAAACAACATTTTTAATCATATCTGTAACGAATAATAAACTCTCGTTTGCATATCTATATTTTGAGTAATAAGTTTGAATATTTCTTAAATAATAATATACATTTCATGTTCGTAAAAGAACATCCAAAAGTAATGTACATATACGG
Source organism: Periplaneta americana (assembly GCF_040183065.1). Taxonomy (NCBI): domain Eukaryota; kingdom Metazoa; phylum Arthropoda; class Insecta; order Blattodea; family Blattidae; genus Periplaneta; species Periplaneta americana. The sequence continues at coordinate 52,819,454 of NC_091121.1, read as the reverse complement.
AAATGAAATTTGAAGCTCTCTTATTGTATAAATTTCGCTTACAAACACTGTGCATGTGCAATAAACAAGATGTTGTTGATGTTTATTGACTTTACTGGCTTTGAGCCAGAGGCCGTTTTAGGATCTTATACGCGCAGGATGCCCTCCCCAGCCATTGTACATAAATAATAATAATAATAAATATATATATTTACATACTGTATATGACACTATTTCTGGCATAAGTGCCAGTAGGTGTGTGAGTGCGGTGATTGGCTTTTTATTTATTTTATTTTATTTTTTTTACTTTATTTTTTTTTTTGTTTTAATTATTTTGGTGTAGGCCTAATTTGTTAATTTGCTATGCTTAAGGAATGGTGAACGGGACAAGAGTTCGGGGTAAAAGATATCAGTTGATAGACAGCATTAAGGTATTATATGGGGAGATTAAGAGGAAAGCAAGAAAGGGAACTGCAAAAGAGCCCCTGTATATAAGGTATATGTTACTTGTGGACAGTTGTGCGAAATTGTTTGCCTACATACAGGTGGACTCCCATCAAGACTCGCTAGAAATTTTAATTCCGTATCTGTACTTAGTTAAGTTACAGACAGTCCTGTAAAAATCTACAAAATGGGAAGGAAAATGTGGTTTGGATATAGACTGAATTTCATCACTATCCTTGATATCTCTGAACAGAACTCAACCGTGCATCAAAAAATTCCTGGATGGAACTCCATCTGAAAATGACCGTGAGATGGAACTCGAATAGCCCGGCATTCTGAGGGTTTAAAGGTGGTAACCCCACAATGAGACAAACTCGTCAGGAGGCTGGTTATCTACTGCGAGAATATCTAAATAAACTCAATACTCCCCAAAATAAAAACAATTTTATTATTTTAATGCTTAAATCCTTCTTACCAAACCTAAAAATTAGCCTACATACCAAGTATGAAGGTTTTGACCCAGTTAAGGGGTTAGGTATAGCTTACAGCAGTAAAATTTTTGCAAATATTCAACATTTTTTACTTCCATTACTGTATCTTGTACAATAATGAAAATTGGTATGTGTAAAACGCTGTCCTTCTACTACATATGAAAAAACATTTTTACAATAAAAAAATGTTACTTTTTTTTTTTCAAAATTCAAAATGGTGGCAGTTTACTGTGGAGTGATGAAGCGTTTCCCTCATAACTCATAAACTTGTTAAATTTTTCATGTTCTCTTTTATTTTAATTGCTGAAACTCATGTTTACAATATCATGCTCTTTCAACTACATTCTCTAATAAATAATTTTTTTTTATTTTTTATTGGAAGAAAATACTGATATTTGATCATTTTTTATTAATTTATTTTTTATGAGACAATCTATCAAGGGTAGAGAAGTGATCTTGCTTCATATTGTAGAAGATATAACATGCATAAATACACACAAAAATTTCATCACAGAATGTTGGATAGTTTTTTAGTTATGTGGGAAACGTTTCATCACTGCACAGTGAACTGAATTTTGAAAAAAAAAAAAAAAGTAAATAATTTTTTTAATCGTAAAAATATATATTTTTTTCATATAGAAGGAGGACAGTGTTTTACACATAACAATAATTCTCATTATTGTACAAGGTACAGTAATGGAAGTAAAAAATGTTGAATATTTCCAAAATTTTACTGCTGTAAGCTGTATCCAACCCCTAAGGGATTTCCTAAATCCCCTGTCACTTGTTTTAGTATTACAATGCTGAGAGTAATGAGAAAATTAAGAAGAGTGCCGTCCCAATTGGCACATGATGCTTCCAGGTTACACATTTCATGCAGGAACGCATCTTAAAATTCCTTCAGTACCGGTCAAAGCCATCGTTGTGTTGCATATCGTCTATTTAATTTCGAATTAGATCTAAAATTACTCCAAGAGCTATTCTTGCCTTGTTTGCTATTTCAAGAATCAATTTGACAATTTCACAAGAACGACCCTTCTTCCAATGCACGCCAGCATGACTCAATCTTATAATGAACCGCTTCGAATACGAAGTGCGTGCTGGCAGACAGAAACAGCTCGTCAGTGGCGTGCTGTCGTATTCCCACAGCAGCAGCAAGTTTGCGAAGGAAGGATTAAGAATTGGACGTCATTTGGAGACGCGTGTTCTTTCTGCATATTCGTGTTATTTTCTGGTTTTAGCGCCTTGTAAAATCCTTGCGACTATAGAACCCATTATCTTATTATATAAAATTGAATGTGGGTATGTATGTATGTATGTATGTATGTATGTATGTATGTATGTATGTATGTATGTATGTATGTATGTATGTGTATGTTCTCTATACAAATCTACACGCTTTGACCGATATGTGCCAAAGTCTGCACAGTTAACCTTCATAACCAGGAGAAGAACATAGGCTACATTAAAATTGTGCAAATGGAAGTTAAATTAATTAAATATATAAAAAAATAAAAATGAATAGATCAAAAATATTCATGTATTATATTAAAATGCAAAATCTTCTACAGTCAATTGTTCTTTATTATTGTCTGTTGTATTCAACATAGACTTTTACGAGGCCTTGGAAATTTTAACACGAAATTAAATTACATTGTTGTTACACATCATGAAGGCTAAAACTAGATAATTTAAGTATCTTTACGCAGTCCAGGACCGTATTATGAATTCCTCGATGCAGTTTTGTAGATAGTGAGCAGACTGTTTTATCCAATTGAATTCTAGAATTCTTTCAAACTACAAGGATTGCTACCACATAATTTACTTAATATTGAATAGCCATAGTAGACCTACAATTGCGAAATATTGACTCACCAAAATTATGCACTAACAAGAATTTGTGTCAAAAACTCATGCGAAATGTAATATGAGTGGCAATATTAACTGGAAAAACGAAAGAAGATGATGTTTTTATCCCACGTATTGCTATTACAGCCATTCGATTTTAAGCAATTATTATAAGTTATAGTAATATTTGTGATAATATTACAATATTATAATATTGCAATGATAATATAGAGCCTATTTTACTGTTACTGTTAGCCCTTCTCTTATTAATAAGTTATGGTCACTAATGGCTTGGCCGTTTGTAGAAAAATATGATTTTCTGTTGTGGTAGTGTTCTACATTGCCTTCTCCAGGAGAGTGAATTGTGATGAGTATAGTCTCCGTTACTGCAAAACACCCTGAAATCCATGTATTTGATAGAATCCATCCGTTACAGATTGTAGTTTGGCCTTGAAGGAAATTAAATATATTGTGGGCAGAAAGGCTTAATAATGCATAATGCCGTGGAACGATAAATATTATCATCCATCACAATGTTAAATATCTTAAATATCCCTGTAGCATAAGGTCTTAATGGTGTTAAAACTCTATTCATAGGTGAGATGGAATTATTTCGATTAGTCAGTTTCTTTGGATATTAGTGGCACTTTCTTTAATATTAGTCACTAGGGAGGAGAAAACATAAGTAAATATGGTTCGTTTTGGTTTTATATAGTTCCCTTGCCGAGGTCTCCGATAAGTCTAACAAACAGTTTATTTAGAAATAGACCAAAATTTAAAACCCGAGCAACGCCGGGTAATTTAAGCTAGTTTATTATAAATAAGAATTAGCGTGAAAATGTAGTATTTTTTTTTTGCAAATATGTCTATGCGTAAGGGTGATACGATAAAAACTGCATAAGTGTAATTAAAGGTATGTGCTTACTAACCGGAATGGATTCCTTCGGCGCGTTCGGATTTTAATTCTTTGCACTGTTTTAAATTGAGCATCGTCCACTTGACTATATCGCCTCTGCACGCATGACCGGATTCCGCCAGAGAAGTGAACGGATTTTCGTACGGACCAATATGAAAACAAAGAATTTGTATAATAAATTATGATTCCGTCGATAACTTACAATTTTATTTTACTACTGGGTGTTCATTTCAAAGTGTGTCATGACGTCACTGTTGGTGAGTCAGCGATTTGAAGCGAGTTTCAGCTTTTATGTCAGAGAAGTTGCCTATTAATCAAGGCGTTCAATCTGAACTTAAGAACGTGTACGGTATAACTTGAATGTCGTAGCAACAGATGGCGGTCTGTACGGTCTGTGTGCTACCATAACCTCTTTCGAACTGTGTTTTGCGCGGGCAAGTCGTACCCAGGGTATTTGTTATCATCTGTTGCGTATGGCAACATTCCACAATAGAAATCAAATGCTCCGTGTCCATGTTGACCGTCGAAGTTAATGTCAACAAATACTGTACGTAAGTAATCGTCTTAACCCTCTCCCCATATCCCGACAGTAAGAAAAAAAACTCATCTCAGTACGTGTTTCCAAACAGTTCACATTCCTGCCACTACCGGCGTTACGGTACGTATCGGTAAGTACTCTTCAGAATGAACGCCGTACTTGCTAGGTAACTTCTCTTGCACATAGGTAATGCGCCTCTGCGAAAATGTAGGAAGATTGAATTCTCTAGGCTCATCGGCTAGCCACATGACGACATACAGCGAGCCATGACACACTTCGAACTGAACACGCGGTACATGTTTATGTTAATACTTGAAATGAACGTTTTCGCTCTTAAAAGCATCTTCAGGTCCTTGTGGAGAAATATACTTACTTAAACACAATTAGAATTAGATTTCAAAAAATGCAAAATTTGAAAACGTGGATTATAGAATGTGAAATTTTAAATTGGTAGGCTAAACATATACGCCTACGTACATTATTACCAGAGTTAAATAGTGATAATCTATGTACGCGTACTCTCAGGGGTACGTAGGGTTGTCTCAAGGGATACACATCCCACTGACTAGGTGAAAACGCTAACAGTTATTTTATTATTCCTATTGATAATTTATTGCAGTTTACATATTTTCTTTTACAATACCAACTTTTTTTTTTTCCTAGCTTCAGTAACACTTTACAGAATTCATTACTGTTGTTATTGCACCATTAACTTCTTTATGATAATAATAGTAATAATAATAATAATAATAATAATAATAATAATTTTATTTATTCGTAGTCTTTTGTTATTTATTCTTATTTATTACGAAGTTAAAATATATATATATTGCGGGTGCGCTAGCAAAAAAGATTGAATACCACTAGATCATTATAGGCCTACAAATAAGTTAACATTCAATACTTAGTTGTATAATGACAAGATTTAAATGTATTGACTATTAACATAATTGTATAAAGATCTATACTGTTTAACTTTTATAAGAAGTAATATAGGTATACTATATAGGCCTATGCTGAAGATGATTTTTAAGTACTTTCGTCTCGTGTATTAACATAAAAAAGTGATAAAATGGTAAGCTACTGACGGATTTCTATTATATAAATTTCGTAGATGTACGTAACTTGCCGGAAATCATAATGTCAATCAAAATAAAATAAAGAAAGTCATGACAATAATGCAAGACCTCCAATCGCGGTACTATTGAAGGCATAAATGAAATGGATGACGCGAAACTTATTTTGTCTTTTCTTCTTCCAAGGTAACACAATTAAAAATACATCCATCTCAGAGCTACTTATTTTATTTTCAGGTTTAGTCCAGAACAGTAATTACGAGAAAGTAATGTGCTCGCTCTAGCTGTAAATAATAACACTATTGGATGATAAATTCAGAAACAAGTGAGCTATACTCTAGTAAAAAATCTGAACTCGCTAACGAATTTGTTCCGATTAGTGAGCGCGTACCTTAACTCGCGATGAGTTGAAAACTGTAAGAAAGGAGTGTATATATATATATATATATATATATATATATATATATATATATATATATAGGGGAGAGTCGGGTAGTATCGGACATCGGGTAATATCGGACAGTGAGTTTCTTTCATCTACCACACGATGATAGTACCTGATTGACATGGTTACTTTTCTGTGATGTCGCATAGAGAAACGTAACCATGTCATTCAGGTACTACCATATGGTGGTAGATGAAAGAAACGCACTGTCCGATATTACCCGATGTCCGATACTACCCGACTCTCCCCTATATATATACTTTATAATATGTAAACTTCTTATAACAGTTAAACATTTTTTGTCCTTGTAGTATTACAACATGCAAAAAAATGCGCGTTTAATCGTGTTTAAGCACGTGCCATTAAATAAAAGAAATTGATCTAGATATGCAGTGAACTAAATTCGTGAGAAACCATAGCCTTTTCAAATGCATAATTAGATTTTAGGTTTGGAAAATAGTTTGAAAATTACAGGCAATAAGAATTGTACAAATAAAGACGCAACTTGTTAACAAAAATAACTTATATTAATATTAAGTGTTGCATTAGCGTGTGAAATGGACAGACAGATTAAGAAACGAAACTGTGTTGGAAAGAGTGGATGAAGAAAGAATTATGCTGAAACTGATCAGAAAGAGGAAAAGGAATTGGCTGGGTCACTGGCTGAGAAGGAACTGCCTACTGAAGGATGCACTGGAAGGAATGGTGAACGGGAAAAGAATTCGGGATAGAAGAAGATATCAGATGATAGACGACATTAAGATATATGGATCATATGCGGAGACAAAAAGGAATGCAGAAAATAGGAAGGACTAGAGAATGTTGGGTTTGCAGCGAAAGACCTTCCCTTGGGCAGAACACTGTGAAGGAATAAATGAAATTGTTGCATCACCTGTGTAGAGATAACATCATGGCTGTCCTTGATAATTTATTTTCTTAAATTAACTGAAGAAGAGACACGTATTTACGTCAATATGTACTGGGACAGTTGGCTCCACTGCTACTTTTTTTAAGGCAACGTCTTAGGTTCACACAATCTGTGTTAGATATATAATTACTAACATAACAAGATTAAAAATATTCTAAGGTTCAATTAGTAAATTGATAATGCAGATAGAATGATCTCTTGGAGCAACAGTAACAAATATAAATGACACTCGGGAGGAAATTAAACGCAGAAGAAATATGTGAAAAGTGTGTTATTATTCGGTTCAAAAGCTTTTGTCATCTAGCCTGCTGTCAAAAAATCTGAAAGTTAGAATTTATAAAACAGTTATATTACCGGTTCTTCTGTATGGTTGTGAAACTTGGACTCTCACTTTGAGAGAGGAACAGACATTAAGGGTGTTTGAGAGCAACGTACTTAGGAAAATATTTGGGGCTAAGAGGGATGAAGTTACAGGAGAATGGAGAAAGTTACACAACGCAGAACTGCACGCTTTCTATTCTTCACCTGACATAATTAGGAACATTAAATCCAGACGTTTGAGATGGGCAGGGCATGTAGCACGTATAGACGAAATGCATATAGAGTGTTAGTTGGGAGACCGGAGGAAAAAATACCTTTGGGGAGGCCGAGAGTAGATGGGAGGATAATATTAAAATGGATTTGAGGGAAGTGGGATATGATGATAGAGAGTGGATTAATCTTACACAGGATAGGGACCGATGGCGGGCTTACAGTATGTGAGGGCGGTAATGAACTTGCAGATTCCTTAAAAGTCATTTGTAAGTATGTAAGATAGAATGATCTTGACAGCCATTTCTCTTTTTCTTTCTGTTAGTATTATTACGATTTCGTATCCTAGCAACCACAAATGGTTAACATTATTCACATGAGACTGACTGTAAGGTGCACTACACTTATTAGCAATACACATAAAATGAACTGAAATTTGATTTTAAATTTGTATCGCTGCAAGGAGAAGCATAGTGCGCAGTTCACGACTGTGACAATCAGCACGTCTCCGCCCGCGGTTGTTAATTTGTTAACAGAAGTGTGGGACATCAGGGACAGAGTTAAACATGAGGTACTGTAGTTTGACCTCGTTGTAATTATAACAATAGAGTGATAAAATGGACGAGGTTTACGAGGCTCAGGATCTGGATTCTTACTACAGAAGGAAGAAGGAGATGTAATAAGAAAATGTAGGAGAAGTTAAGAAGTAGAGGGGAGAAAGAACAGAGGAGGGGAATCAAGTGAAGGAGAGAGATTTGAAAATGAATGTCACCCCTTGGGATTACTTACGTAGCGTACGAACGGGATGTGAAGTGTGAATGTCCACTAGGCCGACGAAGTTGGGACCCCCACAGGGTGGCAGCGATGCAAATGAGAATGAGACTATCGCGTGTCGGGCGGGCGTACGTCGGTTCGAGGAACTCTACCCTGGCAAGGTTATCTCCCATCGGTACAGTCCGCTCTGCCCTACATATTACTTCTACGTAGTCGTCTTGCGAGAAGTGACGATCAGTAATGTTTCGAAGTGAAACTGAAGCTCTTATGATGCGGGATCATCTACTCTGTCAATGACTACGAACTAGCGGAGTCAGGGTTCAAGACCACGCGATTTCTAGTCTCGTCGCAACTTACATAACGGTTTCAGATTCAACCCATCCTCCTTTCAAATGTAAAGGGCCATTCAATAGCTATAACTCTACTTGCTTCAAGGGCGCGTGACTCTTAGCAGATGGCGTCTTATACGGAGGACTCTAGTTCCGAGGTTAAGAAGTAATGGCGACACCAACATAGCTCAGGGATGTGCTCATGATTTGGTACGAATCCCGCTTGTGCTGATTACCTAGCTCGGTTTCTTTCCGAGGTTTTCCCGTACTGTAAGGCGATTTGTCACGTAATCTTATGGCGAATCCTTGGTCTCATCTGGATATCATTAATTACGACAACTCTACATAAACTGCAATTAGTATAGCGTTGTTAAATAACCGATTGAATATAAAACACACAATGGCAGCTGTACTTCCACGCGCCTTAATGTTATGCACCCCAGCATCTTCACTTATACTGCAGATAAATCACAGCAGGCACAGTTTGGTCGGTACATGTCAACGATGCGGGGAAGATGATGTTATGTCAGCAGTTTGTTGTAGGTAGCATGCATTGGTCCGAAAGAAGTTGATGTTATGTCAGCGACTCAGTTTATTATTGATTAATTCCATTTCGACTGTTTGTCACTATGGAAACTTTGCATAACAACGCGTTTTAACGTAAGATCGTACCGGGTTTACCGTAAAGATATTTTTAGAGGATCAAGTTCTTAACCTTTAAATTGGCAAAGTATCCTATAAGATACAACAGGTTAATAGGCTATGCTGTAATTTTAATAGAACAATAGAAAAAAATTGGTAGGAAAATTAAAATTTCTCAATACTATAATACTGTATTGCACAACATATAAAATATGGACATTGCGGTAGTTGTTTTCTTTACAGTCCGACAAGGTTTAATAAACTAGTTTGAGAAATGAAGTTTTGCCATTTTAAGGGTTAATTAATTGTTTTCGTGAACTATTCTGTGTTGCTATAGACATTTTATCAACAACGTCCAGTTTTTATTGATTTTGCATATCTTGATATGAAAGTTTTATAGTTCTGTGCTGTGTCTGATATAAGTTTTGGAATATACTGTCGGTGAGACTATTGCGATATATGAAACTTTACAAATTTATAGACCCTTACCTGGCCAAGTATAAGCAAATCTTTGATATTTCCTACTACATGGAGGCTGTAACAGGAGAAGAGACAACCGACATAAATAACATTTCTTTAGATATCTGTAACTCAGCGCAGGGTCCTAATCAAATTCAGTGTGATCATTGTGGAAAATGTTTCTTAAATTCAAGAGGAATAGCCATACATATTAATAAATCTCACCCAGATATTCATCGAGAACGTCTCATTCGTAAACAACCCCAATGTTCAACCATCGTGTGGAAGAACAATTCCAATAATTCAACTAATAATTCTGAAAACCATTCTACTGCTAATACAAGTCCTTTATCCTTCTACAAACAAAATCTTTCTACTTGGAAGGATAAATTTAGCGCAGAGTTATCCGACAATGTGTTTGATGACGTGACACAGCAATTCCTGATTTTCTTATCCGAAGCAATTGATTATCTGCCCGGACCCAAACATCCAACCAGAAAATATTATGAAGCAAGAAAACTAAAGAAAAATTTAAATAACCAGAGGACTTACAGCAGATCCACTAACCCAGAAAGAGCCACAAAACGAGACCGACAGAAAAGAAAAAACAGATTTCTCTATGAGAAAACACAATTCGACTACTTCAATCAACGGTGGAAAGCAATAAGAACAGTACTGAGTCAAAATAAACCAACGTGCAAATTAGATGTCAGCGAGGTGCAATAACTTTACAGTTCAGATTTTTCTCAACCAAATAACAATATTCGTTCAGAATATCCATCCCATTACAACCTAAGCAGAAATACTTGAATTAGATTAAACATTCCAGAAATCTATTACCAAGTCAGAAGTTGCGCTTTCAATATCTCGAATCGCGGTGGACACCGCTCCTGGCCCAGACCACGTCCTGATGAGAGTTCTGAAGGATGATACTGCTGCAGAAATCATCTCCTCCATAGCTACAAGAATGCTCCAGACTGGTCACGTACCTCCATACTTCCAGACCGCAAGAAGTGTTCTCATTTATAAATCTGGTGACGAAAATGACTTTAAAAACTGGAGACCAATTACTATTTGTTCCGTGTTACGTAGGGTAATTGAACGCGTCCTCGATAAACGCCTTCGAGAACATATAAAATTCAACCCTCATCAGAGGGGATTTACAAATTCTCCAGGAACAATAGTTAATACATCCCTTCTCAGGTCCATTTTAATGTCCGCAAAATCTAAAAAATGTGATGCAACTGCCGTTTTCCTTGACATTAGTAAGGCATTCGATAATATCGGGCACTTACACCTATGAAACACATTAGATAGCTTGCTTATTCCAAGCTTGTTGAAAACGTTAATTTTGAATCTCCAACTAAATAATTCCACTAGAGTAGAAATCAGTCATAAAAAACTAACCCCATAGATTTACGAAAAGGAGTTATGCAAGGATCGCCCCTTTCACCCGCATTATACAATCTATGTACTGATCACATCCTTAATGAATTGTCAGAAGACTCGATCGCTGCCGAATACGGTTTCAATCTTGTTTCAGGTTTAAAACCCATTACTGTACTTGGCTTTGCAGATGATGCTGTTATCATAGCCAAAAACAAAAACTCTAATTTAGAACTCACAAGGATGGCTATTGATCGTTTCAAAGCTATTGGTTTAGATATAAATGTCAATAAATGTGTAGCTATTAATATTTCTCGCGGTAAATTGCATCCAAATCAACTAAACATTTCTGATGACACTACTATTACATGCCAAACTGCAAATGAGCATGTACGCTACTTAGGTGTTAATTTTTCTGACGTCTGTATATTCGATTCCCAAACCGTTTTAAACGACCTGACAACTAGATTAGATTTGCTCATTTCGTCGCCTTTATTACATCCTGATCAAAAGTTTTGTATATTAAATTCCTAAATTTGCTCATCATTAATCTACACATTTCAGACAATGCCCTTGAAAACAATACCCAATACCTTTTTAGATAACGCTGATAAAATTATTAAAAGCACTCTTAAAGAAATTTTGCACCTACCAGCTGACACACCCGATTCTATGGTATATACACATCGTAAATATAAACTGGGAATCCACGCTACAACATATTACCGGCTTACGGGTATTACACAAAACTAATGATCCTTACATTACTTCCACTAGGGACCTTATTGAGGAGAGTAAAGCATGTTTAAATAGCCTTAAATTAACTCCTGCTAATTCTTTTTTAAATAATCGTGAAAATTTTGTGGACTCTCGAAAAGTTAGAGACGCTTTAAAAGAAAAAGAATTTGAAAATTGGTGTACATTGCAACAAAAGGGTAAAGGAGTGATTCTTAACAAAGAGTTTCCCCCGCAAACAGCTGGATAAGAAATCACAAAGGTCTAACCCTCTCGGAATGGATAGACGCCCTTAAAATGGTAGGCTATGTCGCTCCGGTCCGAGCTGTACCGGGTAGAAGTCGGGATGGTACCAGCTGTAGGCGCTGTCTCAGCGAGATTGAAACTCTTCCCCATATCCTTGGCTTCTGCCCCTATAGTGAGGCCCTCCGTAACATCCGTCACCATGTTGTCCGTTCTATGCTGGCCGAGGCACTGAAGGAAGTAGGGTTTACAGCCCATCAAGAGGTGCAGAGACTAGCCACACAAGGAAGTGTTCGGCGAATTGATATCATTGCCATTAAAAAAAACTCTGCATACATTCTCGATCCCACCATCAGATTTGAGACACATGCAGATCAACCGCATGAGGTGGACAGTGAAAAGAAACGGATCTATGAACCAACAATCCCGTTCTATAAAGATAAATATAGCCTGTCCCACATTGATGTAATAGGTCTGATGGTGGGAGCACAAGGTACCATACCCTCCTTCTCTGCCAACAAATGTAAAAACCTGGGGCTAACACGCAGCATTGTGAAGGAAATAGCCATTATTGCTCTCAAAGGATCGGTTCAGATATTGAGAAATCATTTGTATGGGAGTGGTAATGGAAATTTCAAGTTATCTTAACCGATGGCTGTTGATTGGTTTAGATATCAATGCCAATACGTAAATCCGTACTATTATTTTTCTCGCGGTATATGGCATTCATATCATTCTAACCTATCTGATGATATTCCCCCCCCCCCTTTCTTAACTGTAAATGATCACAAACGCTACTTAGGTGTAAATTTTTCTGACATTTTGTATATTCGATTCCCTCATTGTTTCAAATGCATATCATTTTACCTTTTAGGTCTGTTTCCAAATTATATGTAATACGCTTTGTCAAATCTGGCAACCTTTTCATAAGGGAAGCTAACTTTCTTTCTTCTTTCTTATGTAAATTTTCAGAAAAGTATATATATATATTAAAAGTTTATTGTTTCAGTCATTGACTTTACTATTGTCTATGTTTTAGGTATTAACCTTTACATAATAAGTTACAACACTTTTAAATGTTGACATTAGGGACACCCATATTTGAATATTAGAATATTAATGAGTATTATAATTATACTAATTTTAACAGGTTCTATCTCCATATGCCATTAAACATGCATTGTATGTGTAGAGAATGTAGAGAGTAATGATATTGCATAATGGATTGTTCGTATCTGAAGATGTTGACACTGTTGAACGAAAACGTTTATACGTCTTGTAACTTATTATGTAAAGGTTAATACCTAAAACATACACAACAGTAAAGTCAATGACTGAAACAATAAACTTTTAATATAGTTAATCAATTAGTTTAATATTGCTCTTCCTCAAGTTAGAGGCTGCCATTAGACAAAGCATACAAAACAATACAAGAACAAATAGATGATGAAAGATAACGGAGTAACAAAAAAGTAAACAAGTACACAAACAAATAATGGCAGTTTACAGAGTAAACAAAAGTTACAAGTAAAGAAGCAATGGAAGCTAATTAGAGAAAGAAAAATGATAATGGTGCGTCAGTTTTTTCAGTATACTGAATTAGAGTACATGTAGGTGGTTCCGTAAAAGTTTGACTGACTCTAATTATGAGGAGGGCCAGTTCATTCAGAAAAGATTTGTGCACTTTCTTGCGAGTGCTTCTTCTTGGATGCGTCGTCATTCGCTCTGCCCCTGCACGGCCTGCTGCCCACTGCACTACTGTGTGTGGTGGGGTGCCTCACTTAGTCTGCAGATCAATTTTATGGACGAAAACGTACGCAATAAAAACAGGGTACCACCCATCTAAAAAAAAAACGGGAATACCGAGAAATATCAGGGAATTTGCAAAATTATGAGAAAACTGGAAATATCAAGAAATTCTGGAAAATATTCTGAAAATTTATTCCTTCCTGCAATAAAAATGATCATGATTATGATTATGATGACACTGATAATGATAATAATAATATGTTAACCACTTAATTCGGTTTTTAATAATACTTGCATTCGTTGATACTTTTAACTTTAAATAATCGAGGTAATTTTTGCTTCGTTTTAACCCAATGGGTATGGAATATGGTAGACATGACAGTATATATAGGTCTACCAAGCAATACAATAAGTTTAAGCCGGCCTCCGTCCAATGAGGAAGGACTATTACATTGTATTATCCGGCTTTGACGAATGAGAGCATTGATTTGTAAATGCTAATAAATATGGCGTAGCGCGCATTTTCCAGTTTTCGTTTTAAGTGTGATGTGTTCTTTTTTTCCAAAATATATGAAATCGAATGGAAGTTACAAAATGTTTTGCAATGTGATGATTACTTAATTGTGCATATATTTTAATAATACATTAAAAAGTACATTAAACATTATTTATTTGATAGGTTCTTTTTCATTTTCACTTTCTTTTTATAAGTTGTAACGTCGAGGGAAAAATGATTTCATGTCTGGAAAACAAGGATATGTCAGAAAATTTCAAAAATTGATTTGGGTTCACACCGTGACAGGGTATCAATCCGTCTGGAAAACCGGGATTAATGGGAAATATGAGGAAATTTGGCAAAATACGGGAAAATTGAGAAATGTCAGAGAATTCTGGGAAAAGTCTTAGAATTTATTCCTTTTTCCGTCAAAATACTACTACTACTACTGCTGCTACTACTACTACTACTACTACTACTACTACTACTACTACTACTACTACTACTACTACTACTACTGCTATATGTGCTAATAATAACAGTAAATAATACTATTTTAACAATTTAATTCTGTGTATAACAGTACATACATTCGGATTGGTATTGCCCGGGTTAAGACTAGTACATACATTCGTTAATACTGTAACTTTAAAGTATAATAAAGGTAATTTTTGCGGTCTTTTAACCCCTAGAGTACAGAATATGATATAGATGACTTTATTATATAGCTCTACCAGGCAGTACAATCACATTAAGCCGGCCACCATCTAATGAGGAAGGACTCTTAAGGTAAGCGTTCACTACATCGTATCGCACTCCTCGTACGAATCATACGGATCGGAAAAGACTATCTTTGCTGTAATTGTTATGTAACCGCGTTCACTACATCGTATCGCACGGATCGGCTGTCGGCAAATCCGTCCACGTTTCTCGGATGAGCAACTTTCCCGATGCGTGCGATCATGGCCTTCTTTAATAGGTCAGTTTTAATTGCTCAACTGTTACTATTATGTTGTGCCATGTCCAGTATCGCGCCAAAATGGCAGACGGAAAACTTTATTTCGCTTGTAGAAAATTGCGAAGAATAATATAATTTGAGGCGTTCTCATTATAGTAATCAAGTCCTTTCTTACATATATATTATGTAACCAATATCTCTTTTGTTTCTTCCTCTTCAAATAAGACGCATGAAGCAATTACAAATTCTTATTCCCTAACACTCATAATTAATAGACCTAACCTCAAACTCCTCTGTTTTCAGCAATGTCAATATCGTACGACGTCATGTTTTAAACAGCTGATAGGGAATCCGATGAGGCGATGAGGTGAAGCCGTTACAGTGAACGCACTGCACTTAAAATATCCGTTGCGTGCGATTCGTACGAGGAGTGCGATACGATGTAGTGAACGCTTACCTTTACACTGTATTAGATTGTTTGACCAGTGAGGGCATCGGTTTTACAAATAAGAATAGATACGACGAAGCGCGCATTGACCAGCTTCAGTTTTAACCGTCACATAGCTATATTCTTGCTTCATAGCTTGAATTCCTTCTCTGTGAGCTTGATTGTATAATAATTGTGTTGTAGTTAATTTCATATCTATGCTTATTGAGGAAATTACTAAGGTACCGGCAAGTCTTTGGTAGGCTATCTAAATTAAGCGTAGCTCAGTCGTCGCTCTGTGATGTGTTGTTTTAAAAATAAATTAAATTGAATGTATCTTACAAATGGTTTACAAAGTAATGGGCATTTAATTGTGCACGAATTTTTAAATAGATTTATAAAAACTATTTAATGGATAGCCACTTTATTTTCAGCGTCAGTTTGAAATGTTAGGAAATTTCAAAAATACATATAGGACACATTGGTAAAGTGGTATTTAGGTGCCAAGTTATTATTGAGAGAAAAGTCATGAATTGAAAAAGAAGTGACAAGAAATTTATTAAATCCCTTGAATTGAGTGAAGAAGGAAAATTTTAGGCGAAATAACCAAAACGTACACGATCGCACGTCCTTGCAAGAGAATTTGGAGTTGTTAGGAAGAATATCCGTGAACCCCAAGTCCGTTGGCCACTTGTCTCACTCTGTTTGGAGTGAAGGAATTTGAGAGTTTTGAAGTGGAAAGCCTGAAAATAGACGTAGCCTTATAGCTACCACTGAGAAGGAGTATCGTGTAAAAAACCTTGAGACACATTAAATACAGATGGAGCGCGACGGACCGTGTGGAAAACCATGTAGCACGAAGCTCATATTACACTTCTGTTTCCCTGGTACCATCCCTTCAAAATTATCTAATGTTCGCTCATATCGCTGGCAAAAGTGCAAAACCATTTAACTTCTGAGAACATTCTCAGAACTTGAGAGGTTTTGAATGTTTGTCAGCGATATGGAACAGCGAAAATCGGAGTGACAAGTGACCAATAGGCTTGGAGCTCACATCGACACCCTCTCAGCTCCAATTTCCCTTCTAAGAACGCGTTTTCGCAAACTACTCGTATATTGAATGTTTCTTTTCCCATTTGCCACGTTAAATAATAAAATTAATTCCTTGAGTCATTTGGACACTTGTACCAAGAGTGATATCTATCAGAGTAAACATTTCATGTCAAAACTTTACCATTTTTCTCTCCTTGCAGGTTGGATATCGAATTTCATGTTAAAATATGGGCTGAAAAGACACAATAGCAAAAGGGGAGATCAAGAAACCTGTAGGCCTACAATTCTTTAGATTGTACAGTGACCACAATGTATAAAATGCTGTGCGTAATAAGTTTAAAATTGTAGTTAAATTTGATGCTTAAATTTCAATTTTTAAATTCACCGTTTTGTTGCAAACAGAATATTTTGGTGCTACCATTAGCTGTATAGTAATTGAACTCTGCTATCCATTTGATAGATGGAGACTTAGGGTTTGTACATCAGTATGTCTGTACTGTAGGGCCTACTCTGCAAAACTTACAGATGGACAGTATATTGCACAACTCCAGATGTAGAGTAAACTTCAAAGTCTTTTCAATTGAGACGTAACGATTCAAGTCGTAATGTCCAACAGTCACTTGAATAGTTCACCGAGTACTGTTTTGGGTACAGTGTGTCTAAAAACTCATGACAAGCCATCATTGACTACTGCTTAATTTTTTACAATAGCCTCTACATTGTCATATTTTGTGTTTGAAAAAATAATGTAATGAAAGATACTTACCAATAAAAGGCTAAATTCTGAAAACGTTAATTCATGTAAAGTAAGTATTCATATACGCGAAAATACAGGGTTTCACGTCTCTGACAGGTATTCACTAGACACTTTTGAAAGTGTATATTGTATCTTTGATTTGTAACTAGAGAAACTACCTCATAAATACAGTCGCTTATATCTATAAGAATGTTGTGTATATCTTTAAGGGCATACAATGTAGCCTACTAAGTGGTCAAGCTTGTATTTGTACGTCCTGTATAGTGCAGATTTTGATCTTCTGCGTGAGACCTTGGTGCGGTCGTCGGTCTGTCCTTCAAACCTCGTCAGAACGTTGATCGATACTCACCTCAGCTGCGATACTGGACAGCGGTCTTTAGTTCAATACCTGCTCCGAGCCCCTTCTTATATGGATAAATTAAAGTGCGGAGTAGATCAGACAGGCCTGCGACAGCAGAATGTTAGGACATGGCTTGATCATTCCACGCACACGGGTTCGATCTTCTCAGCTGAAAATTAACATGAAAAGACGAGGATCTTTCCATCTCTCTCATCATCTCGCCTTTCTTCATTCATCCTACTCTTCACTATAATAGTCTATTTCTATGTAATTCAAAGATGACTGAAGGCCTATTAATAGACTCGCCAGAATCGAAGGGATGGTTAGTCAGAGGCCGTCTTTATTTCATTCGGTCATGATTTGTGATACTTGGCGACCGTTATGAATCTGAGTAATTTATGAGGTATTTCCGAAGTTAAAAATCATTTGTAGGGTTTGCCATTCATTTCACGTCTACCTTCTGGTGGTTGTATGCGTGAAGAATCCCCCTAAATTGTCTACATGCAGAAGAACTTTCGTTTATAAATAGTCTACAGATGAGGCTGATAAATGGAGCAAAATATGTTCAACCTCAACAGAGCGGCTCTTCAATCACTTGGGCCAATTTTTTTTTTTTTTTATCGATTTGTGTTAATAATATATAAAACATGATAGGTTAAGATTTGTAAAATAAATAAGATATAGAAATATATATAACATAATGATTAATGACTCAACCATTCATCAAGAATTGTTTAATAGATACACTTAAAAATATACAGAATTAAATACATTAAAATATGTAACATTATAATGTATGTAATACAGTTTTATTATTAATTATGATTGAAAATAATCATTACCATATCTACGAAAAACGGGAACCAAAATGGATAAACCTGAAAACAGTACGTACCTTCACAACAAAGGAAACATAGTAAAGGCAGTTTAAGAGAAATTAAGCCAATAAAATAATACTAATGGAAAAGAATAAAAACAGTGATAAAGGAATAACATAAATTTACCTTCCTTACCGTTCTGTTGTCACCGCATTGACTGCATTGTAACCTCCGTACTATCAAATCGTCCTTATGAATAATAATAATAATAATAATAATAATATAGCCACCGTCGTAGCTCGGTAGGCTAAGGCGCTTGCCTGGCGGTTCGATTCCCGCTTGGGCTGATTACTTGGTTCGGTTTTTCCCAACCATAAGGCGAATGCCAGGTTATCTAAGGCTAATCCTCGGTCTCATCTTGCCAAATAGCATCTCGCTATCACCAATTCAACCGACGCTTGATAAAGCGTTGTTAAATAGCCAACATAATAATAATAATAATAATAATAATAATAATAATATTAATAATAATGATACTTACTTACAAATAGCTTTTAAGGAACCCTCAGGTTCATTGCCGCCCTCACATAAGCCCGCCAGCGATCCCTATCCTGTGCAAGATTAATCCAGTCTGTATCATCATATTCAACCTCCCTCAAAGCCATTTTAATATTATCCTCCTATCTACGTCTCGGCCTCCCCAAAGGTATTTTTCCCCCCGGTATCCCAACTAACACTCTATATGCATTTCTGGATTTGCCCATATGTGCTACATGCCCTGCCCATCTCAAAAGTCTGGATTTAATGTTCCTAATTATGTCAGATGAAGAATACTATGCGTGCAGTTCTGCGTTGTGTAACTTTTTCCATTCTATTTTACAATTAATTTTGTATTCAGATTAATCTAATATAATATAATGAAAATATTTTGAGTTCAATCATAAGATTTATCTATTTGCAAATGTTTATTTGCTACAACATATATAGAATATTAACGCTTTCGCAATCACATTTGACCTTCCAAATTTACATGTCCTGGAAATCATTTTCTACAAAAACCTTTTTACTTATAATAACATAATACATAAAACTCATGAAAATCTATCTGTCATGTATATTACAATGTATATTTGTTAATTTGTTGAAGTTCTAGATTACGTGTTTTTAGCATATCTGATGATGCCGAAAAGGCGAAAACGTTAATATTCTATACATGTTGTAGCAAATAAACATTTGCAAATAGATAAATCTTATGATTGAACTCAAAATATTTTCATTATATTTTTCCATTCTCCTGTAACTTCATCTCTCTTAGTCCCAAATATTTTCTTAATCACCTTATTCTCAAACACTCTTAATCTCTGTTCCTCTCTCAAAGTGAGAGTCCAAGTTTCACAACCATACAGAACAACCGGTAATATAACTGTTTTATAAATTCTAACTTTAAGATTTTTTGACAGCAGACTAGATGATAACAGCTTCTCGACCGAATAATAACACGCATTTCTCATATATATTCTGCGTTTAACATTGTAATGTATGTAATATAATTATTAATTATGGTTGAAAATGATCATTACCATATCTAGGAAAGACGGGAACCAAAATGGATAAACCTACACATAGTACTTACCTTCACAACGAAGGAAACATAGTAAAGGCAGTTTAAAAGAAATTAAGACAGTAAAATAATACTAATGGAAAAGAATAAAAACAGTGGTAAGGCAATAACATAAATTTAGCTTTCTTACCGTTCTGTTGTCACCCCATTGTAACCTCAGTGCTATCAAATCGACCTTATGAATAATAATAATAATAATAATAATAATAATAATAACAACAACAATAACAATAACGCAAGTTCTGAATTGGAATTGGATTTCCATCCAGAAATGCTGATGAACCCACATGGAGTTTGTGCTAAAGAAAACCTAAATTTAAATAGCTTTTCGTGAAATCTCCGTTACGTTCAACACCATTGGCACATAGTAGGGGCTTTATATCTTGGAACTGATTGAGATGAGAATAGGGTGGCAGCCAGGCTGGATGACTCTCATCTTGCTTCCCACAGTTCCTTTTTATGGCGTGAACAAGTGACCAGCATAATGCGAATTACATTGAAATGTATGGGGGTAGAGCGTGCGAGCAGTAGAGATGTGATCATCGGCCTCATTTGTGGGTCTGGCAGTGGCGAGGAAATACTGATCAAGGCTCCCACTTTATTACCTTTACAGCATTCCAAGTACAAAGATGAGAACGAGCTTAGGATTTTGTGTTGTAGACATAAAATTCATGTGAAATCGTGCCCGAGACCGTTTGTGTGCCATACATTTAGTTGTACTTTTTAAGTTATAGGGAATTTGTATGTATGTATAATGGCATCTAGAACGTCGCATTTCCATGCTAGTAGCTTGGGTTCGAATCCCGGCATATCCAACTGGAATTTGTGTTGGATAAAGATGATGCTTGGTAGTAGGCTACTTAGCGTAGCTTCCAAAATTCATCACGATGTGGGTTGGCACCGATCCCATACAGTGGTCGGAATTTTATGAGAAAATCCCTTCCCACAAGGACTTGAAAGCCCTAGGCATGATGCCTTAGAACACGACACAATGTCCAACACGCTATGTGTAGAGGTGCACTCATTACGAGTGACTAAGTGGCCGGGATCCGACGGAATGAGTGCCGTTTTCAATCACTAAGTGATTATTTACACATATCACATTATTCTGATGTACCGAAGTACATATAATATTTCTATGCAGGAATTCTGCGTTACCATGTAATGAAAGATGAGAGGCGCGGATCCCGGCCACTGTCTCACATCTGTGACACAATGCATGAGAGTTGGCCACTAGAGAGAAACTGAGAAGTGGAACTTAAACTGAGAGGATTCAATCCGGCATGGGAACTGGAATCCGGTGTGGATCAGTGGATAAAGCGTCAGCACGTAGAGGTGAAAACCCGAGTTCGAGTCCCGGTGCCGGAGATAATTTTTCTTCGCTCCACCCATTCTTCATCATATGGTAACGCAGAATTCCTGCACGAAAATATCATAATGTACTTCGATACATTACAATAATAATAATAGTAATAATAATAATAATAATAATAATAATAATACAAGCAATTAAAGTTATATCTTAATTTTTGAAACTATAGTTCAGCTGACGGTTTCTCTTACAAAACTGCGAGTTTTGATTTTGTAATTTTTCATTATGCTTTTAATTAAAGTAATTAGAATTTCCCCATTTCCCCAGTATCAGCATGACGAGGGCATTAATAGAAATAACAAACATAATACAAGTCAGTCAAGGTTGAGGACGCCACGTTGTCTTATCGTTCCTTTGTATCGAATATCGAGATACGGCGGACAAAGATGGGATGTAGAGTATCTTATCTTACTGCATGTTGGACAGCTAATACTACCTGGCTGCGGGACGTAGTGCTACTTAACATCTACTCTGTGGTCAGTTTTGTATCTGATAGAGTACGAAATCATACACTTTCTGAAACTGGCATAAGGAATTAATTTTATATGCATTTTTAATTACAAATAAACTTTAAGGGTGCTATTCATAGACATTTCGCTAGCCCCGCTACGAGCGTGCTAAACTAGCCCCGACTTTGCCAGAGGAGGGACGAATTATTCATATCGCTAACATTGGTTTATGAATATGAAAAACGTTAGTTTCGCTGATCATCCACCGGAAGCCCGCGCTAAGAATGTCTATGAATACGGCCCAAAGTCGCCATTTAATGGCCTCAAGGCGACCTTATGGATGGCCTGAACGGATGAAATTCAGACGAGGAACTGACCACAAACTTCACTGTTCACTGTCTCATCGAAGAAAATTGGGCCAATAATTTTAAGGCAGACATTGCACACCAGATCTCAACCTTGTCAGAATGTAATGGTGTTCATATACACTTCCGGAAACAGAAAATCATGATCATAGTGGCAAGGAGTCTGGACTTCAAGTAGAGTTGGCAACCGAAATTGATGTTTCCATTTATGACCGTATTATTCCTTTTAACTGTTTCTGCGCATTGGACTCCTAAGTAACGTTTGAGCTGAAATGTAAACACTTAATCAGTATAAGGAAAATATTCTCCCAAACGAATGAAAGGTGTAAGAAGAGATTGTCACACATTAAAAAAGGCAATAGCTTTCGGGTTTATGATAGGCTAGCTGTGCTATTTGAGCCGTTCAGAGCAGAAGTGATGTAAGTCAATATTGAGTAATGAGGTTTAAAGTAAAAATTCTGTAAACTACAGCGCAAAGTAGCAGTTAATATGTCCTTCGTGCTATCTACTGACTACTAATAGTTTAAATAAATTAAATATTAATTGCTACTTTGTGCTGTATTTTACAGAATGTTTACTTTAACCCTCATTACCCATTTTTTACTTACACCACTTCTGCTCTGAACGGCTCATTTAATGCCGGAGAATTACACGACACGGTCACATGTTCGATCCGTGCTGTTCCTTCTTGAACAACTTCTTTTTTACAGTAGGATGACCGTTGTAGTTTTGTGTTCATACAGATAATAAAATTGATATATATATTTTTTTATTTAAACGATTTTAATTTGAAATAGTGAATATTTCTAAATTTTCCTGCGGTCCCTTGACATTTCTATACAATGCAATGTTAAAAAAAATCGTCTGTAATTCGACTTTTTTCTTTTGGCAATTCGAAATGAAATCCAACCAAATTCAGTTGCAAAAAAAAAAAAATCAGCCCGCAGTATAGCGTGACACAGTGCTGGGGAACTAGAAAGGATTAGGAAGGAATGTAGGTCTCCATTCTCACGCATGCATCCAGTAACATTGAAAAATTAATTTGCAGAACGAAAAATTACGTTTGTTCGGATCAAATTTCTGCACATTTAAAGGACAAAACTAAAATCCTTTCAATCATTTATTGTCATAATTAGAGACCGGATTTTAAAGGTAATCCTTTTTTTATTTCAACAGGAAACATGAAATAATTAATTTCGGTGTTCAAAACTATCTTTCACCGACCAAATTATGTGGTTTTAATTTTCCTTTTTTCTTTTTTTTAAAAGACATCTCTTATTTTGGTCCTTTTTTGACAATATCGCAAAACATTTAGATTATTTTTCTATATGTTTCCCGATAGGCCTATAACTTCCTGAGCAAGCGAAAATAAATATCGCTCTTCTTCTGATTTCAGACATTGTAACACTAATAAAGTGTGCTGATTTAGAGTTCAGGATAAAGAGAAAATTTTCACCTCTGGTTTCAGTTGATGTTGAGCGGTCATTTTCTGTTTATAAAGACATTCAAAGAGGCAGAATCATTTTGAAACATACTGAAATATTGAATGTGATTAAATACAACACTTTTCTTACGTTGTGAAGCGATAAATATAAGCTTGTGTGTTTTCAATTAAAATAGCACCCTTTTAGAGGGAGTAATATAGTCCTTTTTGAAGTCCTTTTTTGACTATATTAAATACAACACTTTCCTTATGTTGTGAAGAGAGAAATGTGAAATTGTATGTGCCACATTTATATCTATGAATGTGCTGAAGTATGTTTTGGGGAGTAGTATAGTCATTTTTTTGGCTTAACTTTCCCTTTTTTGTTCTTTTTTGACGAAAAATTTCCCCTTTATAATCCGGTCTCTAGTCATAACACACTGCTCTCTTAAATTGACTGAGCATATTGGGAATTCAGTCATTGACTTTCCCAAAACATGCTATGAAATGTTTCATATAAAAAATGTTTATCTCGAAAAGCAAATAAAAAATAACAAAATTCTATTAAACGGTTCTGTTTCAAATATCTGAAAGAATAACCCCTTGAAATTAATGACATCATTTACTGTTCACTCTGTATAGGGTACACAATGGGCTAATGCATGCCGAAGTGCAATGATCTGCCCCGCGTCCTTCCCTTGAAAAGTGAATCTTAGAATACACAGACATTGGTCTTTCTTTGTTTCTAAAAATGTAGGCCATTAGTCGTAATTACAATTGAACTTAGAACCAGTCGTATTGTGTGGCGCTAACACTATCTATATTAATTACATGTGATAACTAGAATATGAAATTGTGATAGCAATAAAAATTAACGTAAGCAATTCTTATGCTCTGAGGTAATACCTATCTTTAATTCAGGCTTATTTTATCAAATTGTAAACAGACAAGTATATTACTTGACAAATGTATTGAAACAATGACTACAGTTCGCCATTCTGCCGATCAAAAAGGCTTATAACTGTTCTCTTGTGACCACATACTACCGGTTTTTACCAACCATTCCAAGGATGTTGACATCTTTGTGCAGCAGCCATTCAGTCCTGCACACATCGTCTGCGTGGTGGAATGTCCTGTTGGGACAGCATCAAAGAAATTCAATTATATCCTCAATTTATATAAGAGTAGGAATACATACGTAGAAGGAGGTTTTCAAGCTATCTAAAATATTTAATAGACATGCTACAACTTATGTATCTGACCTATAATGCCTGTATTAGTACGGTCTTACTAATAAAAAACTCTTATACAAACTTTTAACTGCCTTATACTTACACAGTAAATAGCTCGTTTATACGTCGTGTGTAAATTGCTGACTAATAATCACTATACAGGGTGATTCATAAGTCACTGTACAAACTTCATGGATGTAATGTAGAGGTAAAAGTAAGAGTAAAATGTTATATAGCACTTTTTCTGAAATTGGTTCAATTCAGAGTAATGCAGCAGAGTAGGGATCACAAATTCAATACAAACAACGCAAATGAATTTACTCCAAAACTTGTTCAAAGTGTCGTCCATGAAGGTGAAGACAGTGACGTGATCGTCGTCATACTGCTCTTGGAATGTTGCAGACCCCGTTCAATTCATTCCGCACAGTTTCAAAGCCATTTTCAATTCGCTGCTATAATTCTACTACGTTCGGAATTTCAGTGTAAAGGCATCAGAAGGCAGAATATTTTGCAGGATTGTAAAAAAATGTAAAAAGATAAAGGGCCGTATTCATAGACATTTTTAGCGCGGGCTTTCGGTGGATTATCAGCGTTTTTCGTATTCATAACCCAATGTTAGCGATAGGATATGATTTGAATTCTGTACTAGTAACCAGTGGATAGCCGGGGCTAGCTTAGTGCGCTCGTAGCGCGTGCTGCGAAATGTCTATGAATACCATCCAAAGGTACTAGATTTTCTAATTAAAGGGAAAATAAGGGATTTTTACTTGAAGCAAGTAAAAAGATAGTAAATTCCGAAAAGACAAAGTATTAGATTATGTCTCGTGACGAGAATATTGTACGAAATGGAAATATACAAATTGGAAATTTATCCTTTGAAGAGGTGGAAAAATTCAAATACCTGGGAACAACAGTAACAAATATAAATGATACTCAGGAGGAAATTAAACACAGAATGAATATGGGAAATGCCTGTTATTATTCGGTTCAGAAGCTTTTATCGTCCAGTCTTCTGTCAAAAAATCTGAAAGTTAGAATTTATAAAACAGTTATATTACCGGTTGTTCTTTATGGTTGTGAAACTTGGACTCTAACTTTGAGAGAGGAACATAGGTTAGGAGTGTTTGAGAATAAGGTGCATAAGAACATATTTGGGGCTAAGAGGGATGAAGTTACAGGAGAATGGAGGAAGTTACACAACACAGAACTTTACGCATTGTATTCTTCACCTGACATAGTTAGGAACATTAAATCCAGACGTTTGAGATGGGCAGGACATATAGCACGTATGGGCGAATCCAGAAATGCATATAGAGTGTTAGTTGGGAAGCCGGAGGTAAAAAGACCTTTGGGGAGGTCGAGACGTAGATGGGAAGATAGTATTAAAGTGGATTTGAGGAAGGTGGGATATGATGATAGAGACTGGATTAATATTGCTCAGGATAGGGACCAATGGCGGGCTTATGCGAGGGCGGCAATGAACCTTTGAGTTCCTTAAAAGTCAGTACGTAAGTAAGTACTAGGGGTGGAGATACTGCTGCTGCTAATTATAATAGTAGCGTAGAGAGTGTATGGATGGCATTGATAGTAAAGTTCTTTGAGAGCTCTTGTGTTCAGTGGCAGGATGTGCGTATGATTCACATCTTATCTCCCCGCCCCCCTCCTTTGTCTCACAAGAGACATACTGAGTAGCTCCTCCGTGAATGCACGGAACATCCCATCCATGTGTTTTCGCGCTTTTTATCATTTGCTTGCATAAAAGATTACTCCTTTTTTTTTTTTGTTTCTATCTTCAGCGATTTGAAGGATATGAGGTTGTGACGGCTACCTTAATTAAGATTAAGTTAAATGTATCTAAAATATTGCAAAACATGATAAACTGCTGAAAGAAAAGATTATCAGACAGATAGAATGCATCCGCTCACACACAAGTACATCAGTGTATCACACAGATAAGCCTTTGGGAAGGAATCTATTTTCAAATTAGTGCAACATTTCTTGAATTTTGACACGTCATACGAGTTGCGTTTTATTTTTCTGAGCTTTCTCAAGGCTGTCTGAATACCTACGCCGTCAAGAAAAGGTCCTTTTATTTTGCTGAAGACAAAAAGTAGAAACTTTAATGAAGTATCTGTCTTGAATTAATTGAAGATATGAGAAAATAAATTACATTAAGACTGATTGAGAATGAGTCTTCGCACTTCTTTCTTCGACTACAACTAATTCAGTATAGTGAAGACCCAAGTATCACCTAGCTTATCGGAATAATATAGAGATTTACCATAAATTAAAACACTTTCATAATTACAGGTTCAGGAATTACAAAATACCAGTTCTTAATTAGAAGCTCGGCCTAGTTTTGATGTCAGGAACAGTTTTTGAATGACTGTCATGCTCAGTTTTATACTCATTCTTTAAAAATAACTGCAATAGAAGAGAAACTACTTTCATGTAGGTAGGCCTACTATTTTCTTCTTCTTCTTCTTCTTGTGGAATACAGCTAAAGCCTCCTTTAAAACAAGAGCCCAATCACTTCTGTCCTCTGCCCTCTTCCTCCATCTTATTTATCTGTCGTTTGGATCGCTAGCTACATGCGCGTATATGTCTGTCTGGCAGGAAATACGGCCAAGTTTCCATATTGTATCAATACCTATACTGTGTTTTAACTTTAAAACTGCAATAATAATTTCGATTGACAACTATGCCAAGATAAACACAAGACTTTAGTTTTCAAAGTAGGCCAATTTGCAGTAACACTACAGTACTGATATTTCACAAACAGTATAAACCGAAAGCATGTCAAGATTGGATTTCATATAAGGTTAAAACGAAACACCGTCGATGAATGCTTTCCGGCGGAGCGGCTACCAAAAAAGTATTCTAATGCGTAAAGAAGTAAAGAATCTTAGATAATGCGAGGGGGAGAAGAAATTTCCTTTTGTATTGAGTACACACGAAAACAAAAAAATACATTGTTTTGAGTTGGGAAAAAGTTCACAGGATAGCCGTAAATATATGTCATGGGCCTTACAGCTTTACTTCCCTCCCGGAGAAAGCCATTCTAAGGATTTCATCGCTCTCGGCCGGGTTCGAACCTACGAACCTCGGATTCAACTGTTAGTATGGTAAACGATTAACCACCTAGCCTTGAACCACTCTTTCTACATAAACGAGAAAAAGTATGTACAAGACTCAAGTGAAAGGTCACCATATATTATCCAAAAATGATTATTTGCTGAATTGATACGTTGACAGACAAGGAAAACAATTATATAATTATTATGTAAGTATTACTTACATTGCTTTCCAAGCCTGGGTTAATGAAACAAGTGAGATGCGACCCACTCGGTTCCTTTGTTAGTGGCATGTAACAGTTAAAGGCTTTGGAATTTTTCTTCCGCATCCCAAATCTGGTTTCCTTGGTAACTGTATATAAAGTTTTGAACTTGAAGGGGGGGAAAAACAAATAAACGAAAAAGTTGCGGGATGTTTACAGATGCTTTCTGAACTTGCCGAGTGATGCGGGACAGCGGAAAAGGAACACAGAAGGCGGTGGAATCGCTAAGCAGTGGCGTATAGGTTCAAAACTTTAAATTGAAGTCTATAATACTTACATTTTTGCTTACTTACTTACAAATGGCTTTTAAGGAACCCGCAGGTTTCATTGCTCCCTCACATAAGCCCGCCATCAGTCCCTATCCTGAGTAAGATTAATCCGGTCCCTACCATCATATCCCGCGTCCCTCAAATTCATTTTAATATTATCCTCCCATCTACGTCTCGGCCTTCCCAGAGATATTTTTCTCTCAGGTCTCCCAACTAACACTTTATATGCATTTCTGGATTCACCCATACGTGCTATCGCTCAGTCTTATAGGCTTTGACGGCAACCACGTTTATCAATTTCACTTTACTGTACTCCAACCAGGAGAAAGTCTCAGGGAAATGAGACGCAACGGGATAATGCTGTGAATGAATGTTGATGTCATAAGGTCACATACGTGGTACACGCATCTCCATTGGCTAACTCTCAAAGCACAACCAAAACATTGATATACACATACTTATACTACCCTAGTTACAAAATTAAATCACGATTAATCTCCTGATCTTTTAATCCCTCCATACAGGAAATAACATATACAGGAGAGCGCATGTTTTTAAACTGACATTATATCGGTAATATATTATCTATAAACTTCTCTCCATTAGATGACGCAATAGTAAGCACATTCCTTTCACGGTTAATCTCCTGGTTGGAGAACTACTGCCATCTAGCTGTTGCATAAATCTAGTGGTCGTTCTCATTCGACAGTGGCGATCCTGGTGATTGTTCTCTTCCACATGTCATCGTTTTTAACATGGGGCTGGCCAGTCTGTTATATAATATGTGATCAGAGATTTCATACAAGTTGAGAAGATGCGAAGGCATTTCTTTTCCCTTCTACTTGCCCTGAGTTCATCAGCGACAGAGCGATAGCTGTTACCTCTTATACTTGCACCCCCCCCAAGCTGTACATACGAGAAAATGAAATATTAAATAAAGTTCATAAGTGAATATGAAATACAGCCACTCAAATGTTTGACAATTACTGTTTGAGTATATTTTAGTGCCGTTCTTTCAATATTTTCAACTAATAATTAATTAAATTAAGGAATGTTAGTTTGTATTATGAAGTCAGGGGGAGTGACACCGTGCAGATTGTTCCATTGTGTATGCTGTTTAGTAGCAACTAGCGGTAAACATATTTATCTTCCGCTCTCAGTAGATTTTAATGTGCCAGTTGATATTAACAGCAATAAAAATGAAATACAAACACTTAGTATAGGCTTCCGAAATACAGTATATTTTACCGGTAAAAATTAGTAATAATAAAATTTGTCATGTCAATTAGTCGAAAGTTTGTGAGATGGACAGTAGAATCTTCCCCTTCGCTGAAGATAGAGAGTGTGAGTAGAGGAGAAAGGCCAATCAACTAATCAGAAATGGGGTTTAATGTCAGGAGAGAAAAGAATACAGTGTAGTATATACAGTATTTCATATTATAGTGCAATCTTACTCGTACATTGAAGAACAACTCCAATGTAAATCGTTTATTGAGCTTATACATGTTTTTCAGTTGGTATGGATAATTCTGTGAAAAGACGGAGTTTGTCAAATATTTTTAGCTTCTTAAGTTTTTAATTTTTTGTCCGAACCAATTTCTGATTTGCGGTAGTCTATCATTCTGTACAAGATATTTTTAATGTGCATGATAGTTGTTCTATATAATTCCATGCCATTTATTTTGTGTGATAAGAAATTGGAAAAAGGTTGAGTAGCGCCGCTTATGGATAAAACGATTTTCTTAATAAAACATGTTAAAGTAAAATTCAGCCCTTATCTTTAGTTCAGTGGTCTGAGGCGTCATTCCTTGGACTAGTGATATGAAATGAGCACTGGTTCGAGTTCTCGTTGGAGAAGAAGTTTTCTCATAAAATATCTCGCCCAGTGTATGGGGCTTGTGCACACCTAGCATCGTGATGAATGTGAAGGGCTACGGTACAAACATGTAGCGAAATCGGTTCCGTAAGCCAGCTGTAACGGCTCAGGAGAATCGTCGTGCTGACCACACTTACCGCGTACGGGTTGGATGATCGTTCACCTTTGCTGAAGTATTTGGACGTGAGGCTAGCAGTCGACTGGTCGGTTTGCGCCCTCCATAGGCTGTCGCGCTACGAATTAAAAAAAATACAATGACTCTCCACGTGGATCATCTCCGGAAGATTTGTTGCACATATACTAACTATTAAGAAAATATTTCCAGTAGTTTGGGAGAAATCGCTATATAGGTCGACATACCAAAAACTACTGTTTTGATACTTATTTAGGATACTGAGATAGTGTTCTTCCATGAAAATTGCAATAAATATTTGTAGGATCACATTGTGTATTGCAAGTAATGATTTCAAAGAGTAATTTGTGGATTTAATGGACTTTCTAATGAGATGTTCAAAATTGTTTTTTTCTTATCGCTGATAGTTTCATGTAACAAATATGACGAGGGAGAAAGTGCAACTCTCAATGCTCAGCTTTGAGATAAGGAATCTGACCAAACGCTATAATTGTAATCCCTCGTAAACGTGATAAGGACTTATTAGATTTAAACCGAAAAAAAAAACAAAAAACAAAGTAACAGCGGATTGTGTGTGCTCATTCGAATGCTGGCCGCCGCTTGCATGCCAACACACACTGGCTGACTCCTTGACGACAGCGAGACAGGTGAACGTCGGCCCATTGTTCTACCGTCTGCCTGCAAAACAGGCGAGTCCCTAACGAAGAACTGTTGTGAGGCAGTCCACAACATTGTCGACTGTTAACAGCTCTTAAAATCTGAATTTGAAACATCCCTGTTTTTAATTATTACGTTCAATAGTCATTCGCATCTATTCTGCAGTGTTCAAGCAACTACAATGTTCGTTATTAGATGGAAGTCCTCAAGTTCAGACACTCTGGATATTTTTATAGGCTGTAGTGCTATAACAGCACTGAACACGTCGGTATTAGAGCCTGAAAACTTGTAAAAAAATGAATGGAGCTCGAGCAACATTGTGGAATAAATTGGTTGGAAGTTCCTGAGATTTTGTGGAAAAAACATAATTTGGTTAACACTCGGTTTCCATTGGTGCAGATATTCTTACATTTTGTATGTGGAACAGAACTGGAGTGTAAGATATTGGCATGACCATTCTTTTATCGCGTGCAAAGAAAAACTTGTATTAACCGTGAGTAAAAAGATTAGAAAGGTTCGTAGTAACTATGAGTAAAACGATTGGAAAGGTTCGTAGTAACCATGAGTAAAAAGATTAGGAAGATTCGTAGTAACCTTGAATAAAAAGATTAGGAAAGATCGTAGTAACCATGAGTACAAAGATTAGGAAGGTTCGTAGTAACCATGAGTAAAAAGATCAGAAAAGTTCGTAGTAACCATGAGTAAAAAGATCAGGAAGGTTCGTAGTAACCATGAGCAAAAACATTAGATTCGTAGTAACCATGAGAAAAGATTAGGAAGATTCGTAGTAATCATGAGTGAAAAGATTAGGAAGGTTCGTAATAACCATGAGTAAAAAGATTATGAAGATTCGTAGTAATCATGAGTAAAAAGATTAGGAAGGTTCGTAGTAACCATGAGTAAAAAGATTATGAAGATTGGTAGTAATCATGAGTAAAAAGATTAGAAAGATTCGTAGTAATCATGAGTAAAAAGATCAGGAAGGTTCGTAGTAACCATGAGTAAAAAAATTAGATTCATTGTAACCATGAGTAAAAAGATTAGGAAGATTCGTAGTAATCATGAGTAAAAAGATTAGAAAAGTTTGTAGTAATCATGAGTAAAAAGATTAGGAAGATTCGAAGTAATCATGAGTAGAAAGGTTAGAAAAGTTCGTAGTGACCATGAGTAAAAAGATTAGGAAGATTCGTAGTAATCATGAGTAAAAAGATTAGGAAGGTTCGTAGTAATTCGTAGTAACCATGAGTAAAAAGATTAGAAAGATTCGTAATAATCATGAGTAAAAAGATCAGGAAGGTTCGTAGTAACTATGAGTAAAAAAATTAGATTCATAGTAACCATGAGTAAAAAGATTAGGAAGATTCGTAGTAATCATGAGTAAAAAGATTAGAAAAGTTTGTAATAACCATGAGTAAAAAGATTAGGAAGATTCGAAGTAATCATGAGTAGAAAGGTTAGAAAAGGTCGTAGTGACCATGAGTAAAAAGATTAGGAAGATTCGTGGTAATCATGAGTAAAGAGATTAGGAAGGTTCGTAGTAATTCGTAGTAACCATGAGCAAAAAATTAGAAAAGTTCGTAGTAACCATGAGTAAAAAGATCAGGAAGGTTCGTAGTAACCATGAGTAAAAAAATTAGATTCGTAGTAACGATGAGTAAAAAATTATAAAGATTCGTATTAACCACGGGTAAAAAGATTAGGAAAGTTCGTAGCAACCATGAGTAAAAATATTAGGATGGTTCGTAGTAACCATGAGTAAAAAGATTAGGAACGTTCGTAATAACTATGAGTAAAAATATCAGGAAGGTTCGTAGTAACCACGAGTAAAAAAGATTAGCAAGATTCGTAGTAACCACGAGTAAGAAGATTAGGAAGGTTTGTAGTAACCATGAGTAAAAAGATTAAGAAGGTTCGTAGTAACCACGAGTAAGAAGATTAGCAAAGTTCGTAGTAACCACGAGTAGGAAGATTAGGAAGGTTCGTAGTAACCATGAGTAAAAAGATTTGGATGGTTCTTAGTAACAACGAGTAAAAAATTAGAAAGGTTCCATGAGTAAAAAGATTAGGAAGTTCGTAGTAACCATCAAAAAAGATTAGGGAGGTTCAGAAACCTTGTAGAAAGAACTTCTTTTTTTCGTCTTACTTAGCTTTCTTTTTCTATTATGCATGTAATTGTTATTAGCGTAATTGTGTGTTATTGTGTTGTACGAAATTTGTATTGTTTAAACCATGAGATCAACATAGATCCTTTGAACGTCTCATAGCCACATATCACCTCTTTTATAAGAGAAGGCAAGGGACGATGAAAAACAAATCTGGTCCCAGTGACGGGATTGTACTCAGTCCACCTGACTTCTGTGTATCCTGGACTCATTCCACCTGACTTCTGTGTATTCATTTCTCGCAGTTTGTTTACTATAGGCCTACTGAATCTTGATGTAATCATTGTATCATTTAATAGTTTTTTTGTTTGTTTCAGGTATGTACCTTCAACTGTCTTCTCTAGTCATTGGGGCATAGTGTGTGTAAGTACTTATCTTAGCCTAAATGATTTATAGATTTAGCTACTTTCTTTTCCCCTAGCCTATACATGTTTCCTCCGTGATAATTAATTCCTTCAGACAACAGATGCTGATGGTCTGACATCCTCTGATTACCACAATTACATATGAGGCATGAAATATGTTAACATGTGCTTGTTGTGTATTTTAGATATTGGAATTAGGCATAAGAGCCTGGGAAATAACTTCTAGTAGCTAAATATTCGTCTTCCGATTCTTAGAGATGCCCATTTCCAAATGTTGGATCAATACGCCAGATTTGAATGCGGCGTACCCTTGATGGTTATTTGTTTGAAGTTGCATAAGTGGATCTCCATGCTCTCGCATCCTATGTGTAACATCGATGTGTCTACACTAAAATTACATTATAGCGAACGCTAATATAAGGAAATATTCAGTATTACGAAATTATTTTGTCTCTTAACTTTCTCCCATATAATTTAATTGAAACATATTGCAATTTAACTAATTTCGTTTTTATGAAATAATCAGTGTAACGAAATGAAAGTTTCGCTCTCTTACCGAAAAAAAATGTACCTTTTTTTAAACGAAAAAATATGTTAAATGTAGGGTACAATTCGTTTGCAAGTAGGGACATATTTTATGTTATAATAATATTGTAATAGTGGTCACGTGATCATTAAATTATCTAGCTACTGTAGTATATCTACTATGACGCAGATGTCTCTGAATTTTGTGTTAGTTTTTCAATGCAGCAATTTCCTTGTTCTCCGCATTCAGTTTCCTTTCACCAATCACAGCTCACTAATCTCTCATGTCACATGTTGTCCTACAAAGAGCTTAAAAAAAATTTGCAATTTATATTTTCCCTATATTTTTCTTTAAACTTCTTCTTTTCAGATACAATGCATGTTCACCTTTTTATTTTATTTAAGGATATTTTCCAGACCTATATGCAAAATATGCGAAATTTACGGTGTAATTAGAGGTAAAAGACTAACTTAAAAAGACATAACGTATTTCGATATAACGAAATTTCTCTATAACAAAGTAATTTTTAAGGTTCCTAGGATTTCGTTGTACTAGTATTTTACTGTAGCAGGTTTAAAAGCGCAGTTATTCTTTTGTGATCTATAAAAACAGTCACTGGTTGCTTTACACCATCTGGCGGCAATACATGCGGACAAGGAGCGGCCGCTAATCCCTGAACAAGGACACGCCTGAAACACACCCGAGCCAAAACATTTACATCACCATTAACTGATCATCTTCGTGTCACCACCACCATCTCCATCTCTATCACCTCTAGTAACATCTCCATCACCACGAATAACATCGCCTTCATAGCCATCAACACCACTAATAATATCACCTCCATATCATTCAACACCACCAATAACACCACCTCCATATCCTTCAACACTACCAATAACATTACCTCCATGTCCTTCAACACCACCAATAACATCACCTCCATATCATTCAACATCACCAATAACATTACCTCCAAATCATTCAACACTATCAATAATATCACCTCCATATCGTTCAACACCACCAATAACATTACCTCCAAATCATTCAACACTATCAATAATATCACCTCCATATCATTCAACACCACCAATAACATTACCTCCATATCATTCAACATCACCAATAACATTACCTCCAAATCATTCAACACTATCAATAATATCACCTCCATATCGTTCAACACCACCAATAACATTACCTCCAAATCATTCAACACTATCAATAATATCACCTCCATATCGTTCAACACCACCAATAACATTACCTCCAAATCATTCAACACTATCAATAATATCACCTCCATATCATTCAACACCACCAATAACATTACCTCCATATCATTCAACATCACCAATAACGTTACCTCCAAATCATTCAACACTATCAATAATATCACCTCCATATCGTTCAACACCACCAATAACATTACCTCCAAATCATTCAGCACTATCAATAATATCACCTCCATATCGTTCAACACCACCAATAACATTACCTCCAAATCATTCAACACTATCAATAATATCACCTCCATATCATTCAACACTACCAATAACATTACCTCCAAATCATTCAACACTATCAATAATATCACCTCCATATCATTCAACACCACCAATAACATTACCTCCAAATCATTCAACACTATCAATAATATCACCTCAATATATACGCCACACCACAATCACATTCATCTCCATCAATAATGTAAATATTATATATAATATAATATATAAATAAGTTGTAGTAACACAGGCGCGTTCTGCCATTTAACACCTACTAGCAGAATTAAGTACACAACAATGTATCAGCTGCTTGCATCTTATTAAAACGTTTATTTGTGATGAATGTAATGTATTTCTCTGAATGAAGTCTGATATTTCAGTATAACCACTTCTTTACAATTTTATTTCTAATGTACGTTAAGGTTATACTGTTGAACTTGGTTATATCGTCACTGAAGAAACTATAGAGATGACGTTGCAATAAAGGATTGTCGCTATAAAAACAAATCAATATTATTCAGGTAATAAAATAAGAAATGTGTTCACAGTGTTTTATTCACTAGTCTGCTACGGGTATAATTTAATTTATAATTTTATATGTATAGGCTTATAGTATCATAGTTTTTTTTAATACTTTAGTTCGTTTATGTTTTTTATTATTTTTAAAAATAGAAATACTGTACTGGACTGTAGAAAATAGTGAAATACCATAATGTGTATAATAAATAATTAAAATTACAATACTGGCATATTGAGAACATGGATTGAAGAAATGTATATATTTTCCCTACTTGTATTTTGCAAAATACTGCATCTGTAAATCATTCCCAATTCTTCCTTAATAATACCAAATTCACTGCGCCACTAGATCTCTTTTTACCATTCTCCATTTATTTTAAAACATTAATTTTAACTTCCACACTTAAAAATGTTGTTCTCTTTGCTCCTTTTTTTCCGTTGTACATATGTAACACTTGTTTACAAATAAAAATGTCTTAAGTTAAAACGCAGCACGGTATACAGCTTAGCTTGCTGTTGTTTGTAAAGGATTATTGGCACGACGGAAGAAATAATTTGACCTACCCCATACTTCACACTATTTTTCTTTTCATTATATTGCCGTTCTTGGCCCATGAAATGCTTTTGTCATAGTAACTGAAAACGGTATTAGTCACTAATGAATTATATAGAAAATATATATCGTATGCAAAGTAATTTAACATAGGCTATATGAGAACAACGTTTTCTTTGATTATCATGACAGTAGCAATTGACACATATTTCTTAGTGCATATGCTTGTATATTTCAAGATTTATTTACATTGCACGCATATTTTGCTATTTCAGTGTAATAACTGCATATTCTGGGTATATTTTTATTTATATTTTTTTTGTATACAAAAAATGGAATATTCAGCAATTCTCCAAACCTATGTAAATGAATATGATATGATTCTCGTCCTGTGGAAACGCGGCATTACGCTTAGCTCATTTGATTTAGTACCATGTGAGTTAGTATAGCTATCTGAAACAATAACAAAAATGGAAACACAGTAAACTATTCCCCACTGCCATGAGTATTTGTCCTTAGTTCAAAATGGTATTGTTGCTTTAACACCTCAAATACACGGAATTATAAAAACGTTTCTAAAAAGCTTCAATCAGTGCTTACAAAAATTCTGTTTGTAGGATAGCAAAATTGTTACGTGACCAAGCAGTAGAATTAGAAGAGGAGTTGACACAAGAAGAAACACGGAGTTTATCCCAAGCATCTTGTGATGCGGAGAGGTTATTTTTAATGTACAAAAATCTGTTTTCTGAGAGGCGTAGGAGCGTTACCATGGAAAACATGAATATTTCCTGAAATTCTCAGCTTTAATGTGG
Organism: Periplaneta americana; assembly: GCF_040183065.1. Taxonomy (NCBI): domain Eukaryota; kingdom Metazoa; phylum Arthropoda; class Insecta; order Blattodea; family Blattidae; genus Periplaneta; species Periplaneta americana. The sequence continues at coordinate 52,781,910 of NC_091121.1, read as the reverse complement.
GTAATCGACAGAAATTTTATATTAGGCTACTTAAGAAATTTAAGTAGTAAAACTCAAGTTAGTTGTTAAATTGTGTTTTATTGCAATAAGTTCTGCATTGTTTTTCACAGCTTTCAACAAATTGTGCATGAATTGAGATTTAAATAAGTGCCGTCTTTTTTATTCCATTTAAAAATACATAAAACCATTTACGAACTGTTACTTTTCGAAATTTATATAGCATATTATAAGATTTCATAGAGCATATTTGCATATTTCAAGTTTTATAAATGCATATAAATCCGAGTTCTACAAATGATATTAACTGCTACTTGTGAATTCCTGTCAATGTGTTGTTAAATATCTCTTACATGAGTTGCTTATTAAAAATATGTTGTTACAAAAATAATAAATCATATTTAATTGATTAAATAGAGATCTTACTCGTGTTAATTGTGTAAGCACACCACACATACAATAACATAAATATAGACATGGAATTCCTACACATACAACCCAAAAACCAAAAACTCAACATACTAGAAGAATATGAAATATACAGACACACCAAAACACCCTGATCAAATTCTCAACACACAGATCAATTTCAGAACACACAAATCAACACTTTTCAACAATCGAACGCACCCACACAACAGGCAGCGAAGTTCGAGATGGCGCCGAGATCTAGTAGACTCTGAGGATGGTGTGAAGAAACACCGAAACAGCTGTAAGCCGCACATGTTTACATAATTAACACGAGTAAGATCGCCATTTGATCAATTATTTATATTCAAGTGTTAAAAGTAGTGTACGAAAGATTCAACATGGAAATCATATTTGTTTAATACAGATAAAAATCCTACTTCTTAATGGATTTCACTGCAGCTGATGTGCCGCGCTATATAACCAAGTTCAACAGTATGGAGTAGTGTGTTTTCTTAGGCAGAGGCACATCAGAGATAAAAGTTAAATACAAGTCGAGATTAAGGATTTATTTTGACGAAGATAAAGAAAAGAACGATACAACTTCCCTTGAGTCCTTCCATTCAGAGAGTTTTGCATGACTTAAGCTCGATACATTCTTCTCTTGGAAATATTAATTCTTGCCATGAATTATCGCCCTTAAAAATCCGTAGCTGTCGTCCGTGTTTCAACACAATGACTGAAGCCTGAGTACTCATTTGGTGACTTGTGTGAATTGCAGCTGGAGCCAGTCAGTGAAAATTAATGTTACAGCGATAACTTGAGGAGTTTGTAAGTTGACGACGACTGATACGAAGTGAGTCGGTCGGTTGTAAATTATTCCAAACAAGCCTTTTTAGAAGGGTTCTAATACAAATGTTGGCTAAAAGGAAAGACTGTTGCCTCGAACTGTGCTGTCCGATGTGCGTTAGGGATAAGGACGTCAGTATTTTGTAGCCCAACTCCATAAATCAGAACTGCTAGACTCCCTGCCACGCTCGACGCTGTCATAAAGCAACAGATAATGAATTGGAAATTATTACTGCAGAGCGTGTGATAAAGGAAGGGATAGGACGCGTGTTCTGGCAACAGTCGACTGAAAGAAGCGTGTGAAAATCGATCAAGATTTGCATTAAAATAATTATTAGTCTTTAGTATGAGTACAGATAAGGAGGCGAGACCTGGCATGTGAGCTGTGCGACAGAGGAGTTCGTTTTATGACGGTTAATACTTACTTACTGGCTTTTAAGGAACCCGGAGGTTCATTGCCGCCCTCACATAAGCCCGCCATTGGTCCCTATCCTGAGCAAAATTAATCCATTCTCTATCATCATATCCCACCTCTCTCAAATCCATTTTAATATTATCTTCCCATCTACGTCTCGGCCTCCCTAAAGGTCTTTTTCCCTCCGGCCTCCCAACTAACACTCTATATGCATTACTGGATTCGCCCATACGTGCTATGACGGTTAATATTATACGAATCTATGGACACGGAAGTTCACCTCAGACTAAAACCTATCTTCTCCCTCCAAACCCGTTGGTGATATAGCCACAGTACATGATAGGGTAATAGGACAGGTCTCGCCTCCTCTACTGTACTTTATATGGTTTTTAACCCTTAATTGCCTGACGGTACTTAGAAGTACCGTGATTTATTTTGCATACTGGAAGACCTGGAAGAATAATAAACCGCCTGAAATTACGTGCAACCTGATAAATAAAATCCATCAAGGATACTGACAGTACTGTACATAGAAATACGACCTTTTTTAAAATAAAAAAATAAAAAATAAAAAATTTCTGAAAAAATTACTGTATGTTTTGAATTCATATTCTAACAACATTCACTAAAGAAAACGGATTTATTTTATTTTTTTCTTATGTCCGGCAACAAAGAGTTAATGTGTGTACTTCAAGAACATGCCACTTTCGATGAAGTCTGAAAAGATGAACAACCATCATTTAGGGGTCCCTCGACTCACTAAGAACTGTTGATGTCGAAGTCATCTCCTACATCTAACTTACTTTATGGCTTTTAGGGAACCCGGAGGTTCATTGCCGCCCTCACATAAGCCCGCCATCGGTTCCTATCCTAACCAAGAGTAATCCAGTGTCTATAATGATATCTCATCTCCCTCAAATCCATTTTAAAATTATCCTCCCATCTACGTCTCGGCCTCCCCAAAGGTCTTTTTCCCTCCGGCATCCCAACTAACACTGTATATGCAGTTCTGGAATCGCATATACGTGCCCATCTCAAACGTCTGGATTTAATGTTCCTAATTGTGTCAGGTGCAGAATACAATGCGTGCAATTCTGCTTTGTTTAACTTTGTCGATTCTCCTGTAACTTCATCCCTCTTAGCCCCAAATATTTTCCTAAGTACCTTATTCTCAAACACCTTTAACCTCTGTTCCTCACTCAAAGTGAGAGTCCAGGTTTCACAGTCGTACAGAACAAGCAGTAATAGGCTATAACTGTTTTATAAATTGTAACTTTCAGCTTTTTTTTTTTTTGAGAGCAGATTGGATGACAAAAGCTTCTCAACTGAATAATAACACGCATTTCCCGTAGGCCTATTTATTCTGCTTTTAATTTCCTCCCGAGGTGCCATTTATATTTGTTACTGTTGCTCCAAGATATTTGAACTTTTCCACCTCTTCAGAGGATATATTTCTCATTTTTATACGTCTTGAGGACTAAATATTAGTTTTATAATACAAGAAAGAGCGACAAATTTTTGCTAAATTACGGACACTTCTAGTAAAAGCCCGTTCATTCGATGCGGGAATTTCTAGAAACGGGCATTTATTCGAATCGATTTTGTGCGGAGATCAGTGTACACCCGGTTAAATTTTTCCCTTATATAACTTAAATTTCATTATACACAGGAAAAAATCGAACCGTGTCCGAAAGAAGTCGATTAGAATAAATTTCCGTTTTTAGAAATTCCCGCACCGTGTGAACGGGACCTAAGACCCTACCATCCGCTTAGTGGTGTTGTGAGTTACAGTGTCCAATGAAGCTTTCTTCAAGATGCCATCCACCCGTCATTATGTGTAAGTCATTGCTGATTACTAAACTAAACTTCCACGTTCGTGATTCATTGTTAGAGCTCTGGTCTTCCAGTCCAGTCCGGGTTCGATCTCCAAACAGGTAGTGATGAAATTTGTAGTTAACAAAACAGACGTTGCCAAGGGTTTTTCTCGAGGTACTCATTTCTCCTCTATCATTCCTCCACCAACTCTTCACCTTCCCCTCATTTCATCCATCATCTGCGATAGTTAAAAATATTCTGGGTGAAGTCTTGTGGGTAGTATGGGCTTCCAATGCTTCCGAACGGCTTGGGGCTCCTGGCCCTGGGACACATCAAGTAGGCCCTACTGTTAGGAATGAGATCTGCTGTCACGGCTGATATAGGATGGTCCACCCAGCAGCATCGGATTCACGAATACACTCTGGTTACCTGTTGGATTGAAAGAATCGTCGCATATTGGACCCACAATGGGCAAATGTAAGTCAAAGTGCATGGATCAGTTTTGGATCTGACCCTCGAAAAGTCAGCTAGCCAGCCTAACTTTGAACTGGTTTGTGGGTATCATCCGCCCAATCTGGTTATTTAATTTAAGTTAGATACATTAGCGACTTTCCTTGTCGCTATTGTAAAATGGAGCGATATTTTACAATGTTGATAAACTTCTATTCTTGCGTGATTTAAGAACATAGAACTATCATGCTGCAAAAAATGTTTCGAAATCTCCATGGAAATAAAGTTTACAAGATATGGGGTACAACATTTTTCGTATTGAAAAAAGTGATTCTATGCTTGCAGTTATCTTATTTATACAGAGTTTCTCCTTAACTATGCCTATAGGATAGATTTTGTTCATATTCCGTACTACCTATCAAGTCAGTTCATCTGAGAACTACGCACTTGATGAAACAACTAAGTTCTTCAGAAACTCGCAAAATGTATAATGAGATAGTGTGTGTCATATGAACATTTTTGTGTAATCATCATCATCATCATCATCATCATCATCATCATCATCATGTACTGTACGGAAGCCACCGGCGTGGCTCAGTCGGTTAAGGCGCTTGCTGCCGGTCTGAAGTTGCGCTCGGGCGCGGGTTCGATTCCCGCTTGGGCTGATTACCTGGTTGGGTTTTTTCCGAGGTTTGCCCCAACCGTAAGGTGAATGCGAATTCTCGGCCTCATCTCGCCATATACCATGTCGCTATCACCAATCTAATCGTAGTTGATACAGCGTCATTAAATAACCAATTAAAAAAAATACTGCACGGGTTAAGTCTGAAGCATTCTTTAGGTTTCAGAGTAGTTTACTATCTGTTTGACCAGCATTTTCTTCGACGTCCAGTGTTTTTCCTTCCGTGTGGTTTGTAATGAAGCAGTTTAGCTATATTTTGTTATCTTGTGTGGTTCTATTCGTTGCGTGTTCTTTCCATTTATTCTTATAAGCTTCTATTTGTAGTGTTTTAGTTGCAGTTCCTCCCGTATAGCATGACATGATTATGCTGTATATATCTTTGATCATTAAAATTGTATCCCTCTATTGATCTGAGAAATCTCATTTCTGATGCTTCAATTCTTTGTTTTTCTTTTGATGTTAGAACGCTTGTCTCCGAAACTATTATTTTTTTTTCTATTGAGATTGTAAATTATATTTTTGTGAGATTTTATCTCAAATATGTATGCGAATAAAACGAAATTTACAAAGTCAAAATCAAATTTTAAAATTTCTAGTTTCTTACGACGTTTTAAGTTAAAAAATGTTGTTTTTAACCTGTAATCGTTGCTTACTAGACTCCATACTTTGTTTCATATAAAATGAAAGGAATTCCTCTCTTGTACATTATTTCCCATAATTTATTTAAGTGTGTGTGTGTAGCTTATCAAATGCCTTATGGAAATCAATTAACTCTATAAAAGTATCTAGGCCTAAGTTAAATTCTCTGTGTTTCTACAGATTAAGAAAGCATGAAAACGCCAGTTGCTTCTGAATGCGTAGGCTACTGTTTGTGTTTTTGTCTGTGTGTATGGTTTCTTTTTTTTTAGATTAATCTTGCAAAGAGTTCGACAGCATGTTAAAGAAGCTTGCATATAATTTATTATTTTCACTAACTCTGTTAATAGTATTATTTCTAATAATGTGGATAAGATATTTTAGTCGGTACGCTTTTGTTATAATTTTACTCGTATAGATAGCTTTGTATGGACTTTCGGATTCATTTGCCCAAGAATATTACTTCTTAATTGCTTCTGGTATTGCTCAAACTGACGTGTCTAATATAGGAAGGCATTCGACATTTTCGTGAAACTGTTGTTGGGCACGAAATGTAAAAGAAACTCGTTAGGCCGGGGTTTGCGTGTCCGTGCGTCGTGATAATTCAGCCAGAGCTGGAGAATGCACTCTAGAAAATCGTTAATATACACAATATGAAACTCAGCAGTTACAACTGACGTTTTTACCGCTGCTTTGTTATTTATGGGTGAAAATTATTACGTGTATTAAACACTTTATTGATAGGCCTTTAGAGGACTCGTAAATCTAAAGGAAACTTGATACTCTGAGAATAAAAGTGAAGGAGTGATATGTTTTTCAAATGGTTAATAACGTTCTACAGATGTTTCTCAACTTACCCACCAGGTGGTGTAGCGATCAAATACGAAAAAATTCTAAGTTTCACCGCGGAAATTAGCGCTAGTGTAGCTTCAAGTTCTAGCGATTGATACATGATGGAGCCACTTGCAGCTCTCGAAGAAAAAGTAACTGTCTAGTTACGAAATTGTGAAAGATGTTATAAGCACTGTATGACAGGGATATTTGCTACCTCTTCTAATTTTTAAAGGAACTTGTACTTAAACGAATGGAAAAAGTCATTATAGATTTGTTAATATTTAAACTACAACTGCACAAAAACATGCTATTACGATTTGATTTAATTTTTCCAATGTTATAGTATTTCAAAGTTTGATATTCATTCATTGTTTTCTATCTTTCACTGGAAACTCAGCATTCTCCAATCTATTTTCCTCCTGTTCTTATAACTTTCAAATGCGTAGTCTTTTATGTTACATAGTATGTGAAAAAATGTTTGATTTTATGCAAATTTGAAAATATCTCAAAAGGAAATAGTTAGAAAGCTGAAATTTTGTGTAGACTTTTAAAACTCAAGTGCATTAAATTATGTAGACTATTATTGTGGCATTAAAGTACGAATTTAAAATATTTTACAGAAATTATTACTCTTAATTAGCCTAGTGTGATCCAGTAGTAACCCAGTTCCTGTTAAAGGGATCCGGGTAAAATTGTTGCCCGTTTTTCGTCCTTCGACATTGAATAATATTTTCATGAATTTAAATTCATTACTATATCACATCAACGGACGGGTATACGTCACCAAAACATCGTAAGATGAAGATAATATTTTCAGTTCAGAACTTCGCTAAATAAATACTGCTACAACTAATATACTACTGTCACTGCTAAAACTATCACTACTACTACTACTACTACTACTGCTACTGCTACTGCTACTGCTACTGCTACTGCTGCTGCTGCTGCTGCTGCTGCTGCTGCTGCTGCTGCTGCTAGCCACCGGCGTGGCTCAGTCGGTTAAGGCGCTTGCCTGCCGGACTGAAGTTGCGTTCGGGCGCGGGTTCGATCCCCGCTTGGGCTGATTGCCTGCTTGGGTTTTTCCGAGGTTTTCACCAACCGTAATGTGAATGCAAGGTAATCTATGGCGAATTCTCAGCCTCATCTCGCCAAATATCATCTCGCGATCACCAATCTCATCGACGCTAAATAACCTAGTGTTAATACAGCTTAGTTAAATAACCAACTAAAATAAAAAAAATACTAATGCTGTTACTATTACTGTTACTGTTACTACTTTACTGCTATTATTAGTCAGTTCCTGCACTGCAGTAAGAGAAGTTGTGGAGTAATTTTAAGGGAAATTAGACAGGAGATTTAAGACGGTTCCAATGATTGCGTGAAACGTCTATAGATCTATCAAATTAAAGGATTAAAATACAATTCTTTATGTAACACTGTAGTGTGTTTTATTTGATATTCGTGTATATAAGTAACACATAGACTTAGACGCAATATTTGCTTGTCTTTTGCGTGAAAATGACAATATTTATTTATTTATTTATTTATTTATTTATTTATTTATTTATTTATTTATTTAATTATTTATTTATTTTTTATTTTTTTTTTATTTATTTAATCTAATGCTCAGACATTTTGAAGCATTGTCATCAATCGTATAGCTTCCCGATACAGTTGTCCCTTAGATCTGTTGTGGTGACTGTAAAGTGCTGTGCAATCGCTGATTTGTTCCCAATTCACAAAGACAATGTAAATCAACGGCATTAAAAGAATTCGAAATGGAAGGAAAACCAGTTAAAAGGTTGGCGATTGCGCTCCTATCCAAGGGAATTAGGGGCTGAGAGGAAGTGTCTATGTGAACTCCATGTCTGTTGGCCACTTATGTCACTCCGATTTTCGTCATTTCATATGAAGGAACAGAAAAGAACGTTGAAAGGGAAAACCTGAAAATGGCTATAACTTAATAGCTACCCATGAGGGGGTGAAATGCCACAAGCACGACTGAACAGCAACAGGGCAGAGTCTCCGATGATGTTAAAGATTTTTGTATGTTACATAAACATTCTTCATTCTTTGCTGTTGTCGACTACAGAAATCGATCTTTTTTTCATAGTGAGTGTACACATTATCCAATGAGGAAATACAGAAATATTTGCGTTACCAATCGACTGACAAATAAACTGAAACAAAAGACACAAACATGTTATTTAACAATATTGAATAAAATTTTGGTGAAATTTTCCTAATTTTCCGATAAAGGGGGTATATTTCGTGGCTATTGACATATATTTTGCGCAATGATCCAAATTTCGCTTTATTTCGCGAATTTATTTTGCTTAAGTGTGGTATTTAAGATACCTATTTAGAATGGTAAATGTACCAAAGAAAGCAATTGTGGAAAATTTCGTGCCTATGCTATTACCAAAAAATACCGTCGCTAACTATGCATAACTAAGTAAAGTAGTAAGTAAACCGCATTGGAAACTCTCTTAAACTACTGGATGTTCAGTTCAAAGTGTGTCATGGCTCGCTGTATGCCGTCATATGGCTAGTCGATGAGCCTAGAGAATTCAATCTTCCCACACTTCCGCAGAGGTGTATAACCTATGTGTCGGAGAAGTTGCCTAGCAAGTACGGCGTTCATTCTGAAGAGTACTTACCGATATGTACGGTAACGCCGGTAGTGGCAGGAATGTGAACTGTTTGGAAACATGTACTGAGGTGGGTTTTTTCTTACTGTCGGGATATGGGGAGAGGGTTAAGACGATTACTTACGTATTTGTTGACATTAACTTCGACGGACAACATGGACACGGAGCATTTGATTTGTATTGTGGAATGTTGCCGTACGCAACCGATGATAACAAATAACCTGCGTACGACTTGGCCGCGCAAAACACAGTTCGAAAGAGGTTATGGTAGCACACAGTACAGACCGCCATCTGTTGCTACGACGTTCAAGTTATACCGTACACGTTCTCAAGTTCAGATTGCAATGTAACATAATCATATTTTTCCATACGACTGCGAAAGGCAAGGGTCCATAAGAGACCTGGAACGTATTGAAACAGGCATATAAAGTGCCACCAATTAAAAAAAAGTTCAGATTGAACGCCTTGATTAATAAGCAACTTCTCTGACATAAAAGCTGAAACTCGCTTCAAATCGCTGACTAACAACAGTGACGTCATGACACACTTTGAAATGAACACTCAGTAGTTTCGTGTTTCAGTACCTGGGTTGATCACCCATGTGGTGGTGTAACAATTGATCGAGAGAATTGAAAGTAACCTAGGACTGGACAAATAGGAGGAGGGAAAGAAGTGATGGAGTTAGGAGACAAGGTTGGGCGAAAGATAACTTTAGCTGGGCCCTACCTCTCTGCTGGCACCGCCCCTAATTCTGTGCGTGCAATATAATAATAATCGTTAACAGCAATAACTATGCAGCATACTAAGAAATTTACGGGACCTCTAATTTCATTTCTCTTTTGAATAAATTTACAACAGATTTTATAACTCCTTAAAAATGTATCTTCGTAGCAGGGTTTGAACCCCCGATGTTTGGTTGTTGTCGAGAAGCACGTACCTTGCACCGAAAAATTGCTCAACAGTGAATGCAGTTTGCATGTCCGTAGAAATTAGCGGATGTCAGACGCGCTTGCTAAGTGAACTTGCGTCGTTTTAGAGCACAGCGGCCGTGTGACCGGTGAGAACAGGTCCTGGGTGGGGCAGGCCCCCGGGGGCACCTTCCTATTTTTAATTAATCGCAAAAAATAAAAAAAAGAAAAGAAAAACAAGTTGCGGTTCTGCGCGGGAGGAGAAACGTGTATGCGATTAGCAGACCTGTTGCAGCAGGCTTGTTCCCACGGTGCAGCGCGCGCCTCTACAGCGTGTTCAAACACCGGGGAGCGTGAGGACACTGAACGACGCATAGGACTCCATTAGATCGATATTTCTTGTCTTCCTACCTCTCGATCTTCTTTAAGGTAATCGCAATTTGTGTATTAGATTGCCCCATCCAGAGGCTGGCATAAAACTTGTATGAGTTGACTGGTTTAAATCACACGTAGGACGTAGCCCAAAACGCCTGCACTGGTTGCTCTCAAGAACCCGCACAACATTTCCTTAAGAGCGATGATTGCACTTTACCTTGCTGAAAAGTGAACCTTGTTGGATTTGTATTGCTTGTACAAGGACATCATTTTATTTTTACTAACATTTTTAATATTAACCTGGCTATACCTTTCTATTAACGATTGAAACAGGAAACACCGTTTGCTACCCCTTTCACGACTGGAGTTCGATGATACTGGCGTAAAATATAAATCACTTTACTAGGTGTAGGAGGGAAGAAAAGTAGTTCATCCATTTATGTAAACTAGGAAATATCGCAATTTTGAGTTTGATAATTTTCATTAGGTTTTTGTTTAATCAAAATACAGTACTGTATTAACACTTGGTGTTTTTACTCACGAATTGAGCTATCCATTCGGACGTATTAATTATGCAATGTATATTGTACTGTTACAGCACATTAGCGTACAATATAGAGAATGAAGTTAAATTGAAAAATAATCATAATATGGATATTTAAACACATTTTTGAAAATGGTGGCCGTTCATTTCGATATAGGCTTCAGTTCTTTTGTGCATATTATCACACTTTACACTATTGTACCTAATTCCAATTACCAGTTTCGTCTTTCGTACGAGTAACTCATGTTCAAATAATTCTGTACCTACTCTATAAAAGAGTACCTTACGTACTGCAAATTCAATCTTCACTTCTGTCCGTTCAAGTGGTTTTGTCGCAGGGTCGTAGAAAGGGCGGGGGGGGGGATCACGTGACAGTTAATTACTTAACGAGGCCCTCTTATTTAAGTTATTTTAAACACTTGTATAATATTACGTAGACGTCCAATTCCTAACAGAAATTAATGTTTTCAGAAAAGACCTAAGATAGCCCAGCTATTAGACTTTACAAAGGGGGAAACCGGGATGCGACGTAGGCAAACGGACGACAGTACCTGTGCGAAAATATGATTCAATATTGAAAGCTCTTTCGTCACTGGAAAACGCGAACATATTTCTGGAACGTACTATACTCACTAACTCAGTACTCCTTACGCGCCCTCGGCTCTGTGTCGTGAACTGTTGGAAGTTTACTAGTAGAAGGGTGGGAGTGAAGTACATTAAAAAACTCAGGTACAATAAAAATTGAAGTAAAAATAAAATGATGTCCCTGTAATATGGACACGTAGGCTAATACAGGCGTTTTGACATCCCTGGCGTAGCCAAACAGAAGTTCTTAGAACGCAGTGTTGCCAATCGGCGGGTAATTACCATATTTTCGGATAATATTGTGATCGGATGGTATTTTAACGGTTATTAATAAATTTCAGTTATTTTCGGGTAATTTAATACTTTTAGAATTGCTAAATTTAAATTAGTGACTTAATTTATCCTTCATTATGTATGTTCGTATTATTTCTAGCTCTGTTCTTACAGTAGGGTAAAGTTTCCTAATTCCGTGATACCCCTAATTCCGTGACACGTTTTTTTAACTAAATGTCCTGGGATTGGGTATCTTGCTAAGAAATTCACTGATGTCTCAAAAGCAGGCGAAGGATGAACTCTTTCGAGAAAGATGTCTGGCGTTATGGTCGAACGTCAAAGCTTTGACTGACATTCAGTTTAAGAAATATATCACGGGATTAGGGGTATCACGGAATAAGGCAACTTTACCCTATATACGAGAACAGAGGCATGTGTTCTGGCTTCCTCGCCAGAAAATCCCCAGCTTCCTTGCTCGCAACTTTACCTCATGTTCCTTCATCCTTCACTGCATCGCCTAGAGCCATCTAAATAGAATACATGAGGAAAGTTTTTGATATGAAATCTGCAACAAATATCCCCATTTTTCCTAATGCCATCTAAACCGAATACATGAGGAAAGTTTTAAATACGAAATCCTCAGCAAATATTACCATTTTTCCTAGAATATCTAAACCGAATACATGAGGAAAGTTTTTGATATGGAATCTCCAACAAATATTCCCATTTTTTCTAAAGCCATCTAAACCAAATACATGGGAAAGTTTTTGATATGAAATCTCCAACAAATATTCCAATTTTTCGTAGAGCCATCTAAACCGAATACATGAGAGAAGTTTTTTATATGAAATCTCCAACAAATATTCCATTCCCATTTCTCCAAATTTGCAGAAAGCCATTTCCCCCCTGATCTCCCTTTTTCTGATGCAGCAGCTGAAAGAGTGTTTACCTTAAAGAACTCGAAAACCGCCCACAAGAACAGTGGTAACATTGATGGTTGTGAAAGTGGGGTTAGAAGCGAAGGGAGGAAGTATTCCCTTTCACCCAACTAAAGACATGCTGAGAAGCAAGTGTGGTACGTTATAATGCCATGAATGTTTTTCTAGGTAATTTAGTAGTTTTTAAATTTTATCTGATTATGTAATTTGATCCCCAGTTATTTTATATTTCTAATTTATATGTTTCATTATGATTCTTTTTGGAACGGAAGGTGTTTGAAGCAAACTCAAGTAATTTCTTCATTACATAGTGTAATTTCATTAACAAGCCTTGCAACACTGTTCGAATGTAATGAGAGACCAACATTCACTCTGGATATCCAGGGATGACGAATTTAATAATTATTCCATGTTCCTTTTTTGTTCACCGTCAGTGTTGTGAGTGCCATTAAAATTTGTCCATCGGTGTACCAGTGATTTATTTAGCCATTCACCTCGTCCGGGATGGATGGGCGTCATTTATGTGTGAGTGAAAAATGGAATAAATCCAATTTAGCTTTGGGTGGTTATGAATGGGCACCTAAACAAACAGGATCATGTCACTTCTCAGCTCTCCCCGCAGCAAGAAACTGGATTGTTGTTGCCGTGGAATTGACTCGCTGAGTCACGGCACACATTGACCTCGCAGAACATCCGGCGTGCTAGAGCGAGCTATCTCCGCTCCCGATATATTACTGCACCAATGTAATGTTGCCAGCTACTGTATAAGCACGTGTTTATAGAATGTGCACAAGCAAGCTTCTTTGTTACATTCCATCTACCACATTTGTTTATCGAAAATTTTGTATTACACTAGTTGCCCATGCTTTTTTTAATTTATTAATTTACGACGCTTTTTCAATTGCAGTGGTTATATAGCGCCTGAATGAGATGAAGGTGATAATGGCAACAAAATGAGTCTAGGGTCCATCGTCGAAAGTTACTCAGCATTTGCTCTTAATGGGTTGAGGGAAGACTCCGATAAAACCTCAGCCAACCAGGATTCGAACCCGGGCCCGCTCGTTTCATAGTCAGGAATCCTAACCGTTACTCCAAAGCGATGGACTTGTCCATGCTGTATGAGTCTAATTTAACATGAGGAAAACACATTTATTATATTGGTTGGTACGAAGTTATCATGAGTTTTATATTTGTTAAGGAAACTAGTGTCGTGCGTTTCTCAAAATTATCTAAGATTTGCATAATTTTCTTTCTTTCCGTCGATAATCCGATATGCCTTAATTTTCTGGGTGAATGATAACAAAATTGGGATGTTTTGGTTTTGTAAAAGAAAGCCAATAGAATTTTATGTACTACTCGGAAAAGCGAACTTGCGGTGCTGAAAATATGTGCAACAACAGCGCTGTGACGTCGCCATATCTTAACATAAACATACACCTGGTCGGCTGCGGCGCCCTGACCTGTAAGACCAAGTCGCAAGGTTCGCCTTGTCGGGTATTAAGTCTGTCTTGAACATTGTCGACCACTTTTCATTCAATTACAGATATTAACAGTTATAAACTTGTATCTGCTTTATACTCCACAAAATACTGATAATTACTCGTTAATTGTGAATATTCATGATCATGAATTAGAAATAGAGAACAAATCAGTATTCCATATTGTATATTACAAAAAACTAACTCACACTTTTCTGTTATGAGGATGAAATTATATACCGGAAATATTCAAATTCACCTGTCAAAAATTTTGAACAAGATTTTTTGGTTGGTTATCAAAAATTCTTTTTACTCTGTTGAAGAGTTTCTAAACACAAATTGGAGTGAAATTGTTTTTCCATTAATAAATTTAAAAAACTAACTCACACTTTTCTGTTATGAGGATGAAATTATATACCGGCAATATTAAAATTCACCTGTCAAAAATTTTAAACAAGATTTTTTGATTGGTTATCAAAAATTCTTTTTACTCTGTTGAAGAGTTTCTAAACACAAATTAGAGTGAAATTGTTTTTCCATTAATAAATTTAGTTATATTTTGTTAGTTTTCATAGTATCTTAATTTTTTAATGCATTCCATGTACAATTCTTCTGACATTACATTTATGTTATGTACAGCCTTTTAAATTAAATATCTGCTCTTCGTTCGTTTATAAATAATAAAATTATATTTAAATAAACCATGACAGTAATAGGGTCTCTTATTGATTTATTTCATGTCCGTTTGTTGATTTTGAATGTCAGACATTTTCCAACCAGTATCCATTCTGAATTTGTTCTGTTACACATACAAGAATGTGGACTAGAAAGACATAATGCGCTATAATTTTTTTTTTTTTTTGACAGCTATCCCTAAAAGTAGACACTTTTCGAGTGTTCATGCAAGGCTATATCCAATTCAGGACATTGTAACATAGTATATAAGGAAGAATTTCCTTCCTTCCTACCCATGGGATCCAATGAATGTCTCATCAGTAGAGTCGGAATTGTTATGTAATATTGATCCTAAAAATATGTAATATCATAAATTTATTGCACAAGGAGTTAAAAATTGTTATTTATTAAAAAAAGTTTTGTTTTAAATAAAGATAAATAATAATAATAATAATAATAATAAAATAATAATAATAATAGAAATAATTTCATACAAATTACACATTTATATATGTCACAATATAGTTTTTGATGCGATTATAGATTTTTTAATAACAATGTGCAAGACGGCAGATAAGCAGGAAAATGCCAGTGTATACCTCAATGCTTGTTCTACCCTGAATGCTGAAATGTGTATCCCATTAGGTACTGGCAATTTTTAGTTTAAAAGTGTATAAATATTTTTATAATAACGTTTTAGTTTTTGCTGAAATATTGATAATTTTTAGAAGGCATTAATTATACAACATTTGATACGGATATTAGTTTTATGTAAAAATGTGTAGGCTAATACTGTGTGAAATATGTAAAAATATGTAGTATTAAAATTAAATATATTGGTCTTAATAGCCTAATTCGACAACATTTTGAGTTTTCAGACAGGTACATATTAAGGAAAATATGTGATTACATAAAAACCCGGACTCCTGTGTCTATGTCTGAGACTTTTGGATATACTCAAGTCAGACTGCAGGCCTTCAATGAGAAATTTATCAAATCTCCTAGCGGGTAGTTCACTTCAGATCATCTTGTATCCACGACAGAAAGCGACGTGTGCCACTGTTGCTGGCACCCTCCCTACACTAATTCGCTACCTCCGGTGCCGCTTTTTGCTGCTTCGAACATGTATCGCATTCGGATGAACCAGCTTCGAGTCCGCTGCACCGATTTTAGAACACGGTGTTGTACTCACAAAGGTCACTTGCTCCTCACTCATTATGTGTTTTTTAATATCCATTATCAAGGCCGCAACTGGTTCCACACAAGCGATGTGGGACTAGCAGCAGCTCTCAAGCCGAGGCCTGTGTGACATGTGCAGGGGAAAAGCTGTCATAGAATACATTCAATCTTAGACCCAGTTTTGATATGTGGCATTAACACAATCTATGTTAACTATGTGTGGTTAATACGATACGAAATCGTGATAATACAAAGCGAATTAAACCTAAGGAACCGGCACTCCTACCATCCCTAGACACCAAAGTCTGACAAGCAGATCGCCAGGTCTCGCGGATAACATTCCTGCCTTTTCCCGCCACTATAGCGTGGCAAGTGACCTTTTGTGCAACCAGTGAAATATTTATTTAAAGAAATCTTACCTGAATTTGAGAGAAATTACTCAAAATATACCCATGTTACTACGAAGTAATAGCTAAGTCTTGGAACACTCGCTGAAGCTTATCACTAATATTGCATATTAACCGTGTTATTTCATTCTTTGAGAGCATTCATAGTAAGATAGCCTACGAGTTGTTTTGTACACTTTTTGTTTGAGGATATCCTATACATAGAAGTCTGAGACAAATCTGAGACCGAGCAGGCCATAGTCCACTCTTTATATCATCACAAGCAAACATTCTGATGGGGGGGGGGGGCAAATAAAAAAGTTTTTTTTCTTTCACCATGTTAATAGTGTCAAAAGAAGCGCTTGTACAAATTTTGACCATTCGACCGCAATTATGAGGGCCGTAAAAAAATAAGTTCGCCAAGGGCCGTTAACAGAACGAAAACAATTTCATTGGAAAAATTTTTTGGAACAGACACAGCAATTGTTGAGCTATTTTTCAACATAATCCCCACTGGAATTGAGACATCTGTCATATCATGGGATCGACAGAGAGGTGCAGACGGCTGTCAAACGCTGGTTCCGATCCCAGGCGGCTGACTTCTACGACACAAGGACACAAAAATTATTGATCCCATTGTATGACAAATGTCTCAGTTCCAGTAGAGAATATATTTACAAATAGCTCAACAGCTGCTGTGTCTGTTTCAATAAATCTCTCGATGCAATTGTGCTTTTTTTTTCTGTAAAGAGCCCCAGGGAAAATCACTTTCTGGATGGCCTCGTAATTGCTGTCGAGTGGCCAAAATTTGTATAAGCACTTCTTTTGACATTATTAACATGGTGGAAGAAAAAAAATAACTTTTTTATCTGCTCCCATCAGAATGTTTGCTTTTCAATCGTTAAAAATTTCACTCAGTGGTTCTATTGAACTCGCCGATATGTGTGCTATTGCGCCATCTTTCTGAAAAGTGCGTAACTCTTTCCTTGTTCCGTGAGAAGTTGTAAAACAGCTAGAAAATAGTGTTTATTTAACGACCCGAATTAATTATTTCGTAAAAAATCTGAGCCCAATTATTCTTCGCGTACTAACAGCATATCGTGCACACTTCAGACAAAGTTTCTTCTTATCGAAAACTAATCGTTATTAAATAATTTAGTAGATACCACAATTTTTCGATGGTTGCGTAGCGCGTTGAAACTTGAATAGACATAACTCGTACATATTCTTCTTCTTCTTCTTCTTCTTCTTCGGTAAATACGTTTTGAACGAGTGAAATGTGTTATTATTAGAGACGAGAATTCCATGCAAATGCATGTTTTTATAGGAACATAGGACATAACTCAAACTTAGTACTTATCCATTTCATTACTTTCCGGTTCCAAATATGTGTACTTTTTGCATGCATATTTGCGCGTTTTGGCCTTTTTGAGGATAAAAACGTGCATAATGCATATTCAAGCGATTTTTAGCTTAATCATGCATATAATATACATTATATTCAGTTTAAATGCATGTTTTACTGGTTTTGAGTGGACACCTCAGTTCCTCAATTTTTATGTCTCCTATTTTAGCTTCAGGAATCAGGACAGAAGAAGGAAAAGAAAAAAAAAAACTAAATAACAGAAAAATGTTCATTCAAGTTTGTACCCATAACTTCTTGCGATATAGAGAAGTCATTCTCTGCCTACAAAAACATATTGACTGACAAGCGCAGGAACCTCACAGAAACCAATTTAGAAATGTTGTTAATTGTTAACTGTGCAAAAAAAAAAAAATTATGTATTTTTCGCTTGATCGTGCATGTTTCATAGTTTGATATTGCATGAATGCATGCATATTTTGGGATTTTATAGTGCATGAAATTCTCGTCTCTAGTTATTGTACTGTGTATCTAACCATGGTTAAAAAGACTTACTTGTCAATAAATTTCGTACATGTAACTGGAATTGACTGTCTAAAGTGTCAGAAGAATTGTGTCGTCATTGTAGTGCAATAACAGCTGATAATGAAAACCCTCGCATTGTATCTTGGCCGGGCTTAAAACAAACCTAAGTTACGGGAATTCTTACCTAGCTGCGAGATTAATATTTGGCAAGTAGTGCGTTGGGATTTCCCTACTTCAAGTTTAGAACGTAATGGACTTATCTAAAATTCTGGTAATATTCTGTCCATTTCCCTAAATGAATAATTCGCTACTTACGCGAAAGATCACTTACCAGACTTGTAGAGCCGAGAGACGGCAAGAATGTTATCCGCGAACGTTGGTGATCTGCTTGACAGAGTGTAGTGCCTAAAGACGGCAGGAGTGCCGGTCCCTTAGGTTTGAATCTCCCTGTACTAAATGTGACAATGAAATCGCTCTGAAGTTCATTTTATATGCATTGTTAATTACAATTACTGAACTTAGGAGTCAGTCTTATTTGTGTTAACACAATCTTTGTTAACTATATGTGGGTGCCGCGATACTGAATTTAAGAAATATTTTGGAACGATTTTTTGTGGAATCAGTGTTGACGTCCACATCATCATCATCATCATCATCATCATCATCATCATCATCATCATCACCCTCGGAAGCGAGTACAAGACAATGAACCCATGTGCTGCTGCGTACTATTAATAAAAACGAACGCGTTTGTTGGAGCAACAAATGACAGCGAAATTATAGAGCGAAAGAAAGGACAGCGATAGACAGCGCGGAGGAGGGGGGGGGACGTGGAATTACTTGCTCCGAGAGGGGAGGCAAAAAAAAGGGAGCCCAAGGTTGAATGAACTTGGGTCAGACCAGTTGTTTTTTGCGACCGGCAAATGTTTCTGCCGCGAACTTTCATTCACAAATTAATGTAGTAGTAATAGTAGTTCGCTACTGTTGGAGTGAATGGATCAGAAAGGAGGAAGGGGTGGTCCAACAACCTTTTAATGCACACTCCATATACAGTGTGTCCCAAGGCGCGATTTCACTCCAGCTGTGCTTTGCCACCGAGGATTGGAGTTCGACTTCCGGTAGACACTGCATGATTTGTGTGTGACAAAATTATATGCTGTCCGCTTCTCTGCGATTCCCATTACACCATTTTGCTCATATCACAATCTAATGTCATTTGTTTTGTCTATTCATCTATATGCAGATACTCCTAAACCTCTGGTCATAGTTTCCTCACATTCAGTGTCTGGACCAATTCAACCGGAAATGGTACACATAACATATTTTTAGTAAAAATAAGAATTTTATTTAAAAACAGATTCAAAATTTCGATTTATTCGTGATTTTTGTTCCAATTTCATTTCTTGTATGGACTAGTATAAATGGCATGTCCTCGAAAATGAAGTGATAAACAACAGTATAGACGGTATGTTCCCGAAGATAAAGTGATTAGAAGTGGTGTAGACGGTATGTTTCTGAATACAATGTGATAAACAACAGTATAGACGGTATGTTCTCGAAGATAAAGTGATAAATATCAGTATAGACGGTATGTTTCTGAAGATAATGTGATAAGCAACGGTATAGACGATATGTCTCCGGAAATAAAGTGATAAACAGTATAGACAGTATGTTCCCGAAGATAAAGTGATAAACAACAGTATAGACGGTATGTTCACGAAGATAAAGTGATGAACAACCGTATAGACGATATGCCCCGAAGACAAAGTGATAACTGATTAACAATGGTATAGACGGCAGGCTACATGTCCCCGAAGATGAAGTGACGAGCAACATTATAGACTGTAACCTATATCCCCAAAATATAGTGGCAAACAGCATTATAAACGGTATATCCTCGAAGATAAAGTAATGAATAACGATATACATGATATGTTTCTCAAGCTAAAATGTACAATTCCTTATTGTTTGCCTCAAATTATTTAAAATACATCCAGTTTCATCAGAGGTCGGCGCTATATCACACCAGTTCATTGAATGTTTGGCCAAAATGGTAAAAATAAATATTTTAATATAAATAATTGCCTTATACATTTGTTTAACATTCTGTCCTATATTTAGTCCTCGCCTACTACTTTTAAAGGCCTGGTGACCATTGTTAAAATGCTACGCGAAGCTCTTTTAATTAAACCTACCACACTCACTAAAAATAAAGTTTTTTTCAGAACTTCGTTTTTAGTTAATAATAAAGTTCCTAGCGCTTTCCATTTACTCTGATTTACATGAAACTTTGCAATAATACACAGCATACTTCAATACATAAAGCTGTATATGGAATCAGCTCTTTACGGAAAGCGTTTCATTATATGAATTTTTAACCTTTAAAAATTAAAGAAAATTATCAAGCAAAAATTATGATTTGTAATAAAATGTTTATCCCATGAACCAATTCCCAAATTTAAAAATCCATGAGTCCTTCACAGGAAATTTTAAATGCAGAAACACTTCTGAAGTCATCAGGGATGTTTTGAATCTACGCATAATTTAATATCATTAAAATAAATTAAAATTAATATGTAAGAAACTAATCAATGAAACTTCATGAAATTTGGTACTGTTATTTAAATGTACAGACACAACAAACCCGCCGAATTTGAAATAAATTAATCCAAAACTTTAAAAGTTTCAAAACTCAGTCCCAGTGTCCCTTAAAAATCGTGTAGGCTACAGTATGTAGAATGGTTGAACGTAGATGCAGAACGTTCCAAACTTTCTGATTATTTTCTTCTGAATATCTGATTTCTTATGCTGATTCGTGTAGTTGGCGCCGAAATGTGTATGCCGGCAAAGAATTCCTGGTGGTCTTGCTTTCGAAAGCTTCTTAACCTAGTCTACCAGTTGTACCGATTTCATATGTAGCCTACGTTTTAGCCGTTACAGAGTTGGAAAAATATTAGGGTAGGTGACATTTAAAATTCAAAGGCTTAGTTCTCTAGACAAATGGGAAATTTTGAAGAGAAAAGTGTCGTATAAGCCTGTGCGACTGATGTTTCTCAAAAGTAAGAGGGAATTGTTCACATCTTCGCGCCAATTTTTACGTCGTCTTGAAAGCTGCACACAATTTATTTATAGAAGAAGTGGATTGTTTTAAACGTTACATAATCAATCATTTTAAAGAGAAAATATCTCAATGGAATAAGTTTTATTTATAGAAATAATTGGGTAAGTTTCTAATATATTGAAAGACAGATCCTTTGATTTTTAACAAATTAGCTTTCATCTGAAAGCTCTGTGACTTGAATAGTGGTGAGCTATGTGTTTTATATAGCTTATCTTTTACTTCCGAACTTCTTCCAAGAAACGCAAATTTTCTCGCCACAATGTAATTTTTAGCAAATTACTCCGACAGGTCTTTGCCAGCTATAAAATGTAGCAGTGAGATAAATGTCATGAAAATTGAATGAACACACTACGCTTCAGTGTTACTTCGCACCTTTTTATCCCCAAATTCATCGATTAAATGGAACCTCTGAGACACGCTGTATAGCAGGATGTGCAAAGTGCACAACTTTCAATTACACTTCGAAGCCAATCACAGTCATGTTCAAGCTTGTGAATTTATGATCGTGGTCCGTGAGCTGATGGCGTTTTTAATCTTGATTAATTTTAACAAGGTAAGCGGCCGAAGGAAGCGCGAAATGTATGCACATTGGCCAATTTAAATTGCCGTAGCCATTAGCTCCCGTGATGTTGCATTCAGTGAGTGATTGGTTTAGCAGGCTCCTCAGTCACCTGTGGAGGACCGGATTGATTTTCTTTCATTGCTGTGGCCGCGAGGCAGGTTTTTTCCCTACAAATCTGGCATTTTCATTTCACTATTGCTTCGTTATCGACGTATTATAAAAAAATAGTCCCACTTACCTCTTCATCTAAGTTATTCGTGGTGGTATTTTCTTATTACATCTCTTAAATATTTCACTTTTCCGAATTTGACTTTTCTCGTCATAGGCCTCGGGTATGTCATGAACGTTGTCCCGCGGACATGTTTGGTCATCATCATCATCATCATCATCATCATCATCATCATCATCATCAATCATCATCATCGCAATCATAGGGCTAATAATAATAATAATAATAATTGCCACCGGCATAGCTCAGGTGGTAGCGCGTTTGCTTGCCGATCCGGAGTTACGCTCGGGCGTTGGTTCGATTCCCGGATTTTTACGAGGTTTCCTCCAAGTGTAAGTGTAATCCATGGCGAACCCTCAGTCTGATCTCGTAAAATATACCATCTCGCAATCATCAATTCGACGCTAAAGTAAAACCTAGTAGTTGATAGAGCGTCGTTAAATAAGCGAAAATAATGATAATGGTGGTTGTGTTAATAATAATTACTGTCGCTGGCGTAGCTCAGTCGGTACCGGTTTGCTGATCCGGAGTTGCACTCGGGCAATGGTTCGATTCTCGCTTGGGCTGATTACATGATTGGGTTTTTCGGGCGTTTCCCCAACTGTAAGCCGATCTCGTGTAATCCCATGGCGAATCTTTTAGTATATAATATTAGTATTTATTTATTTGACCTGGTAGAGATAAGGCCATCAGGCCTTCTCTGCCCCTCTACCAGGGGATTACAACTGTAATATGAAAAATAAAATTACAATTAATATCCTCGGTCTCTTCTCGTTATCACCAATTCCACCGGCTCTAAATAACCTAGTATTTGGTACAGCGTCGTTAAATAATAACTACAAATTCTAGCCTAATAATAATAATAATAATAATAATAGTAATAACAAAATATTTTATTAGTGAAATGTTGTCCTGTAATTATGAAATTAAAATTAAAATCACAACTGGCACACTGGCTCAACTGTGCTTATAAATCAGGTTCAAATCACGGTCGATCCAACGTGAATTTAAAACTTGTGTTGTTACATCTCAGGAATTCATAATCGTCATCATCATCATCATCATCATCCATTACGAGTGTAATGTAGACCCAACGCCTGTGGTGCACTGTAGATAGTTTCTGACAAACTAAGTGGTCTACTCTTTTCGGCACTAGCGACATCTATGAGCCATGCTCTTAAAGTCGGAGTGAATAACGGCAAGTTAAGGGCTCTGTCATTGCCCCGCTCCCCAATTTAAAATCATAACGGTATATATTAATTTCTGCACATTGTTGCGCATGTGCAGTAAACAAGAGCCCCTTATATATGCTACTTGTGGACAGTAGTGCGAAGTTGTTGCGTACGTACAAATGGTCCTGGCAGGCAGTGATAGACGCCGGTGGCATGTGGATGAAATATTAGATCCAGATGTGTATTTATTTTATTTTTCTTTAATTTGTTTGTTTATCTTTGTTCTATTTCGGGAAAAAAAATTGATCTCCCAAGAGTTTTTTAAATTCTCCTAGTGGAGCCAGAGTTGCGAAATAATTCGTTGCAATACACAAAATTAAAAAATGAAGAAAGGTAACATGTATAAAAATTAGTTACGTTAATAAAAAAAAAAAAGTTATCGCCAAGAATCGAACACGGGTCCCTGGGATGGCAATTCAACTCTCTACTGACTACTCCATCGCAGCGTCATGACATTACCAGCGCGACGAGGCACATATAGCTGCTCCGCTTGAAGTCTAGGGAGAGAGCGCACATTTAAACGTACTCGTGTAAATATTTTAATGTTCAGTACTAGCTAATGTTTCATTTGCACTGATTTACTGAAGCTTGGTGAAACCGGCCCTTACTGTAAACATTCCTCAAAGAGAAACATAACATGTTATTTTCACAATTTTTTTCTGAACAGCTGTGGTGTTATTCGCCATGTTTAACTGTTTGTTAAATGAGTTAACGGCCTGAAATCCTACATTTAAAGTTAACAAACGGTTAAGAATCTGTTAAGCCAAACTGGTGTTGAACAAATGGAAAAACTGTATTTAACAAACTGTTGAAGGTTTAACAGTCGTTAAGTGTTCTAACAATACTTGGACAAGCCGCCATTAGTCTGAGATGAACTTCCGTGTCGGTAGATTCGTGTAATATTCAGCATCATGAAATAATAGTAATACGCGTTACAAGAGCGGTATGTTGACGTTTTCATGTTCGAGGAAAAGATTGAACAAGCGAAACGTAGTTCATCTTTTTTAATTTCCGAGAACATGAAAACAAACATACCGCTTGTGTATCGTACATTATTTTGTGCGAAGATCGTTTATTACATACCTGAAAGACGAATTTCTAATTAGTTGCAATGAAATCTCCATCTTGGTTTCTGTTCAATGACGGCAACTTTGGAAAACAAAAATATATCTATCTTCAACATTGTTCCTATAAAATGTTTTCTGTGTTTACTATACTGCAGTAGGCCGTGATATACGTCTGTCTTTTTTTTCCCCCTAGTCTATGATGAGTCTGGAATCTTGTTGATTTTTTCACGGCTTCCTTAATGTTACTTGCGTTACAAATGCAGTAACTTTTGTGGTGTTGTAGAGTTTACTTAATTTTTGCAAATATTTAAAAACACAATAATTAACAGTGCAATTTAGGTGAAATTGCAGTGGTAAGTTTCCAATTTATAATTATTACTATATTGAACGTCTTTAAAAATAATATGTTAAAAGCCTAAAGCAGTAAAATGAATATGACGCTTAAGCGGTAAGAATAGGGAAATTGTTATGTGTGTTACGTTGGGAATACTGAATGTGGTATTTCACACTTACCGCGTATTGGTTTTGTGCGGAAAGCAAGCAAATACGCACGATCTCGCACAAACTCTTTTTCTGATAGCTTATTCTCTCCCCTATCGCCAAGCTCACTTGCCAGGTCTTGCCTCCTCAGCTGTACATAGAACAGTGAAACCTGTCTAAAGCGGCCATCTGAAGTTACCTTGTAAAATGGCCGTTTTATCAGGTGGCCGCTTGATTAAGGTTGCGGTTTTTTATGAATCAGCATGAAAATACTGAATTTCACTGACTTTTTAGGACTGTGCGCGTACAACAATCATGCATCTTAATGTCAGCCTCTTCCATTCTTGCAACTAGCCTTTTCAAAACTCGCTTGCGGTACCTCAGTTTAAATGATGGATAATATCTTGATCAAGGCACTGGAGGTGTGATGTATTTGGGGGAAGAAACACCAATTTCACGGATCACATTGCGATTTTGTCGTTTAATCTTAGAATTGAAATCGCATAGCTAATTCTCAAACAATGATGATGTCATCCAAGCTTTATTGTTGGCAGTCCATTTCGCCTCCAATAAGCCCATGTCAATATTTCAAACATCTCGGTTTTAGTGATTTCCCTATCATTAAGAGTAGCCTAGTTATTTTTCTCCTGCAGCATTAAAACAAAAGAGCAGAGTTATTCTGTCTTTTGCCAACTTCCCCCCTTTATACTCTTTTTTCTTGAAACTTAAATTTTGTTAGGGAGGGCCCTGAAGAAAAAACTGTTTCGTCAACATTGTAAATGTCTCTGAGTTGATATTCCGCAAGAATTGAAGGCAGTCTATTTTTTTCCATTCTTCAATAACATTGGTTGCAATGTCACCTCCTTCACCAGACACAGAACGAAATGCAATGTTATGCCGTTTTCTAAAGCACTCTAACCACCCATTACTAGCAACAAAATTTCTTACATTGAGTTCTTTGGCAATTTCAAGAGCTTTCCCTTGAATCATAAACCCACTTAGTGCCAATTTCTTCACCCTCACACACTTGAACCATTCGTAAACGAAATCATTCACATTGCTAAACACAGATTCTCTCTTCCTCTCATTCTTTTAATATTTCATCTTTATCCTTAATTATACCGTTTATTTGTGTCCTTCCACATTTGAATATTTCTGCAATTTTTCTCGTAGATGTTCCCTTCTCACTTTCTTCAATCATTTTTCGTCTCGCCTCTAAACTTAACACCACTCTACATTTATTGTTAGACATGATTTCTCTCTCAAACTAACTTCACAGTTCCTCTGAATCAACTGAATAAAAAGAATAAACATTTGTAAAAGCTGGTCCATAGGCTATAGAGAAAGATAGAAAGAGGAGAAAAAAATTCTAATGGTTAACTACCTAAAACATACTGTGACATTTTCTGTAGAAAATGTCCGTGTATCAATTCTTAAAAAACGAGTAAGAATTTATAGCTGTGCAGGGTCGGAGTGGAAAGTGACAAAAGAGTCATAAAACAGTAACCAACTAACCCCAAGATATGGAGGGTGTACTGTTGTACACTTAGCTATTGCTTCCTATCCTCTAACCATCGAAAAAATAGGTCAGACACTATCCGTGAAAAGATTTTTTGTTGGACAGTGACCGTTATAGTCAGGTTCCAATCCAAATAGACCCCGGCCGCTGGCCGGCGCATGAGGTGGCCGCTAAATAAAGAGAGAGTTTGTATTGATCTTATGGAAAATCCAATTGCTTCCAGAGAAAATTGGCCTTTTGGCCAGGTGGCCGTTTCAATGAAGTGACCGTAAAGGCAGGTTTCACTGTATGTCACTACGATTTTGTTTGGAATAGAACTTTTGAGTTTGACACATCTTGCATTTGAACTTAATATCTGCAAAGTTTCAAAACTACTTGCAATTGAATGTATGAACGTGTAAATACGAACATATGTTCACATGTATTTGGTATATGGATATGTACTTCTTTGGGTTGTTTATTTATACACGCTTTGTGTGTGTTTTTAAGAATCTGTGAGTATACGTACTAGTAGGCCTTTTTTAATTACTATTATTGAGTTCCTGTTTCTATTGTATATTGTAGATGACTTGTATTCATGTAACTTATTTTTTTAGATTTTGATTAATGTTTATGATATTGATGATTGGGGCGGTGATGAATCATGGTGTACTTATCAAATATGGTTACTTATATAATTATGCTGTAAGTGTATGCATATATGCTGGTTTATATACATTTATTACATACTACCTACATACAAGGCTAAAGTGAAATAGTCTTGCAGATTTCCACAGGGAATAGGTCATGTTGTATGTAACAAAAAACTATAATATCATATTAGTGGAAAGTTCATAGTTTTTTTTTTTTCAGAAAAAAAAAATGTTTTTCCCAAATGTTTAACAATCTCTTCTTATTCGGTAACTGTTGCGAGTAAGATCGTGATTTTTGCCCATATCGATAGGAAATCTAATAAATATTAATTTATCCTTCTGGAGTATTTCAATAGCGTGAACGGTTTTCGTATAAATTTAATTTTAAAAACTCCTAAATTCAGACCATTGCACGAAGCGAACGCGTGAAAACGTCTTGGCAGCTTACGCACAGATAGTCGCCGAGTTCGTTGCCCTCTTACATCTGTATACGAGTAGAGTGTTTAGCGACGATGTAGCCGGACTGCTGGAACTTCAAACTTAATTTTCTAATAAACCGTGCATTTAATCACAAAACGTAAGATAGGTTTCATATTTTATATTCATTTACGTGTACCCTATCGTCTCTTTCAATCTGCAAAATTATTTCACTTCCACCCTATATAGTAGTTACTTATGCATACATGTAACTTATTGAAAATGGACTTGTGTGTCCATATTTATGTACGTAATGTATTAGATGATGTATGTATGTATGTACGTACCAGTATGTCTGTATGTATGTATGCATATGCAGTTTTGAACCCAACAATGGGAAGGTACTTACTTATTTACTTACTTACTTACTTACTTACTGGCTTTTAAGGAACCCGGAGGTTCATTGCCGCCCTCACATAAGCCCGCCACTGGTCCCTATCCTGAGCAAGATTAATCCAGTCTCTATCATCATAACTCACCTCCCTCAAATCCATTTTAATATTATCTTCCCATCTACGTCTCGGCCTCCCCAAAGATTTTTTTCCCTCCGGCCTCCCAACTAACACTCTATATGCATTTCTGGATTCGCCCATACGTGATACATGCCCTGCCCATCTCAAACGTCTGGATTTAATGTTCCTAATTATGTCAGGTGAAGAATACAATGCGTGCAGTTCTGCGTTGTGTAACTTTCTCCATTCTCCTGTAACTTCATCCCTCTTAGCCCCAAATATTTTCCTAAGCACCTTATTCTCAAACACCCTTAACCTATATTCCTCTCTCAGAGTGAGAGTCCAAGTTTCACAACCATAAAGAACAACCGGTAATATAACTGTTTTATAAATTCTAACTTTCAGATTTTTGGACAGCAGACTGGATGATAAAAGTTTCTCAACCGAATAATAAGAGGCATTTCCCATATTTATTTCATGTATATTCTATAATTTCTTCCCCAGTATCATTCATATTTGTTACTGTTGCTCCCAGATATTTGAATTTCTCCACTTCTTCAAAAGATAAATTTCCAATTTTTATATTTCCATTTCGTACAATATTCTCGTCACGAGACATAATCATATACTTTGTCTTTTCGGGA
Source organism: Periplaneta americana (assembly GCF_040183065.1). NCBI lineage: Eukaryota > Metazoa > Arthropoda > Insecta > Blattodea > Blattidae > Periplaneta > Periplaneta americana. The sequence goes on along the minus strand of NC_091121.1, from coordinate 52,753,529 downwards.
TTTACTTCCAAACCTATTGCTTTACTTGCTTCAAGTAAAATTTCCGTGTTTTCCCTAATCGTTTGTGGATTTTCTCCTAACATATTCACGTCATCCGCATAGACAAGCAGGTGATGTAACCCGTTCAATTCCAAACCCCCTCTGTTATCTTGGACTTTCCTAATGGCATACTCTAGAGCAAAGTTAAAAAGTAAAGGAGATAGTGCATCGCTTTGCTTCAGCCCACAGTGAATTGGAAACGCTTCTGACAGAAACTGACCTATACGAACTCTGCTGTACGTTTCACTGAGACACATTTTAATTAATCGAACTAGTTTCTTGGGAATACGAAATTCCATAAGAATATCATATAAAACTTCTCTCTTAACCGAGTCATTTGCCTTTTTGAAATCTATGAATAACTGATACACTGTACCCTTATAGTCCCATTTTTTCTCCATTATCTGTCGAATACAAAATTTCTGGTCAATAGTTGATCTGTTACGCCTAAAACCACACTGATGACCCCCGATAATTTCATGTACATATGGAGTTAACCTTCTCAAAAGAATATTGGACAAAATTTTGTACGACGTCAACAAAAGTGATATTCCTCGAAAGTTACTACAGTTAGTCTTGTCCCCCTTCTTAAAGATAGGTACGATTATGGACTCCTTCCATTGATCTGGAATAAGGTTTTGAAATTTGGTACTTGGAACAATGGAAAGGTAGAGATAATAATTAAGGAACACCCTTTTTCTCTTTTTATGGCACAAAAATTTTATTTCATGTATATTCTATAATTTTTGGGACCGGCGTAAGTGGCAACGCTGCTTATTTTGCGGCCCTGTAGAGCAAGAGCCTCGGCGGGGGCGGCGAAGTGGGCGACCTTGGCGGCAGCTACGTAGGGGGTGTCGAGGGGCACTCCAGCGTGAACAGCGGGGATGGCGTAGGCGGCGGCGTAGTGATCTGGAGCGGCCACGACGGCGGGGGCGGCGAAGTGGACGGTCTTGGCGGCAGCTACGTAGGGGGTGTCGAGGGGCACTCCAGCGTGAACAGCGGGGATGGCGTAGGCGGCAGGCGTAGTGAGCTGGAGCGGCCACGATGGCGAAGTGGGTGGTCATGACTGCAGCTACTTCGGGGGTGTCGAGGGGCACTCCAGCGTGAACAGCGGGGATGGCGTAGGCGGCGGCGTAGTGAGCTGGAGCGACCACGATGGCGAAGTGGGTGGTCTTGGCTGCAGCTACTTCGGGGGTGTCGAGGGGCACTCCAGCGTGAACAGCGGGGATGGCGTAGGCGGCGGCGTAGTGAGCTGGAGCGACCACGATGGCGAAGTGGGTGGTCTTGGCTGCAGCTACTTCGGGGGTGTCGAGGGGCACTCCAGCGTGAACAGCGGGGATGGCGTAGGCGGCGGCGTAGTGAGCTGGAGCGGCCACGATGGCGAAGTGGGTGGTCATGACTGCAGCTACTTCGGGGGTGTCGAGGGGCACTCCAGCGTGAACAGCGGGGATGGCGTAGGCGGCGGCGTAGTGAGCTGGAGCGACCACGATGGCGAAGTGGGTGGTCTTGGCTGCAGCTACTTCGGGGGTGTCGAGGGGCACTCCAGCGTGAACAGCGGGGATGGCGTAGGCGGCGGCGTAGTGATCTGGAGGGACCACGACGGCGGGGGCGGCGAAGTGGACTGTCTTGGCGGCAGCTATGTAGGGGGTGTCGAGGGGCACTCCAGCGTGAACAGCGGGGATGGCGTAGGCGGCGGCGTAGTGAGCTGGAGCGACCACGATGGCGAAGTGGGTGGTCTTGGCTGCAGCTACTTCGGGGGTGTCGAGGGGCACTCCAGCGTGAACAGCGGGGATGGCGTAGGCGGCGGCGTAGTGATCTGGAGGGACCACGACGGCGGGGGCGGCGAAGTGGACTGTCTTGGCGGCAGCTATGTAGGGGGTGTCGAGGGGCACTCCAGCGTGAACAGCGGGGATGGCGTAGGCGGCAGGCGTAGTGAGCTGGAGCGGCCACGATGGCGAAGTGGGTGGTCATGACTGCAGCTACTTCGGGGGTGTCGAGGGGCACTCCAGCGTGAACAGCGGGGATGGCGTAGGCGGCGGCGTAGTGAGCTGGAGCGACCACGACGGCGGGGGCGGCGAAGTGGACTGTCTTGGCGGCAGCTATGTAGGGGGTGTCGAGGGGCACTCCAGCGTGAACAGCGGGGATGGCGTAGGCGGCGGCGTAGTGAGCTGGAGCGACCACGATGGCGAAGTGGGTGGTCTTGGCTGCAGCTACTTCGGGGGTGTCGAGGGGCACTCCAGCGTGAACAGCGGGGATGGCGTAGGCGGCGGCGTAGTGAGCTGGAGCGACCACGATGGCGAAGTGGGTGGTCTTGGCTGCAGCTACTTCGGGGGTGTCGAGGGGCACTCCAGCGTGAACAGCGGGGATGGCGTAGGCGGCGGCGTAGTGAGCTGGAGCGGCCACGATGGCGAAGTGGGTGGTCATGACTGCAGCTACTTCGGGGGTGTCGAGGGGCACTCCAGCGTGAACAGCGGGGATGGCGTAGGCGGCGGCGTAGTGAGCTGGAGCGACCACGATGGCGAAGTGGGTGGTCTTGGCTGCAGCTACTTCGGGGGTGTCGAGGGGCACTCCAGCGTGAACAGCGGGGATGGCGTAGGCGGCGGCGTAGTGATCTGGAGGGACCACGACGGCGGGGGCGGCGAAGTGGACTGTCTTGGCGGCAGCTATGTAGGGGGTGTCGAGGGGCACTCCAGCGTGAACAGCGGGGATGGCGTAGGCGGCGGCGTAGTGAGCTGGAGCGACCACGATGGCGAAGTGGGTGGTCTTGGCTGCAGCTACTTCGGGGGTGTCGAGGGGCACTCCAGCGTGAACAGCGGGGATGGCGTAGGCGGCGGCGTAGTGATCTGGAGGGACCACGACGGCGGGGGCGGCGAAGTGGACTGTCTTGGCGGCAGCTATGTAGGGGGTGTCGAGGGGCACTCCAGCGTGAACAGCGGGGATGGCGTAGGCGGCAGGCGTAGTGAGCTGGAGCGGCCACGATGGCGAAGTGGGTGGTCATGACTGCAGCTACTTCGGGGGTGTCGAGGGGCACTCCAGCGTGAACAGCGGGGATGGCGTAGGCGGCGGCGTAGTGAGCTGGAGCGACCACGACGGCGGGGGCGGCGAAGTGGACTGTCTTGGCGGCAGCTATGTAGGGGGTGTCGAGGGGCACTCCAGCGTGAACAGCGGGGATGGCGTAGGCGGCGGCGTAGTGAGCTGGAGCGACCACGATGGCGAAGTGGGTGGTCTTGGCTGCAGCTACTTCGGGGGTGTCGAGGGGCACTCCAGCGTGAACAGCGGGGATGGCGTAGGCGGCGGCGTAGTGAGCTGGAGCGACCACGATGGCGAAGTGGGTGGTCTTGGCTGCAGCTACTTCGGGGGTGTCGAGGGGCACTCCAGCGTGAAGAGCAGGGATGGCGTAGGCGGCGTAGTGAGCTGGAGCGACCACGATGGCGAAGTGGGTGGTCTTGGCTGCAGCTACTTCGGGGGTGTCGAGGGGCACTCCAGCGTGAACAGCGGGGATGGCGTAGGCGGCGTAGTGAGCTGGAGCGACCACGATGGCGAAGTGGGTGGTCTTGGCTGCAGCTACTTCGGGGGTGTCGAGGGGCACTCCAGCGTGAACAGCGGGGATGGCGTAGGCGGCGGCGTAGTGATCTGGAGGGACCACGACGGCGGGGGCGGCGAAGTGGACTGTCTTGGCGGCAGCTATGTAGGGGGTGTCGAGGGGCACTCCAGCGTGAACAGCGGGGATGGCGTAGGCGGCGGCGTAGTGAGCTGGAGCGACCACGATGGCGAAGTGGGTGGTCTTGGCTGCAGCTACTTCGGGGGTGTCGAGGGGCACTCCAGCGTGAAGAGCAGGGATGGCGTAGGCGGCGTAGTGAGCTGGAGCGACCACGATGGCGAAGTGGGTGGTCTTGGCTGCAGCTACTTCGGGGGTGTCGAGGGGCACTCCAGCGTGAACAGCGGGGATGGCGTAGGCGGCGTAGTGAGCTGGAGCGACCACGATGGCGAAGTGGGTGGTCTTGGCTGCAGCTACTTCGGGGGTGTCGAGGGGCACTCCAGCGTGAACAGCGGGGATGGCGTAGGCGGCGGCATAGGACACGGCACCCAGAGCGGCAAGGCGGGAGACGATAACCTGTACAGAGAACAAACGCGAACGTCAAATCTAGCACCCTGGCACCTGGCCTTCCCGTGTACCAATCCTAGTTGGGGCAGTTTACTTTTCAGCAGAAAGATCGTGAAGATTTGCGGTGTGGTACAGTTTTCTTCAACGTATTATCTTGATATTTTCATTTTACTAAAGCACCGAATAAAAACATCTGCAGTACAAGTACATTGTTAAAGGTACTCTTTAACCCATTATATCCCAACGTACGAAATATACGAGAAATACGTAATTTTGTTTATTCAATTAACAATGTAAATATTGTTTGTTATGAGGGTTTTATCTATTATTATTATTATACAAGAATGTTTGAATTTACTACATAGAACGTTTCACCGTTTGTGAAACTGTCTTTTGTCCTTTAGTACAGTAGACAACATCAAGATGTCTATCAATGGAAGCAAAAACGCACCAAGGTAAACAATTTTGGCTTTATTTTATATAATACTGCAATTTTCTTGCTTTCTTATGTAATGATATAAAGAATGATCTTTATTGCTTCTGTAATCCCATTATTGACAGATATCACCATTACATTATTGTAGTAGGACTAGTTGAATTGTTGTGTATGATAAATCATACGTTGGGAATTTACGAGTTTCGTATTGTTTTAGGGTTCTGGAAATCAGTGAAGATTTTTTTTAAATTTTAGTAGGTTATTTTATGACGCTTTATCAACATTTCCGGTTATTTAGCTTCTGAATGATATGAAGGTGATAATGCCAGTGAAATAAGTCCGGGATCCAGCACCGAAAGTTACCCAGCATTTTGCTCATATTGGGTTGAGGGAAAACCCCGGACAAAACCTCAACCAGGTAACTTTCCCCGACCGGAAATCGATCCCGGGTCACCTGGTTTCACGGCTAGACGCGCTAACCGTTACTCCACAGGTGTGGACACCATTGAAGAGATATTTAGTGTATTAGAAGAATTTGGATGGGAATGATGAAGTAGCGCAAGACATAAGAAAAATATTTCAGAATAACTGGTTCTTGTACAGATAAAGAATATTCACTTTCAGGTCATAACGAAACATGAGGAACAAAAAGCAAAAGTAGTGTACACAAAAGACCTAATAAAGTAAAAGTAGATGAAGTTCAGAGAAAATATACTGAAAAAAATTGGATTCTAATAATAGTACAGTGAAACCTGCCTTTGCGGTCACTTCATTTAAACGGCCACCTGGCCAAAAGGCCAATTTTCTCTGGAACCAATTGGATTTACCATAAGATCAATACAAATTGTCTCTTTATTTAGCGGCCACCTCATGCTTCGGCCAGCGGCCGGGGTCTGTTTGGATTGGAACCTGACTATAACAGTCACTGTCCAACAAAAATTTTTTTCACGGATACTGTCTGACCTATTTTTTCGATGGTTAGAGGACAGAGAGCAATATCACGAGTACAATAGCTAAGTGAAGTGTACAACAGTACACCCTTCGTATCTTGGGGTTAGTTGGTTACTGTTTTATGACTCTTTTGTCACTTTCCACTCCGACCCTGCACAGATATAAATTCTTACTCGTTTTTAAAGGATTAAAACACCGGACGTTTTCTATCGAAAATGTCACAGTATGTTTTAGGTCAGTAATTAACCATTCGAATTTTTTTTCTCCTCTTTCCATCTTTTTCTATTTGGACCAGCTTTTACGAATTTTTCTTCTTTTCATTCAGTTGATTCAGAGGAACTGTGACGTTAGAGAGAGAAATCATGTCTAACAATAAATCTAGAGTGGTATTAAGTTTAGAGGTGAGACGAAAAATGATTGAAGAAAGTGAGAAGGGAACATCTGCGAAAAAAATTGCAGAAATATTCAAATGTGGGAGGACACAAATACACTGTATAATTAAGATGAAATATTAAAAGAATGGGAGGAAAATATGCATGGTGGCCAAAAAAAAGAGAGAATCTGTGTTTAGTAATGTGAATGATTTCGTTTACGAATGATTCAAGTGTGCGAGGGCGAAGAAATTGAGTTTTGAAAAGGCTAGTTGCAAGAATGGAAGGGGCTGACATTAATATGCACGATTGTTGTACGCGCACAGTACCTACTAAAAAGTCAATGAAATTCAGTACTTTCATGCTGATTCATAAAAAAACCGCAACCTTAATCAAGCGGCCACCTGATAAAACGGCCATTTTACGAGGTAACTTCAGATGGCCCTTTAGACAGGTTTCACTGTATTGCAAAAGTACATGATTCCATTCCTACATACTGTATATAAGTAGTTTACACAATAAGGCCGCATCTATTGATATATTCAAAAATATAATTGATGAAATTGTTGAACACATTGTTAGAGAAAGTGTAAAATATGCATCAAAAAAGGGTTTCATGATCCAGTTGTCCTCAGAAGATGTATACAAATACAAAGCTATTTTGATTTTATCTGGATACTGAAAATTATGCATAGTCGTATGTACCTACTGGTAGAGACTACCTGACACCAACAATGCTCTTGCGAGCAACGCAATGTAAAGATATTCCTTCGATCAGATACATAGAACTTGAACGGTAACAATACCAGAAGACAAAATATATAAGATCCCGCCACTTATTACACATCTCAATGATAAATTTGGAAGCCTCATTGTCCCACTAAGGAATAAATTCTCTCTGGACGGAGTAATGGAACCTTAGGCCTACTATGGGCATTACTCCATGAAACAATTTATTCGTACAAAGTCCATTAGGTATGGGTACAAGTTGGTATCTTGTTCATCCACGGATTACCTCGTTAGTTTTCAACCCTAGACTGGTGCAAGTGATAGAGAAGAAATCAAAACACTTGGAACTGCTATTACCGAAAGACTATTATATTGAATTCCTTCCTCAGAAATGTATAGTTTATATTGACAATTACGTCAATTCTCTTCTTCTTCTCAAAACCTTGTCAGAAAATGGTATCAACTGCAAAGGAACTACACATAATGATCGAGTGGAGAAAGCTCCATTACACGATATGAAGAGAGATCCCAGAGGTTCATACCACGCACTACAAGATGACAGAAATTGGAGAACACTTATCAAGTGGCATGACAAAAGTGTAGTTACTGTAGCTACCAACATATGCAATGACAATGTTCTGGGACTAGGAAAATGTTCTGGAGGGAGTAAAAATCAAAAGAAGTGTGGAAAGTGTTCTAAGTTTCGATGTGTGAGATGTAATGTTGGTTTACATCCGAAGAACAGTTTCTTGCAATTCCAGTTGCGATAACAATGTTATTATATTTGCTAACACGAAACAGTGCCATTGTTTACAAAATGTATCAACTTATTATTGTTATTATTACATATGCAGTGTAAAACACATGAAACATCACGTGTACCAAATGCTTACTCATATGAACAGAAAATTTATTTGTACTACACACCAACGCCCAGCGTATGATTTTTCATACGGCTTAAAAAACACATATAACATACATTATTCTCAAAATGAAACCATTATATGTCATAAGTGATTTAAGGGCATACTAGAACTCAAATTTACTACAAAAATTCAAAAATATTTTATTTCGGGATATAATGGGTAGAAAGGAGTAATTTGCAGGTTAGTATGATAACTCGTGACCAGAATATTGTACGAAATGGAAATATAAAAATTTGAGATTTATCCTTCGAAGGGGTGGAAAAATTCAAATATCTTGGAGCAACAGTAACAAATATAAATGACACTCGGGAGGAAATTAAACGCAGAATAAATATGGGATATGCGTGTTATTATTCGGTTGAGAAGCTTTTATCATCTAGTCTGCTGTCAAAAAGTCTGAAAGTTAGAATTTATAAAACAGTTATATTACTGGTTGTTCTGTATGGTTGTGAAACTTGGACTCTCACTCTGAGAGAGGAACATAGGTTAAGGGTGTTTGAAAATAAGGTGCTTAGGAAAATATTTGGGGCTAAGCGGGATGAAGTTACAGGAGAATGGAGAAAGTTACACAACGCAGAACTGCACGCATTGTATTGTTCACCTGACATAATTAGGAACATTAAATCCAGACGTTTGAGATGGGCAGGGCATGTAGCACGTATGGGCGAATCCAGAAATGTATAGAGTGTTAGTTGGGAGACCGGAGGGAAAAAGACCTTTAGGGAGGCCGAGACGTAGATGGGAGGATAATATTAAAATGGATTTGAGGGAGGTGGGATATGATGATAGAGACTGGATTAATCTTGCACAGGATAGGGACCGATGGCGGGCTTATGTGAGGGCGGCAATGAACCTTCGGGTTCCTTAAAAGCCATTTGTAAGTAAGTATGATAACTCTACGATCTGAATTTATGTTAATAAGAGAATTGTCATTAAATGATATATAATTCCCCACGGCGTTCTATCAGATTTCATAAGAGTTTATTTTTTTAGCCTCGAGGACAGGAAGATTCTGAGTATTTACAGCGTGGGAATAGTTTTCTTTGAGTTCCATAATTTCAGCGATTATTACCATTTGTAGTAAAATAGGAAACTACCTATGTAATTCTATCCCTAAGGAGAGGAAAAATAGCTTCACTTCAAAATAGGTGCACGTAACATGCCATATGACGGAAAATAGCTCTCAATCTCTATATACTTTCTAAGGCATAAAAGGTCGAAAATAGTTATTGACTCCAAAATTATTGAACAAGTTAGTAATTTTAAATATTTAGGATGCAACATTTCTCATGTGGAAAAAAGAGATATGGAAGAAAAGATGCATAGATTTCAAGGTATATGCGGAACAATTAGACGGAGCTTAGGAAAAAGAACAACGAAAGAAACACAGTTAAAACGCTACAAAACAGTAACCCTTCCAGTACTACTTTACGGAGCAGAGACATGGACCTTAACAGAAAGAGACAAAAGACGACTAGAAGCCTCAGAAATGAAATTCCTAAGATCAGTGGCGGGATATTCATTACAACACAAGAGGAATGAAGATATCAGAAAAGAATTAGGGATAGAGGGCATAACACAAAACTTAACAAATCAACGAAATAGGTGGATGGAACATCTAGAAAGGTTGGAGGATCACCGAATTCCCAAGAAAGCTTTCCAGTATGCTCCAAGAAGTTTCGTTGGAGAGAACAATTCTAATGGGGACGGAACGGGCCTACCGGCTCAACCCGTGATGATGATGATGATGATGATGATGATAATATATATATATATTTATATATAACTGATTAGTTATACTGTAAGTTGAAAGTGTAAACTCATACCTTATTGTTGAGGGGCTGGGGGAGGGGATGAGGACGGGTCGTCGTCCCCCTTCTTTGCATCTTGTCCCTGATCTTCGGGAATTTCGGGAGCTAGTTCTTCGGTGTAGACCCTTTTCAATTCACCCCCCTCCACAACAACAAAGTGGCCGGTGTTTCTCCTGCTGTAAGGAATAAAGATTGGCGGTGGGGTTTCTTCTCCTGCCAACTGCCCGCCCTGACCACTCTGGCCTGGCTCTTGTCCTTCCTCTGGTTGTCGAGGTAGATATTTGGAATAGTCGGTGACCTTGATTTCTTCCTCAGATGGTGTATTCAGGTCCTCTTCGCGCAGTTTCGGGCGCCTGTGCCTGTCCTTGAATAGGATCTCTTTGGGATAGGGCCCCTCAGGACCAATCCGTTTCTCGCCGGTGATGATCTTATATATACCGTATCCTGTGCCTATCAGGGACCCTACGCCAATTGATGTAGCTCCAAACTCTAGTACTCTTCGATTATGGGAAAAATATCTTACCGCTGTTCTGAATGAGTTGAACATTTTTCTAATATTCAGAACGTATGTAACACAGCAACGGCATTGCTATTGTTGTCATGCATCGTCTCCATAGAGACCGCAGTTATTGTTTCATGTAGATCAGCGGTGAACAAACTGGGTATCGTGATTACATCGTGTAATCAAAGTCATTCATACTGGTAAGGGAAGTTTCCTGTACATTGCTCTCTGTCTCGCTCACGTACTGAAGGTATCAGTGTCGGTACCATGTCGCTCTACAAACCCTCTGTCTCTCTACGAGCAGGAAAGAACGTTTCGTCCAGAATGAGAAGAGGAATTTATTCGATGTTCTGTCGGAGAAAATGTTAATGTTCAATTAGTAGTCGTATATAGAAGCGACATTACTGTTTTCTTGCAACCCAACATCAATAACCTGTTCATTAATGTTCATGCGTGTGCACGTTGCACTCATCTTGTTCAAGTTTCATAGTAAAGGGTGAGAGAAATTTGGACTTTCGTTTCTTTCATTTAACATAATGGTCATTCGCTGCGAAAAAAGTGAATGCCATTTTCATTGTTATGTAATTGTACGTCCTCGTCATCGTCATCATCAATCACTATCATAATTTGAACTCCGTTAATAGTTGTTGTTGTTTTCTAATGCCAGGCGTTTGACAATAAAGTCATTTGACCTCTTGCACTCCAATATTTTTCAAAGATATTATCATGGCCAGCCACTGTACACAGATTTTGAGGTGTTCCGAATCCATTTCTTGGTTTGAGTTGCACAATGGGCAGTTAGGGGACTGATATATTCCAATTCTATGCAGGTGTTTAGCCAAACAATCATAGCCTGTTGCCAATCTAAATGCAGCTTCAGACGATTTGCGTGGTAAATCGGGAATTAACTGTGGATTTTGATGCAGAGAGTTCCATTTTTTCCCTTGAGATTGTGTTATCAAATTTTGTTTGTTAAAGTCTAAGTATGTAGATTTAATAAATCTTTTCACAGAGTAATATGTAGATTTAGTAACAGGTCTGTAAGTAGCAGTGCTGCCCTTCTTTGCTAAAGCATTCGCATTCTCGTTTCCCAGGATTCCACAATGGGATGGTATCCATTGGAATACAATTCTTTTATTGAGTGATATTAATTGAGAGAGCATTTTAGTTATTTCTCCTGTTTGAGATGAAGGTGTGTGTTTAGAGACGATTGATAGAATAGCTGCTTTGGAGTCTGACAATATAACTGCATTCTTAAATTTATTGATGTGGCATAGAAGATTCCTGAGACTTTCACTTATTGCAATGATTTCACCATCAAAACTTGTTGTTCCATATCCAAGAGATCTATAAAGTGAGAAGAGACAGCACGTAACACCTGCACCGGCACCTTTTTCTCTGGAGATCAAGGATCCGTGAGTGTATAAATGAAGCCAGTTTTGTGGAGGGTACCTAATAATAATTGTCTCTAAAGACAATTGTTTCAGTATTTCAGTGTTTACTTCTGATTTCAGTATTTCTTCTGTTAAATTTAGATTATATTCTATATTTAATAGAGTTAAAGGGTTTGGCTGCAGAAGGGTATCTGTCGGATACTGGGGGGAGAGCCATTAATCCTTCCCATTGAAGGCTTTAAGGAACCAACCTGGACAAATACCCAATGTCCGATCCCTACCTTCCCGTGGTGCAGCTGTTAGTAAGCGTAATTTTACGAGCTGAACTAAAGGGAGGGGCTACTCATCAATTAGCACTAGTCAGCTTGATGAGTTAATGATTGAATTTGGTATAATTTTCCTCTATTTAATACCTAATTCCCTCTTTACCCTTTCCTATCCAGTCCTCTGACTGAACTCTTACTTTCTTCGACCCCGACGGCATTAAAGCATTCGAGGCCTAGGGGTTCATTTCCCTTTCCTTCCTCCTCTTTCTACTTTTCTGTTCCTAGTGCTAACCTGCTATGGCACTAAAATCGTCCTCCGGTGGCTTAAGGAGGGAAAGCTGGTGATCACCAGGATCTCCCAGCTAGGTCCAATGGACCCGTCGACCAACAGCAGGTGTGGTCCTCCAGACATTCTGGGGGTTGTGTGTGAATGAAGTAGCCACCAAAACGTTAAAATATGGTGTTCACTTAAATCGGCTACAACTTGCCATTTAACCACTCCAATATGAAATGAGTACCATTAAGGTAAAATTATCCGGAGGTAAAATAGTCCCCCAATCGGATCTCCGGGCGGGGACTACTTTAAGGGTATATGTACGTGAACGACCACAAATATTATCAGAAAATGCGGGCTCTAAATTTCTAAAATTTTATAAGAAAATGAACTCATAATTTAAAAAAAAAATACAAGGTACTACAACAAGACTTATTAGAACTTAAATATCTGATAAAAGTATAAAAAAGGTTACTAATAATGTTTTTCAAACCAGTTTTATCAGAGTATGAAAAAAAAATTCTGAAGTTACATCATTTGGTAACCATAACATTGTTATGGTCTCTTTGACATCTTTAATATTTTTCCTGCATGTAATAAACACTTATTTCTGAAAAGCAGACTACTCTCAGACATGTAGAGTTGTTTATTTTAATACAATTAATTCTTTATTTGTTCTATATAAAATATATTAAAATTTACATAATGTTTTGTGACCTAATTTTTCTATTTTCAAAGAAATGGGCATTATTGTAGTCTACCTTTTGCATAAATGCATGTTACATCAATGTACAAAATTTCAGAATTCTATCTCTAACGGTTGTGGAGTTATGAAATATGTGTGAAAATTTTCAAATTTTGGGAAATTTAATTTGAAGTAAAAAGTAAATTCTTAAAAATATTATTAGTAACCTTTTTATATCTTTATCAGATATTTGAGTTCTAATAAGTCTTGTTGTGGTAGCTTGTATTTTTTGTCCAATTGTGGGTTCATTTCCTTATAAAATTTTAGGGATTTAGAACCTGTATTTTCTGAGAATATGTGTGGTCGTTCACGTACTTAGAAATGTTTTTAATGAACAGAACTAGACTCTTGCGGAAGTTTCTAAATAGTCTTAAATGACCAATTCGTTATTTTTTTCTCCTCTCTCTCTCTCTCTCTCTCTCTCCTTCCTTTTTTTTTCTCTTTTTTATTATCTTGATATATTACTTAATCATTTGTGTTTGCATGCCATTTAGTACGACTTTGCTAATCAACATTTTATGTCTTGTAACCCACATGTATTCTCCTATTAGTATATTAACTGTATATTATATCTGAAGTGAATTAATCGTCAAATTTATCTCGAGCATTTTAGGTCTTATAAATTGTGTGTGTGCGTGCGTGTGTGTGTGTGTTTTTCCCCCTTATGTTATGTAACTGATTTTGATTATGTGTAATTTTCTACTTTATTTTATATATTATGTAACCGATCTTGACTATTTGTAATTTTATATTATGTAATTGATCTTGTCTATTGTAATTTTCTACTATATTTTATGTAATTTCTAAGGTATTTTCTTTTGTGTTGTTTTGTAATCTAATTTTGTATTTCATGTATATTATTGTAACCTGGTTGAGTGGAAGAGAAGGCCTCATGGCCTTAACTCTGCCAGGCAAAATAAACCTACTACTACTACTACTACTACTACTGCTGCTACCGCCACCGCCCCCGCCCCCACCCCCACCCCCACCCCCACCCCCACCACCACCACCACTACTACCACCCTTAATGGTACAGAATCAACTAAACATCTTACAGTGGAATGCTGGTGGAATAACATCAGCCAAGAAGACTGAACTAGCCAATATACACTCCGTTAATAGTATACACACATTTGTTTAATAGACTTTAATTGCAGTGACTCAAATTACATGCACAAGATCGCTCTGAATTAGTCCGCATAGAAGAATACTGCAACAATAAGTCCATAGAGCCCTAATACTTCTGCGAAGATAAGGATGAGGATCATCCCTATGAAGAGTCTAGGCTGTTGGGCATTCCCGCGCACTCCACTGTCACCAACGATGCCGATAGCAAAGCCGGCAGCCAGTCCACTTAAACCCACAGCCAGTCCGCCCCCGAAGTGAAGGAAACCTCTGCAATTAGAGAAATGAACATCAGTAAAGTTCATTGTTCTTTGAATATGCATGTCAGTAGCGTATAAAATGTTATGTTTTATTTAACGACCCTCGCAACTGCAGAGGTTATATCAGCGTCGCCGGATGTGCCGGAATTTTGTCCCGCAGGAGTTCTTTTACATGCCAGTAAATCTACTGACATGAGCCTGTCACATTTAAGCACACTTAAATGCCATCGACCTGGCCCGGGATCGAACCCGCAACCTTGGGCATAGAAGGCCAGCGCTATACTAACTTGCCAACCAGGTCGACTCAGTAGCGTATAATAAGATAGAGATAGAGATAGTTTATTTTGCAAAAACATGTGGAACATGTATGGCATCGTCATATACAATCTATACTAATAATAAATCTGTAGCCGAAATTTTTCTGGTAACTTTCGATTTTCCAAAAATAATTGGTCCTAACATATTTTATAATTAACCACCCCGAAACCGAAAATAGCTTTTTTGAAATTTTTGTTTGTATGTCTGTCTGTCTGTCTGTCTGTCTGTCTGTCTATTTGTTACCTTTTCACGCGATAATGGCTGAACGGGTTTCGATGAAAATTGGAATATAAATTAAGTTCGTTGTAACTTACATTTTAGGCTATATGGCATTCAAAATACATTATTTAAAAGGGGAGTTATAAGGTGGCCTGAATTAAATAAATCGAAATATCTCGTTTATTATTGATTTTTATGAAAAATGTTACATAACAAAAGTTTCTTTAAAAATAATTTGCGATAAGGTTTATTCCTTGAAACATTTTGATAGGACTGATATTTAATGAGATAAATGAGTTTTAAAATTAAAATAACTGCCATCTAAGGCCGTGTAATGAATTAAAAAACAAATGACTTAGTCTGTAAGGGGCCTTGGACAACAACAATCGAAAGCTATGAAAGATAGCCTACAGAGAATGTTTCTGTGTTTGTATGAAGTAATATCGGAAGCTAAATTAACCGATTTGTATAATTAATTATTATTTCACCATTGGAAAGTGTAGTTTCTCTAGATGGACATAATGCTATAATGTTATTACAGTAACTTCTGATATAATATAATATAATATAATATAATATGTAATATTATATAATATAATTTAGGTTATTTGAAGGGTTCACAACCATAGTGGGCCACGCGCCATTTACTGAATACGTAGAAAATAAGGGTTAAAATTAAGTTATTACCATAATTCAATGGAAACCTATAACAAGTAAAATAAAATATACACATTAAATCTAAATGATGTCAATCTTCATTAAACTATGGTTGCATGTAATAAAAATTAAGAAACAGGTCGGTGTGCCTACATACACACGTCAAAACAGACAGCAACGCCACCATTGCTTTTCGGTAATCGTTTCTTGCGCGAGCTATACTAACTTCTCTGTTAAAAAAAACATCGTACTTGCCTCAGCCCAGCGGCTGGGCTAATTCAGAGTCATAATGTGACAACGCTGCATAACTAACAGGCATGCAACGTATGATGTATTATGTTTTGGGTAAGGCACGAGTTAGCAGAGTGGTGTGAGTGTGGTCGTCTAAGCTTGGCGAGAATAGTAGCTTCTATACCATACATGGGCACAATTTTCGGTTACGTGAGGCACTCGATTTGAAATAGTTTGTTTACTAGGAGAGGAGACTGCAGAGTTGGATGGAAAATATAAACTGCTGTGACCTACGTCACCTTATCGTAATCGCTAAGGCGGTCAGTGGCGAATTATTAGGAAAGCGCTTGGTTAACGTGAGATACTCGAAAACTTTTATTCAATCTGGAAAATTAATTCGGCAGCTTTAATCATAAACCTCTTTACTATTTCTCCATCATTGAATTGATTTAAATCACAGGCGAGAAATTGCGTAACTAGCCAATAATATTCCATCATGTTGTCTACGTTTATTTTCTTGAATATTCTGGCGTTTATCAAGATTGCTTAGTAGATTTTCACGTTCGCGACCAAAAATAATTTCAGAAAATCATATTTCGTTTTCTACGCACATTTGATATTTTTCTTTTCATAAATTTCTTTTGGAAATAATACGTAGAAACGACAGTTAATTCCTCGTATCTTTTAATGCAGCGTGTTTAAGGCATAATGTCGTATTTAATATACTATGCAAATGTTAATATCATACATTTTCTTCGGAATAGTACGAAAAATAACATTTAATTTGTCTTACCTTCTAATTCAGCATGTTCTTTATGACATAAGGACTAATGTCGTTGTATATTAAATTTATTAATGCCTAATAGGATTTTCGAGCATAACCTTCTAAACAGCAAAATAACTCTTCCTCCCATTTCTCATGAAATAATCGTTTTCTAACGCATACACACTGATTTGATAATGCCATTATGCCACCACTGATATTGCTTATGAAACTGATATAGAATCTGCCCACGCCTAGGAGCTATGTGAGGGAGGAAAGGGGTCTGTGAGGATGATGTCACTCAGAGCGATAATCTATGTGAAGGTCAGTGAGGCAGAAATTTTCAATTGAGGCACGATGCCCAAGTATGTTCTATACTAATGGCTAACGAAATCGATGTCTGAACAGTTAAGTTTTGTTATTACGCAGGCGCGGTATGCGTCTCTTTCCTTATTTTCCATTACTTTCTCAATCTAACAGTCCACATCGCCACAGTTTTATGTGGCATGTATGTATGAATGTAGAAATGAAATGATCATTTTGGTCACTAAACTAAAGTAGGCTAAGTTCATATCGTATAAGTTTGCTACGGAACTTAGGCTCTTAGATCTGTTCTTTCTTTTTTACAATGATTTATGAAATTTTAAAATGTTGATGAATGTCCCTCAGCCGCTTTTTCGAGCGTGCAACATTTACGCGAAATTTATAACGATCTACAACAGTGATCGGCAAAGATTACGTTATATAAAATGCAGCCCGCAATACACGGATACCAAAACTGCTTTAACATTGAATGAACAAGAGGAGGGACATCATGCCTTACCCCTCTGTGCTGTTTGTGTATTAAGGGGTTGATACGTGAATCACGAAATGCCAATCACTGATTTACCAATATACATGTTCAGCGCTGGCACTTATGTACAACAATGACGTAGAATATCTTTTAAGCGTGCGCCTGTATGCGATTCTGAAATTGTACGTCACTTTTGCACTTGATTTAAACGGTAGAAATGTCCGCACTGGAAATGCCTGACCTACAAGAAGCCTACAATGTCTTGGTTAAGATCCAGATTTCTGGGTAGTATGTTGTTATGGAAATTTCCATTGTTTTGTGAAACTTGATGCATATGTTACGTTAAAGGAAATTAATATTGTGGAATACGAAGAAGACTACAGAAAGATTTGTAATGCTCTAATCCAAATGATATACACATAAGCTTAGCATTGTTTAGAAAGATCTCAACTTCTTTGGCTTAATAGAGCGTTTATAAATGAAAATGCATTCTTACTGGTAATCTGTGTAATTATTTCCACGTTTCTTCATGTCGTTAATAATTATTACGGCAATGACAACTCCATAGATTGCAATTATTCCAGCCATAATGACGGGAAGTATCGACTTCATGATGAGATCGGGTTTTGTCGGCGAAATGGCTGAAATTGCTACTGCAGATTTAGCAGTTCCATAAGCTGCACCAAATCCTAGAAGAGTCATAAATATATATTATTTATATGATACAGTTTATAACAATTATTTACATAAAGACTAAAAACATAAACTCTATTCACATTGTAATGAGAAAATTTAACATGATTTCAGGTTAAAAGTCTTAAAGATGATTAGTAATTTGTACCGTAGAACAGAGTAAATTTGACCACTTCTCACATATATTACAATTTACACGTTCAGAATGATCATAAAAATGAGATGAATACAGTGCTTAGATGCATGAATATGCAGGTGCAGATTTTAACAGCTTATTCCTTAGAGAAAGTACAGTAAATTCTAATACTATTTTAGTCCCAATTGGATACTTTCTCAGAAAAAAAAACTTTCCCCTAAATTTTAACACCATTTTACTCGATAAGTATTATCTTACGATTCTGATTTTTACTTATCATTAGGAAAACTGATAAGGAATAATTGATCCCTTTGCAATTGTTCAGTAAAATGGGCGGTTTTCTTGCAAATTAAATAAAAAAATTAATACATGTCGTTCCTCTGATTGAGGTTCTGGCTGATATGTACAGATATGGAAATAAAATTTGGAGCTCCCTTATTGTATGTTTCGCTTACAACAAATTGCGCATGTGCAGTAATCAAGTTTATTCACTATCATCGTGTGCAATTCGGAGACTCCTTTGAACGCGCACTTAACAGATTTACGACTTCCTACACTAATCCCTTTGACCATCCCATTCACGTGGATATGAAGAGAGTCTGTGAATTTTTTTAAACGAGGGTTGTGATTGGTTAATAACAGGCGAAGACAAGTAAGGAAGATTTAATGACAACCAATTAGTAGGGGGCAATAGAAGGTATGTTGGCAAAGTCCTTGGTGTGAAACTGCATTCCATGATATAAAATGAATTATACTTGTGGACAGTCGTGTGAAATTGTTGCCTACATACAGGTAGACTCCTATCAAGACTCGCTCCAAATTTAATTCCGTATCTGTACGTCTATTTTCAGGCAGTACGTCTCACTTGACGATATGTGTCAGAGGAAGAACAATTGTTTATATCTGAAGTCTGATTAGTGTATATGTAGGTACTCGGCGATGTATGCAATGGATAGGAAAAGTAACTGACCACCCTACCCCATTATCTTCTGGCCTAGTTGCCTCATAAGTTTTGCCTTCTTGGTGTCACTTGTGGGGTTCAGACCTGTCTTCGGACAGTTGACCAAACAAATAATACAAATCGTTATTTCCTGCCAATAAGTCTGACAACCTACAGGAGTGACTGAGGGAGGGAACTCTGCTATTCAGACCGAGTGCGTGTGTGCTCCCATCAAGACTCGCTCCAAATTGTAATTCCGTATGTGTACATAAATTCTACTAAAATTGAATATTTACCAAAATTAAAATGATTAATTGTTAATTTTGTATAAACTCCTAAAAGTTCTAAATTGAATTTTATAAAGTCCTATATGTCTCTCCTTTTTTAGCAACCAGAAATCCGTTCCCTAGTTAGGTATGATTGGGAAAACGCTGAAGATTGGACAGTATGTAGAAGCTGAGGATTCCCAATTTAATTCTTCGTACGTGCCTCAAGATGGCAGCTGTGACAAACAGCGTCAGGTCCTTGTGTACGCAAGTCACGCATATCCATGGGGAAGCAAGATGGGTGTCAATTGGAAACCGTCTGCATTGCATCACTTCCGGTATGGCCGTGGGCGACGAACGTCTCTTTGTAGATGCTGACATCTGTTGGACAAGACGAGAAGTAGGTCAACGCGGGGGAAGGCTCTGTGACTGCATCGGACTTCCCTGACGGATGTTTATTTAACGATGCCGATCCAGACAGAAACGTAGATCAAGTAAGAGGTTTGATTTGACCGTGACGTCGGTGAAGGAAGTAAAGTAACTAAATTTCTTCAACACTGCTGCGAAAAATACCTCAAGTGGAACTTTCACAGATGTGGAATGAATTTTTTTTTAGTAGTTTATTTTACGACGCTTTATCAACAGCTTAGGTTATTTAGCGTTTGAATGAGGTGAAGGTGATAATGCCAGTGAAATGAATCCGGGGTCCCACACCGATAGTTACACAACATTTGCTCATATGTTGGGTTGAGGGAAAACCCCGGAATAAACCCAACCAGGTAACTCGTCCCAACCGGGAATCGAACCCGGGCCACCTAGTTTCGCGGCCAGACGCGCTAACCGTTACTCCACAGGTGTGGACATAACGAATGAATCTTAATATATCCAGCTAATTAACTGCTTTTTCTACATTTGTAATATATGTCACCACAATAAATTTGTAGAGGTCTATGGAAGAAAACAGTGAGACTGTAGTATGTCGCTTCAAAATCTCGCGGATTGTTTATTATGTATGGAGAGAAACATTGTGCACAAATTAAAAATATAAGCTGGGATCAGATGAATGACTTTCAAGCTGATGAGGACGAAACTTTGTGAAAAGTCGCAGGAGACACATGCGCTTGAACGGTTCTCAGTGATCCTTCACTTTTCATCAGCTAGAACTGTAAACCAAATATAGAGTAAACGTTCCTTCATTTTTAAACTTATTTATATTGCTAAGTTCTATAATAATTGTATTGGTATAATTTATTTTCACTCACTTCCTATCCTGATCTTCGGTAAATGAACTAATTCCTGCTCAAATAGTGTCTATTTACAAAACACATTTTTTTGTATTACACAATTGCACGTAAATGTACACGTTTAAATCAGAACAGATCAGGATTTAAAAGTAAGTTGTGCCCCTGATAACATCAGATTTCCCATTCCCATGTTATAAAATGACAACATATAAAAGTGAACAATCCCTAGGATCTTCACTGTCTGAAAATTAACTTTTGGTAACGAACGCTAGATGGAAGTATAGTTGCAAGCTATTAATCCATGCAATTCCGTAAGGATTATAACGTGATTTATTTTACTGTCGCTAGATGACAGCACACAGAAATTGATACGAGTTGTCTTGAGGTTGATCAACCTGTTATATGTGACTAGGGGTTTATCTGGGAATTAAAACACAAAACAATCATAGACCACTTCCAATACCATGTACAACTTTGCATTTGCTATGGGTAGGCCTAAGAATGACTGACTGAGCTGTGAATGTGTTGTAAAAGTTAAAGTAGAGGGTCTACAGACATAACGAAGTAGAGGAATTACGAACAACATTGATGTTTCTTTCACTCAATAAAAACTAAGCTTAATTATTTTAAATAGTAAGTACACATCAGCCCTATGTGAAGCTAATAGTGTTGTGACAATTTAGATTAGATCAGTAATGTTCCCAGAATATGATTTTCGTCAGGTCTTGTTTCTTAATTAATAAATGAATCTTATGGTGAAGAAAACTTGA
Source organism: Periplaneta americana (assembly GCF_040183065.1). Classification (NCBI taxonomy): domain Eukaryota; kingdom Metazoa; phylum Arthropoda; class Insecta; order Blattodea; family Blattidae; genus Periplaneta; species Periplaneta americana. Next base: position 52,732,565 of record NC_091121.1, on the reverse strand, counting down.
CAGTGGCGCTGTTTTAGAGTTAGTATTGACACAGTCGTCAAAGATTAGACGACTTATGGCTCAGGTTTGATAAGCTAGTGATTGATGATAATACTGAATCAACAATACATGTGCAGCTCTTAAGCCTGTAAGCAAGAGAGCGAAGAGAGCAACGATTTGGTTTGGCAGGAAATTTTCTAGAAAATATATGGTACCGGTAACATTTTAAGCTCAAAAAAAGTAACGAAAAATTTTCCTCCTCAAAACACTGCTATTATACAATACGCATTTATTAGTGGACACTGGTTTAATTAAATAGTGACTACGATTTATTAATCTGTAATTTGGTGTAAGGTGTTGTGGTGTTAGATAATTAAATATAACAGTGAACCGAATGAGCTGATAAAGAATAGGAACATAATAAATCATATAAAATCGCTAAGATTAGGATGATTTGATCATGTAAATAGAATGGAGAATAATAGACTGGTCAACCAAATATACAAATGGAAACCAATAGTTAACAGAAAGCAGGGTAGACCAAAAAATAGATGGGAGGATGATGTCCTGAATGATTTGAAATTGATGAAGGTGGAAAATTGGACAAAGATAGTTGGAAGCCGTAAGGAATGGAAGAAAGTTGTTGAGAAGGCCTAAACTTTCATCTGAGAGTTGTAGAGCCTGAAGAAGAAGAAGAAGAAGAAGAAGAAGAAGAAGAAGAAGAAGAAGAAGAAGAAGAAGATGTTGTGGTATTACCATCTTTCGTAGCACTAATAGTAAGAAAGAAACTTTTACGCATTCATCTTTTTGTATTTAAAAGTTTGCCCTTTTGCAAATTTTCTCAGTGAGGGTTTCTACGTCAGTTGTCCTGTAACTACTCTACAGTGGTAACACAAGCGTCTAGTTCTACATGTTATTTTGTGGGGATTTTCATTCATATACTGAACCTAAGACGAAGTGCATTGTTGGTGTAAGACTCCTGGTTATTTGGGACACGTAAACGCAGTGCTGTCATGAGGGGGCGGACCACTACTGTCGTCACTGGACTTCCGGTGTCCAATCAGAGTAAAGGCGTGACAAGTGAATACGAATCAGTCACTCGTCGTCATGGAAACAGCGCGCTCCTCCTCAGCACTTCACATTTTTGGTATTTGTCTGTACTGAGGCGTGCGCTGCTCGTTTTCATTCATTTGTTTATTGCTCGACAAGAAGGAAATGAAAGCTGGGATTATTGTCACGGGGTATGTTTCCACAGCAACCATTGACGTTAAGTAATCACAGGAGCGGGAAGCTGTCCAATTGAAGGAATCGGCACATATGAAACAGGAAGTTATACAAGTCTTGTCGATCTGTTACGCCAACAATTAGACGCTTGCTGGATCATTGCGTCATGCGTGCTACCCGAAGTTGCTCCTCCAGGATGTGCGCCCATAAAGTGAATCATCAGTTTCCACTTGCCTGCGGTCCTCATTGTTGCAGTTTCAACTTTCAATTCCTGTCTACTGATACGTTCAACCATCACAGGAAATCATAGTCCATCTGAGCGTCTGTCTGTCCCTCTACTGGTCCTTTCGTTCTGTCTGTCAGTGCATCCATCTAGTCTGTATGACTATGCGTTCGTCTGGAAGTTAGTCCGTCCTTTCTTTCGTTCCTATTCTTTCCTCTATGTATTCTTTGTCTTCAAATATCTTGGAGCAACAGTAACAAATATAAATGACACTCAGGAGGACATTAAACGCAGAGTATGGGAAATGCCTGTTATTATTCGGTAGAGAACCTTTTGTCATCCAGTCTGCTGTCAAAAAATCTGAAAGTTAGAATTTATAGAACGGTTATATTACCGATTGTTCTGTATGGCTGTGAAATTTGGACTCTCACTTTGAGAGAGGAACAGAGATTAAGGGTGTTTGAGAATAAGGTTCTTAAGAAAATATTTGGGGCTAAGAGGGATGAGGTTACAGGAGAATGGAGAAAGTTGCACAACGCAGAACTGCACGCATTGTATTCTTCACCTGTCATAATTAGGAACATTAAATCCAGACGTTTGAGATGGACAGGGCATGTAGCACGTATGGGCGAATCCAGAAATGCATATAGATTGTTAGTTGGGAGGCCGGAGGGAAAAAGACCTTTGGGGAGGCCGAGACGTAGTTGGGAAGATAATATTAAAATGGATTTGAGGGAGATGGGATATGATGGTAGAGACTGGATTAATCTTGCTCAGCATAGGGACTAATGGCGGGCTTATGTGGGGGCGGCAATGAACCTCCAGGTTCCTTAAAAGCCAGTAAGTAAGTAAGTAAGTATTCTTTGTCTTCACTTTTTAACATGTTTTATTTGTCAGAGGCATGTGTCATCATTCCAGGTTCATATGAGAGGCAGAAAATTCCTTCTCTGCCTGGGCTCGAACACGGATTCACCGTGTTGTAACCGGAAATTCTACAATCCTTTGAATATATCTATGGTGCGCGGTCAAAAGGGCGAAAGTCAGAAATTGTTGGTTTTGAGTTATGACCTCCATACAGTATGAATACAAAAATACACTTCTCCTGATTCTATACAGAGTGGGAGGGGTATACGTGCAAATACTGTGTTTTGACATTTGTTTAAAAACAGTACTAGTGAAATAAAGCCCTATTTACTTTTTCCCTTGCCTTTATAGTTTTTCCATAAATATCTGACGTATTTTACGGTATGAATAGTAGTACTATGAAACGCCCATCACTTTAGATCAACTTTTTGAAGGTGCGACCCATTTTTGGGAGAGACTTTTATTACGACCCCCCCCCCCCGACTGTTGTACCGTACCGGTACTTAACCCCATTCGAAAGATGCAAATCCCTGTGGATATCGCCCAAAGAATTAACAAAATAGAAATTTGTTATGGTACAACGACACGAAACATTAGGTAAACATAATTACATTCCGGGAAAAGCCCCAACTAGGTAACTTGTCCCAACCAGGATTTGAACCTGGGTCCGCTCATTTCACGGTTAGACGCGCTAATCGTTACTCCGCAGCGGTGGACCAAAAAAAAACATAGTTCAATACAAATCGAAAATGATGCTTGCGCTCTTTCCAACGAACATAGAGAGGAATTTGATTTCAAGTCGATATCACTTCACAAAAAGAAATTTGATTCATTTCACTCTAATAAAGAAATTAAAGGAAAGTTAGGTACGTATTATACGACAAATACTGAGATTATTTTTGCGGACATGCACAATTTTAAACAACAGTTTTGTGAGTAGGGTACTCAAAACAATTACAATAGTCATAGATGAATACCGAATCAGTTTTTGTACAGTTGCGTTCAAATGGCTCAAATTCCAAAGTAATATGAAAAAAAAAAACTCACTGAAATATACATTCACTGATGGAATGTTGAAATTTTGGTTCAAAAGAATGCAAGAATATCTCGAGCTTGCAAAAATAAAAAAAAAAAACTTAAATTTTATGCAACAATTCTGTAGTGCTCGGGAAAAGTGGCACAAGTCAAAAATGTTAATTTTACAGGAGAATGAAAAATACGGTCTTAACACTGGTTTATGTCGATTTGATTTTCTTCTGTATGAATTATTATAATGGGAGAAATACTTATGTCTCTTTTCCCAAGCGAGCAGATGTTCCGTAAGTTGTCAATAAATTAATAAAAAATGTTTGTGGAAACTGACTTATGCCACTTTTCCCAAGCACTGCAGAATTGTAACCTCGCATTTATGCACAATAGGCTAACTTCCTCGTCTATGATTGAAAACAAAATCAAGAAGTCTCCTTGGAATAGAAAATGATATCACTGTGTGTATCGAATGAAGAGTCCAGATTTGAGAAGCTACATTCTGAAAAAGTCACAATTATCGCTTTAATTATTATTTATTTCATAAACACTGAAACATTATTTTGATGTTCATGTTTAACTTCACGTTTCCTCATAAATGCTAAGGCATTTTGTTTTATTTTGTAAATCATCTCGCGACCCCCCAAAGGTTTGGGACCCACAGTTTGGGAACTACTGGTTTAGACTATACGCACGTCATTATTATTATTATTATTATTATTATTATTATTATTATTATTATTATTATTATACTCCAGCTTAAACAGTTAAGGGTGAAATTCAAACTATTACAGTACAAAATAAATCATGAATGTAATCCGAATGGAAAAAGGTGATTGTGTTTGGATACACGATAAATTATTTTATAATCTGTTATGCCACGAAGACCTTCATGTCAAGCCTGCAGTAGACAACCCCCGCAAGCTTAGACTTCCGCGTAACTAGGTGGCTTTTAGTGGGTCCCTTAAGGAGCACATATTTTGTATTAAGTAGGATTGCAATGTAAAAATGCCTGTCAAATCGGCAAACCCAACCATGACACAGTTTCGGTGGGTATAGAATATTTTATTGTGAATTTCAACGTCTGGTTAATTACAATAATTAATGTTTTAAATAACATAGTTGTTTTTAAGTGTTTGTGCCTCTCTTGAAGTTTTAGTATCTTTGGAGATGGGTCCCAGACTTAAGGAGGTTGAGAACCTCTGGTATATATGTGTACCATCTTCCTTAATTATGTAGACTGTGGAATGTTAGATTTTCAGGCCATCATAATGATATCAGTCCTCATTTCAAATTTTGCTTTTGCTCTATTGAAAGCTTTCAATTAATGATTAATGTCCTTTTTACCGCGCACCTCAGACATAACCATTTCATTCCTCGTATTTCGTTTGGACTATGATATTGAATACGGAACACGCATAGTTGCGATATAAAACGTTTGTGCGAGATCGTGCGTATTTGCTTGTTTTCCGCACAGAACCAATACGCGGTAAGTGTGAAATACCACATTCAGTATTCCCAACGTAACACACATAACAATTTCCCTCTTCTTACCGCTTAAGCGCGACATTCATTTTACTGCTTTAGGCTTTTAACATATTATTTTAGAGACGTTTAACATAGTAATAATTATAAATTTGAAACTTACCACTGCAATTTCACCTAAATTGCAATGTTAATTATTGTTTTTAAATATTTGCAAAAATTAAGTAAAGTCTACTACTCCACGAAACTTATTGCATTCCTGATACAAGTAACATTAAGGAAGCCGTGAAAAAATCAACGAGATTCCAGATGCCGATGTTATTACTGCAATATGTTATATAAATAATATTGTTAAAATATTAAAATGAAAAATAAATCATTACATAACCTTACCGTTTGTTTTAAGTTCGCATTTATAGACTGGGGAAAAAAAAGACAGACTTATATCACGGCCTGCTGGAGTATAGTAAACACAGAAAACATTTTACAGCAACAATGTTGAAGAAAGATATTTTGGTGTTCCGAAGTTGGCGTCATTAAACAGAAACCAACATGAAGATTTCATTGCAACAAATTAGAAATTCGTCTTTCAGGTATGTAATAAACGATCTTCGCACAAAATAATGTACGATACACGAGCGGTATGTTTGTTTTCATGTTCTCGGAAATTAAAAAAGCTCAACTACGTTTCGCTTTTTCAGTCTTTTCCTCGACCATGAAAACGTCAACATACCGCTCTTGTAGCACATATTACTATAGTGTAACATAAAAACCCTTATTAACACACATTCAGTCTGTGTTCATCAGGACTTGAACTAGAGGTTCCATTGGAAGAAGCCAATGCACTAGTCACTGATGCTGTAGAAAAATGTAGTCTCTGAGAGTTATCATAGGCCTACATGTGGAGAGACTTTTACTTCTCATGAGAGAATAATTGCATATTGAAAGCATTAGCTGTAAATAACATGGAGATGTGTTTGGAAGCTTCCACTCCACAGAGATATCATTAGTCCGAGAGAAGATTCCATCTGTCCCGTTACACTACCCCATTAACACACCCTTATCGTGGGAAATGTCCAGCCAACCATGGCAACATGGCGCGTAGCGAATCCCACATTGTTATTGCTTCATTATTCAAATAAAAAAAAAGGCTGCAAGATGGAGCACCTGCCATATCAATCACCAGGGCAACCGAGTTCGTCTAGTTGTCTTTTGTTCACGTAGTACATGATTGCCGATTGATTTGTCTTCATTTTGAGAACGAACGCGTCATACATTCGTCTTCATTGACAACTCTTGTAACTTCAAACGAGTCTTGACCAAAATAAGTTCAGATGTGATCTCTTAATATAGCCTACCATGTTACTTAAGTTAAATTTAAGAGATGATCTTGGAGGAAATACTAAATTTGTAGAAATACAAGAAGACAATAAAAAAGTAACAGGGGATTTATAAAATCCCTGTCATTGCGTGAATAGTAAGTTATTTATAAGTTATATTAAGGGAGGTACCTAAGTTTCTACTAATCGAGGACGATCACTTGGTGGCCCGGTCGAGGCAAGTTACCTGGTTGAGGTTTTTTCTGGGGTTTTCCCTCAACCCAATATGAGCAAATGCTGGGTAACTTTCGGTGCTGGACCCCGGACTCATTTCACCGTCATTATCACCTTCATATCATTCAGACGTTAAATAACGTCAGATGTTGATACAGCGTCGTAAAATAACCTACTAAAATTATCGCTTGGGCTGTAATTAAATAATTAGTTCGAGGCGAGCGAATTCCGCTTAACTCACGAATTGCATACAATGTTTTTTCCACTTCCACATTTTACATAACAAAAATATATTCTTCATTTTACATGATTTGATATTAGAACTGTTGGCAGGGTCGTCGAGTTTTGAACATTCTTTTGTTTGCTGCTATGCGACCGTTTTACGAAACATATTTTCACTTTTCCATGGAAGTAATGTGACACGTCCCGTCGCCAATAGCAATCAGCAATACTATAGAGGATTTCACGTTAAGAAAAAAAGCGTTGGACATATGGGGCTATTCCAACAAATGACCAGTTGCCATAGAAACGCCTATCTACCACATAGCTTGTACAATGTATTCCGTAAACAACGGAAATTGTCACGGCTTGCTTGCGCGTATAGTGCTATTCCTATGTAACAGGTTGTATTAACTTTATTGGTTGCGTTTCACTTACTGTGTTATTAGTATAGCCTACATCTGGTAGCAGATATGGTTAAAGAACTTCTTATGCGTGTTGCATAATTTATCCTATATAGTTCTCTTTGTTTAGCCACTTACCAGTTACAGTGAAGGCTTATGTTATTTACTTCACTGTTTTAATAAATAGGTAAGGTAACCCTGGGTATGTCCACCCCTCATGGTTAAGAGTGCAGCCACTCGTAATAGTATTTCTCTGTTAGGGGGATCTTCTTCCCTTTCGTGATTGCGTGTCCAAGTTCCACTTAGCCAATTACCTATTCTGTGGAACAAGTTACAATTGTTTTTCTTCAGGCTGAAGTAAGTACTGTACTTTGATTCATACGGACTTCAAGGCCGAACCAGTGTTGCCTGATTATGAAATTATCCATGCTAGTATAAAGTCTTTAAAGCACAGCTATTCTTGCGTTTGAATTGCGTAGAAGGAAGAAAGAGACAAAATATATTCTAATGTACTTATTCATTTTCATTCTGTTTCGTCAGAAAGTAACTAATGAGACAATTTGTTTTAAATTTGTGTTGAAACGTTTGAAACATTTTCTTAGTAGAAGAAGGGGGCTAGTCATTGTCCAACTTAACGTTAAAATTCTACAGTGTTCCACGCAAATGACAAATTTCATTTTTACATTAAACTATTAAGGATCACTTATATATATGAGAGCACTTAACGCAGATACTCCTAAATTGATGACAAGTCCCGGTTTTTATCTGAGGAACGAGACGAACCGCGTAAAAACCTCGCGATTATAATGATGATGATGATGATGATGATACAATGGGAAATTTGAGAAAAAAGAATTGAAGGGTACGAGATCACGCGTCATTGCAAGGGAATTTAGGACTGTGATGAGGAATCTACTTGAGCTCCAAACCTGTTTACTACTTATCTAACTCCGTTTTGTACTATTCCACTAAAGGAAGTTAAATGGATTTTGAAGGGAAAAGCCGAAAATGGACGTAACCTAATAGCTTCCACATGAGAAGGGAGGACAATCGCTGACACGATCTAACAGCATGGGAGAATCGTCGAAGGTGTCAAACGCTTGAGCAGAGCGAGTGGTGAGAATGGTGTAAAATCTCGAGGCATATTAAATAGAGAATGGAGCGAGATGGACCGCATCGCGTGGAAAACTGCGTGGCACGACGTTCATCTTACGCTTTTGTTTCCATGGTACCACGAGTGACGTCAAAACGTTAAAACTTTTCTCTCTTTTACCTCAAAAGTTAAAAAAGAGGTTGAAACAGCAAGGATTAATCACTTGTGAGTACACAGTGACATACTATTGTGTCATCATCGTATTTATTTAATTCCTTCAGGAAATACGTTTTCCTTTCCTTCGTCCGTTCATGCTTACAAAAATGGGAAAGGCGTTCTCGGTACACGTCTCACTTTTCTCGATACCTTTCACAATGAGAAAGTTTTTTTTCTAATGTCTCTTGTCTTTCGACATTTCTGGCCTTCTCTCATGGCAGTGGCTTAAGTGTAACTCACTTTTGAGGTTTGGGCTCCCAGGATAGAATAATCATGATTATGCGGCGCCAGGAAAGATCTTAAATTTAACTTAACTTAAATTCCAGACCATGGATGGACACAAATAATTGCCTTGAAGAAAAAATTCCTGCGCTCTAACCGGAAATCGAATCCGGGACCTCACAACTATAGGCAGAAGCTCTGACTGCTAGACTATGAGACAGACTACGAGAACGTAAAAATGATTAACATTTTGCAAAAGTCAAATTTAAAATTTGGTAGCAGAATAGTGGATAGTTTTTCTATGTGAACGTTAACAGCAGCCCTACGGCCCTACGCGGACATGTGCTCTGTAAATGTCACAGGTCAACAACAGTCGCCACCATACTCCGTGGGCTATGATGTGCAGACGTTTTTAACAACGTGATGGACACTGTTTATGTGGTTTAGCGCTTTCTCTCTGAACTGCTCAGGATTCGAACCCGCATGTTTCGTCTGCAGGTGTTCATGACAGTTGTACAGAGAGAGACATGTACTTAATTTTTCATAAATAAACTTTTGTGTGTGGCAGGAAACTTCCAAATGAATTATTCATTATGTTTTAATTTGTCAGCCCAGTTAATGCCGTGTTAATATCACAGCTGTACAGCTACCGTCCTTGGATAGTAGCTTACTTTAATGGCTTCACCTTTCCAGCACGACATACTGGATTATGCTGAATTAGGCAATTAATAGCAACGACTTGGACAAGTCCAAAATTTCACCACCTTAGCCAGTTCCCACACTTTCTCCTCAAGTGGACCTGGTTCATACCAAAGTGTATTAACGTATAATATGAGCTAATGATCCTCTGAGAAGAAAGATGATCTGGAACTATTACTGAATTGACTATATAGTTTGAGAAGACGAATAAAATACTGTTGATGATGATGATGATGATGATTATTATTATTATTATCATTATTATTATTGTTATGCCTATTATTATTATTATTATTATTATTATTATTATTATTCACTGTGGGCTAAACCAAGGAGATGCACTATCACCTTTACTTTGTTAACTTCGCTCTAGAATATGTCATTAGGTAATTTCAGGATAACAGACAGGGTTTGGAATTGAACGGGTTACATCTGCTTCTTGTCTATGCGGATGACGTGAATATGTTGGGAGAAAATCCACAGACGATTAGGGAAAACACGGGAATTTTACTCGAAGCAAGTAAAGCGATAGGTTTGGAAGTAAATCCCGAAAAGACAAAGTGTATGATTATGTCTCGTAACTAGAATATTGTACAAATTGGAAATATAAAAGTTTGCGATTTATCTTTCGAAGAGGTGGAAAAATTCAAATATCTTGGAACAACAGTAACAAATATAAATGAGAAAATTAAACGCAGAATAAATATGGGAAATGCGTGTTATTATTCGGTTGAAAAGCTTTTGTCATCTAGTCTGCTGTCAAAAAATCTGGAAGTTAGAATTTATAAAACAGTTATGCTGTATTACCGGTTGTTCTGTATGGTTGTGAAACTTGGACTCTCACTTTGAGAGAAGAACAGAGATTAAGGGTGTTTGAGAATAAGGTTCTTAGGAAAATATTTGGGGCTAAGAGGGATGAAGTTACAGGAGAATAGAGGAAGTTACACAACACAGAACTGCATGCATTGTATTCTTCACCTGACATAACTAGGAACATTAAATCCAGACGTTTGAGATGGGCAGGGCATGTAGCACGTATGGGCGAATCCAGAAATGCTTATAGAATGTTAGTAGGATGCCGGAGGGTAAAAGACCTTTGGGGAGGCCGAGAATAGATGGGAGGATAATATTAAAATAGATTTGAGGGAGGTGGGATATGATGGTAGAGACTGGATTAATCTTGTATAGAATAGGGACCGATGGCGGGCTTATGTAAGGGCGGCAATGAACCTCCGAGTTCCTTAAAAGCCAGTAATTATTTATTTTTATTTATTGTTACATTCTCATATAAATAAGATTTGGTCTGCCACAAGTTGCATTTGGATTCATAAGAGTTGCAACCGAAATTTACTGCTTCAAAAGCTGATAATTTAGCTGTTTCCACACGCATACATACATACATACATACATACATACATACATACATACATACATACATAGTAGTAGTAGTAGTAGTAGTAGTAGTAGTAGTAGTAGTAGTAGTAGTAGTAGTAGTAGTAGTAGTAGTAGTAGGTTTATTTTGCCTGGCAGAGTTAAGGCCATGAGGCCTTCTCTTCCACTCAACCAGGTTTCAATAATATACATGAGATACAAATTTGATTAAAAAACAACACAAAAGAAAATACTTTAGAAATTACATAAAATATAGTAGGAAATTACAATAGACAAGATCAGTTACATAATATATAAAATAAAGTAGAAAATTACACATAATCAAAATCAGTTACATAACATAAGGGGAATACACACACACACACACACACACACACACAATTTATAAGACCTAAAATGCCCGTGACAAATTGGACGATTAATTTACTTGAGATATATTATTCAGTTAATATAGTAATTGGAGAATACATATGGGTGACAAGACATAAATGTTGATTAGCAGAGTCCTACTAAATGGCATACAAACACAAATGATTAAGTAATATATGAAGATAATAAAAAAGGAAAAGAGAAAAAAAAAGAAGAAGAGAGAGAGAGAAAAAAATAACTTGGTCATTTAAGACTATTTAGAAACTTCCGCAAGAGTCTAGTTCTGTTCATTAAAGACATTTCTAAGTAGAGTGTACTTAAAAGATTTTAGACTCCGACTGCTCCTGATTTGCATACATACATACATACATACATACATACATACATACATACATACATACATACATACATACATACATACATCTCAGCCGCGGATCCGAAATAAGGTAACTACATAACTTCTAGTCCATGTTTCTATCCCCGACAGACCGTTTGAGAACGTGTTATATTTGCAGAACAGAGTCGAACAATCTGCCAGGCCGGCGATGGCCACCTGGTTCTTGGACACCGTGTCGCTCCACACATGCAGGATAATGAACATTAGTGGGTGGTGGTAGTAGTAATAAAAGATTGCGGAGGGATAGGGGAGGGGGCAACCGTGGGATACAGCGTCTTGGCCGGTTCATTGGCCGTCGTGTCAAACTAGGGCCCGCGGGCCGATCACTTTATGAATGAAGAAGGGTTGATGGTGGGGATGCTGTTGGCGCGAAGCACTGCCGGTACAGCTCGGTGCATTGCGCTCTGCCACATGCACAGGGTTCCAGCATTCACATGTTTCTTGTTATTTCCTTGTTGTGTTTTCGCACCAATTCAGTTCCTTTTACATGTTGCGAATTGTATTATCAAATAGCCTATACAGAGTTTCTCACAGTAACGCACGAATTAAAATTACATACATACATACATACATACATACATACATACATACATACATACATACATACATACATACATACATACATACATACTCATTCTTTAAATTTAATTTAACATTTCACTGTAGCTGTTGAGGTTATGAAGAGGCATCACAGTTTTCGTACAAATATAATTTTATTGCTTCAACATTTGACATTTAGGCTATATGATGAAGGATCGGTAGGCTCTCCGGCACCGGGATTCGAACCCGGGTTTTCACCTCTACGTGCTGACGCTCTATCCACTAAGCCACACCGGATTCCAATTCCGATGCCGGATTGAATCCTCTCAGTTTACGTTCCACGTCTTAGTTTCCCTTTAGTGGCCAACCCTCATGCGCTGTGTCACAGATGTGTGACCGTGGCACAATGTCCAACACACTAATGTGCAGAGGTGCACTCATTGCGAGTGACTAAATGACCTGGACCCGACGGAATGAGCGCCGTCTTAAATCACTAAGTGAGTATATACGCATATCATATTATAACGATGTACCGAAGTACATATGATATTTCCGTGCAGGAATTCTGCGTTATCATATGATGAATTCCGGCACGAAAATATCATATCAAAATTATTTGTTGGGTAACAATAATGTGAGCATATATAGCATCTGAACTGAATTAAATGGCATTAATTGTTGGATAAATATGTGAGGTTTCTCAGAGCCATAAAGTTAGCGAAGCCGGGATCGAACTCAGGCAGAGGTTTTTCCATCACACAGAAGCTTGTTGAGTCCCCTGTGTACTGATCACTGACCTCTCTCTGCCCAGCAATTGACGAATCACTGTGCTGGCTTCCGCTGCAGGAAGATGCATCCTCACCCACGCTGTCCCAATTAGAGGCGCACAGAGCCAAGCTTGTCCACTCGCCGGATGTTCCAGCGCATGGGGCAGTTATCAACAGTCAACACAATCGTCCAGATACAAGTATCGGACCAATTGGTTCCTTTGACTCTTGCAGTGACCTTCATCTTGCCACTCAGGCGGTCCGGATTCGAATCCCGTCGAGTCAGTCCCGGGATTTTTCGAGAAAAATCCATAGTGACACTTATGATAGACAAGGTCGCATTTGGGTTTTTTCTCAGAGTTCTCCCGTTTCCCCATAATAGTCATTTACATCATTCCGTTAAAATTTCCATTTCATAGCATTCCCAAACTCCGGCTGGCGACGCACGAAGAGGACTGGCCTAGAGAGGAGAGGGTTTGCCTACTCGAAATCTGGGTATGCAATGAACCTTAGTGTAGTCAGTCGGCGTGGGTTTGGGAATGCGACTAGCGTAAAGGTTAGCGCAATAGATCTTGAAAGGTCGCAGTGTTGGGTCATAGGATTCCCCTCCCAAACCCCCAGTGACCTAACCAGTTCCTTTTTCTCTTCATGATCAGTTTCAGCGTCATTCTTTCTTCATCAACTGTTTCCAACACAGCTTTCTTTGTTATTCTGTCCTTCCACTTCACACGTTCTATTCTTCTTCATGTCCACATTTCAAATGCTTCTATTCGCTTCTCTTCACTTCGTTGTAATGCCCACATTTATGCCCCATACAATGCCACACTCCATACAAAGCACATCTCTAGTCTTTTCCTTAGTTATTTTTCCAGAGGTCCGCAGAATATGCTCCTCTTTCTATTAAAAGCTTCCTTTGTCATTGCTATCCTCCTTTTGACTTCCTGGCACCAGTTCATGTTATTGCTTATAGTACACCCCATGTATTTGAAGCTGTCCACTTGGAATGGAATTTAACTTAGGGAAGCATGGATGGCCCAGCACTGCGACCTGTTGAGTTCTATTGCCACAGATCCCCTACGCGCACCGCCCTAACCACATGACTCTCTTAACGACCGGTCCCTACAGCCGACAGAATCCATATACCATTCCTGCTTCGGCAAATTCCCCCAAGGTCCGCCTCGGGTGCCATTCCAGAAGCCATCCAACATCACTTAAGTACATTCCACGGAGGCCGATCGAGGGAGTCAGCAGCTTCGTGAGGCCCCGGTAGAGTGATCTGAAAAACCAGAAACGGGATGATGAGGAAAGGAAGTGGCGAAGATAACTGGGGTTCCAATCGCCTGATAAAGTTACCTCATATTCATCCATAGGAGTGAGGAAAAAACGCGAAAAAAACCTCATCCAGGCAACTCGTCCTGACCGGGAATCGAACCCGGGACCGAGTTAGACTCGCTAACCCTTCAGCCACAACGGTGGACAGTTGTCCACTTGCTCTACTCCCTCATTTAGAATTCGCACGTTCACCTGCTTTATTTTTCTCTGATAATCGTGATCTTCGTCTTGTTTGCATTTATCTTCATCCCATACTGCTCACAGCTGTCATTTAGCTCCAGTAGCATGTCCCTTAGTATTATCTCCTCTTCTGCTAACAACGCCATATCATCAGAAAATCTTATGCACTTTATTCTTCTTCCTCCTACTATCACTTGTCCCATGTTCTGAAAACAGTTCTTCATTAATTCCTCGAAACCTCCAATAAAATTAATAATCTGGGGGTGGAGCCTGTGAAGTGTGAGTCCACACCTGTGGAGTAACGGTCAGCGCGTCTGACCGCGAAACCAGGTGGCCCGGGTTCGAATCCCGATCTGAGCAAGTTACATGGTTGAGGTTCTTTCAGGTTTTTCCCTCAACCCAATGCGAGCAAATGCTGGGTAACTTTCAATGCTGGACCTCGGACTCATTTCACCGGCATTATCGCGTTCATTTCATTCAGACGCTAAATAACCTGAGATATTGATACAGCGTCGTAAAATAACCCAATAAAATAAAAAAGTGAAGTGTGATACCAAGCAGAGTATTATGTCATGTCTCCATGTTAATTTGGAATTAAGTTTACTGATTAGAACTAGGTGCCCAACTGCTAAAGCAGTTAACCATGATATCTTGCAATTTATTTAAATCCTCTGTGTATTAATTCGATTATGTTTGATTAAAGGAAGTAAGTCATTGAAATGAGTTTTGAGATAAATGAAAATTAAACTTCGGAACCTTATTGCAAATAATTTTCTACACAAATACAACACGTCAAATGCTAGTATTATTTTGTTTTTTGCACACGTACTTTTAAAATTTAACTGGTGTATTCACCTGGAGAACGAAACTCTAGTGGCACAAAAATAACTTAACCACCTTTACCCTAAAAGCATCGAATTAACTTTATGATTTGAGAGAATACATTATTTTAAAATGATTTGATTTGGTTCCTGGCACATTGTGTACAGAATGGAGCTAGAAACATCGTGTTGGAAACCACGAAACACGAAGTTCATAGTACACTTCTCTTTCTATTGTACCAAGAGTTACATCAGATTTTAGAAGTAAAAAAAAAAATCTCTGAAGCAAAGCAATGAAAGTACAGAAAGTGAACAGTTGTTAATACCAGCAAAGACGTGCGGTAGTGGAAATTGTGCTTTAAATTAAAGGCATCCGAGACGAAATTGGTTGAATGAGTATTGCAGACAAGAACGCAGAATTACAGTAAGGGAAGTGAAGAATTTTCAACTGCCAGGTTATAAATGAAACAAAGCCTGCGCCGTGGTTTGTATGAACACAGACTAACAAATTATTTACTTATTTACAAATGGTTTTTAAGGAACCCGAAGATTCATTGCCGCCCTCACATAAGCCCGCCATCGGTCCCTATTCTGTGCGAGATTAATCCATTCCCTACCATCATATCCCACCTCCCTCAACTCCATTTTAATATTATCATCCCATCTACGTCTCGGCCTCCCCGAAGATCTATTTCCCTCCGGTCTCCCAACTAACACACTATATGGATTTCTGGATTCGCCCATACGTGCTACATACCCTGGCCATCTCAAACGTCTGGATTTAATGTTTCTGATTATGTCAGGTGAAGAATACATACAATGCGTGCAGTTCTGCGTTGTGTAACTTTCTCCATTCTCCTGTAACTTCATCCCTCTTAGCCCCAAATATTTAGACTAACAAATATAATTCTGAATTTAAACGAGGCAGAAAGCGACGTAGAAATGACAAAGTGAAGCTTTGGAGATTTCTTAGATTATGGAACAGGCCCTAGAGCGAAAAATGGAGGGGACATTTAAAAAAAATTAATAATTTATCCGTTGGTACAAATAAGTCACTAGTTATTACTAGACTTCCTGATCAACATGACGTCGGACTGCAGCTTAGACAAGGGACACCCATCCAGTTGCTATAGTAGGAGGACGTAGCCTATTTCCACTATGAGCCGGGAATCGCACTGAGATCCGTTGGTCTTAGCTTCAGATGTAGAGACGATCTTAGACAGGTTGTAGTTTCCCGTTCTTAGTGATTACCTGATTAACCCTTAAATTGGCAAAACTTCATTTCTCACACTAGTTTATTAAACCGTGTCGGACTGTAAAGAAAACAATTATTGCAATGTCCGTATTTTATATGTTCTACAATATTATAGTACTGTGAAATTTTAATTTTCGTACCAATTTTTTTTCTATTCTATTAAAATTATAGCATAAGCCTATTAACCCGTTGTATCCTATAGGGTCTGTTCGCAAAAACACCAGAAGAACTACAGTCAATGCTCCAACAACTCTGTACACAAAGCAAAACCGCAGGTCTATCAATGAACATGACAAAAACACAGCTGATGACAAACAGACAAGAAATCTCCATCTCAATTGACGGAACAACGCTACCATATGCAACGGAATACACATACCTAGGCCAACTAATTTCCTTTAAAGACAAGACTGGAAAAGAAATAAGAAGAAGAATATCCTTAGCTTGGAAATCCTTCTGGTCCCTCCAGTTCATACTCCTGGACAAGACAATCAACAAAAGACTCAAATTCTAAGTACTACGAACCTGCGTCTACCCAACACTACTTTATGGATACCAAACATGGTCGACAACAAACAGACAGTTGAATGCGCTAGAAATATACCAAAGGAAAATGGAACGAAAGATATTGGGAATAACTATGAGAGACAGAATTTCATGAGTCGCTGTCCCAAATGGCATCAACAACAAACGTCACACAAAGAGCAAACAAATTGAAGTGGAAGTGGGGAGGCCACATCGCGCGGATGAAAGACGAAAGATGGACATACAGAGCCACCATGTGGGACCCGCGCACAGGAGACCGGTACAGAGGCAGACCAAGGAAGAGGTGGGCAGACTTCTACACAACACAAGCAGGTCAGCAATGGTCCAGAATAGCAAGAAGCAGGGGAACATGGAGAACAATTGGAAGTCGACTACAAATGAAGACAGTGCCAGCCACCAACAACATCCCAAGTTGACTCAGTGATAGTGCATTCAATATAATCAAAGTGTTAGTGAAATCAAATTAATCAAAGTGACAGCGAAATCAACTCAAACCGGACAAAGAAACACTAGACACAACCTAATGCGGAGTAGCTCACCGCGTTAGTGAAACAGAGCTACCCTCTAGCAGGAGGCCTTTGCCCTTCAAGGGACACATTAGGCTATTATTATTATTATTATTATTATTATTATTATTATTATTATTATTATTATTATTATTATTATCCTATAGGATACTTTG
Organism: Periplaneta americana; assembly: GCF_040183065.1. Taxonomy (NCBI): domain Eukaryota; kingdom Metazoa; phylum Arthropoda; class Insecta; order Blattodea; family Blattidae; genus Periplaneta; species Periplaneta americana. The sequence goes on along the minus strand of NC_091121.1, from coordinate 52,715,077 downwards.
CGAATTTAAGGTTTAAGATGACTGCAAATACTAGGCCTATATAGAAGTAGTACACTGCTGACAGAGGAAAAGATCGATGGATCCTACCCAAAGTTTATTTGTGTCCTAAAATTTCAGTTGTTGTCTTCTGTACTTGAACCTGGTATTTCGATTTGGAGACATTCTGATTTCGACGTCAATAGAATGGAGGCATTGTCTGCAAATGACAGCGGGTCACGGTTCCGTATGCACCCTGTCACTGAAGCCAGACCTTGCGTTACGTAACACTGTAAGGAAAATAACTATGACAGCCGTCAGCCTTGAGCAAAGTGTTTAAGAAGCATTCTCACGAGAATACCGGTATTTTTATCCCGAGCCCAACAAGGGGTTGTACGTGGTCATTACATGTGCCCCAAACGTGTAATTTCTTTCAATGAAGCGCATTTGTCTTGTTTAATTTTATCCTGTACTAATAGAACTTGTAATGATGATTATTGGCTTATAGAACACAGTATAGTGACCTTCACATAAATTCAAAATAGGCCTACAGACATTTGAGGGGACGTTTGTCAAACGTGTTGTCATAGAAACCTGTAAAAAGAATGAGTGTTCCATACACAAACATACCGTATTATGAAATTAATGTAAAATTTGTACATAGGTAGTGTTGTTTTAAAAACCTAAAAGAAAAAATCTCGCTTAGAAGTATGTGAGGGAACGCATGTGATCTATTGAACTAAAATAGTGTCACTACCACTATGTTAGAGGTCTTAAGACAAAAAGTAATGATTTTTTTAGTAATGTGCTTTGTAATAATTTTACTGTAATAGCATTAACTGAAACTTGGTTAAATAATTCATTTTATAATTCTGAAGTAATTGGTGACAGGTATATTGTTTTTAGGAATGACAGATCTCCTAATACTTCAAAGAAAAAACATGGAGGGGGAGTACTATTAGCTATAAAATCCTCATTCGAAGTTGAACGTATTTTCGAAACAGACAATACTTTGGAATGTATTTGGGTTAAATTATTTTATAATCATACGAAATATTTAATTTGTGTAGTATATTTCCCACCCAATTCAACAACTGAAATTTATAATAACTTATTTGAAATCGCTTATAAAATTATAAAATTTTTTCAGACAGTAAAATTTTGATTTTGGGAGACTTTAATATACCTGAAATTATTAATGATACGTATGATCTGTCGAGAGGATCGCTTAAAGCAAGAGAGTTAATGAGATTTATGAATTTATTCAATTTAAAATCGCGTAATAAAATATCTAATATAAACAATAGAACTCTTGATCTCATAATAAGCAATATAGAATATTTAGAGGTTGAAGAAGAAATTCCGTCTTTAGTATAGATAGATATTAACCACCCTGCATTGTCTGTAACATTTAAATTAGTTAAATTAGTAACTCTGTCAGTCAGTCAGTCAATCTGGACAATATAATTTTCATAAAGCTGACTTTGAGAAATTATATCGACTTATACAACAATGTGACTGGACAAGTATTTATCTTTGTGAGGATGTTGATCTTGCTGTTCATATATTCTATACTAAAATGTATTTTATTATAGATCAATGTGTTCCTAGAAGTAAACCATACAAAAATAAGTATCCTTTATGGTTTAATAATAATGTAATAAAAAACTTAAAACTTAAAGAAAAGTTTAGAAAGAAAAAACATATTTCAGATTATTACTTACTGATGTATCAATTTTATCGGAGTCTCACGAAAAATGAAATGAAAAAAGCTTATGATCAGTACTGTATGTCAATAAAATAGACAGTACAATTTTGTTTGATTCTAATAGTTTCTGGAATTTTGTTAAAAATAAAAGAAAAAACACAAATTATTTGCGTTGCATGGAATATAATGGGAAAAAATTGTCATTGTTGAATGACATATGTGAAGGTTTTGTCAGCTATTTTCACTCTGTTTATTCTTCAACTGAACCCACTTATAATGTGGACCCTGTATGTGATGTATCAACTGATATAGTCAATGATTGTAATCTCTTAAACATAATGTATTTTACACGTGAAGATGTAAAATGTGCTATGAGACAATTACGTCCCAAAAAATCTGCAGGACCAGACTGTATACCACCTTATGTATTTAAAGCTTGTGCAGATAATTTAGTATCACCACTAACTAGTATATTCAATCTCATTATAAAACACAGCTGTTTCCCTAAAGAATGGAAATGTACAAAAATTACTCCAATATTCAAGTCTGGTAAAATTAACGAAATTCAAAATTATAGACCTATTGCTAAAATATTTGAATCATTAATATATAAACAAATTTATACTTACGTAGCAAAATCAATTTCACGTGATCAACATGGGTTTATGATTGGAAGATCAACTGTTACATATTTACTACATTTCACTCAATTTGTTTCCCCCCAACTAGATAATAAATTACAAGTTGATGTTATTTATACAGATTTTCAGAAAGCATTTGATAAGGTTGACCATGATATTCTTTTATTCAAATTGAAACAATATGGATTTTCCTTCTCATTGCTATCGTTAATTAAATCATACTTGAAAGGAAGAGTACAAGTTGTGAACTTTCATGGACATACTTCTAAGCCTTTTACGGTAAATTCTCGTGTGCCTCAAGGTTCCAATTTTGGTCCATTATTGTTTTTATTGTTTGTTAATGATATTGTGAATTGTGTACAACATTCTAAAATTTTATTATTTGCGGATGATATTAAATTGTATAAAGAAATCAAAACTATATCAGATTGTAAGCTACTTCAAACAGATATTACAAACTTACATATATGGAATATTAATAATAAATTGTTATTTAATATAAATAACTGTATACATATGATCTTTTCTAGATTGAAAAATACAATTAAATTTTCATATAAAATAGAGGCAAAAGCTTTACCAGCAGAAAATGAACATAAAGATTTAGGTATATTATTTAGCAGCAATTTTACATTTTATAGTCATATTAATAATATTATAAATTTGTCCTATAAAAGTTTAGGTTTTGTTATGAGAAATTCTTGTAAATTCAAAGTGAAAACTATAATAATTTTGTATAATTCCATTATTCGATCTAAATTAGAATATGCTGCTGTTATCTGGAACCCAGTTACTAACAAATATATTCTGTTACTAGAAAAAATTCAAAATAAATTTCTAAAATGGTTATATTGCAGACTTTATAATGATTATCCTACCTATGAGAGTTATGCTACAATGCTTCAACATTTCCATTTTACTAGTTTGCAAATTCGACGAAATTGTCAATCTTTAAACTTTCTTTATAAAATTATTAACAATAAGTTGGACTGTGTTGGTTTATTTTATTATATAACATTATATGCACCTAAACTTAAAACGAAATTTCGAAATTTGTTTTACATACCAAGGACAAATACTGAATCCCACAAAAATTCCCCAGTTTTCCAAATGTTACTGTTATACAATAAATTACATCCTCATCCGAATGTTGATATTTTCATTATGAATTTCTCTAGATACAGAATTATTTGTTATCATATTTTACAGAATATTGTTGTTAGTTAATTTGAAGCTACTTTCACACCTTATTTCAATTTCTCTTTTTTTCTTTCCCTTTTTTCTATTATGTTTCAGTTTTTAATAAGTGTATGTTTCCTTTTCCTTGTTTATGTTTTATCAATTAATTTGTTAGTCGTGAACATTGTAATTGGGCTTTGCCTGTTATGTTCATCAACAAATGAATAAATAAAATAAAAATAAAAAAATAAACATTTGTAGGATACAAAGTATCATGTACAAGCATGTGTATGAATATTTCCGGTATCGTAGGTGCTGAAAAGTTGATTTCAGTGAAAATCTAAACATATGTTTATTTTGCTCCATCACAGTACCATTTTTATTAGTGTTGTGGAATTTAATCGATTAATCTGTTGGATTAATCGACCAGTTTCTATTGTAAGATTAATCGACCAAAATAATTAATCGAATAATCGAGTTTATTAAAATTAATCGTTTGTACTTGATATTAATTATTATTTTGTTAATGCAAACTCAGAGTAAAAATTCCGACAATATTCGTCTCTCAGAAATTGCTTACTTCAAACACGATAATACCGTTATTTTGTAACAGCAAAGCAGGTAGCATAAGGCAGATCTTTGCACAAACACTTCAGAAAGACATTAAAATATGAGGACAGTGACCTTGTATACCCCTGTTGAAAGTTGAAATACAATGCGAAACTCTCATTAAGTTTGTCAGCTCGTCTTCCTAGCATATGAAATACATACTTTTGTGGAATTCGCCCCTCATCCCTTAGCCATGGCTACACTGTGTGCAAGTGAGAGAGTAACTATCTTCTTCTCTTTCTAAAATTTTGTGCTGTTCTGTTGCAGTTTCTTTACTGAGTTTCTAGATGAAGCGTGTGTGTTTAGTTTGCTAAAGAAAAAAAAAATAGATTTCTGTGGTCTGTGAAAAAAGTGAAAACTCCATTATGTTATAAGCCTACGAGAATTTGAGAAGTAAACTCGGTGAAACATTTGGATTTAAATTGAACGATCGTGGAGATGTGCTTGACAGAAAAAAAAAATCGTGTTTAGTGATGCAGGAAACATTGGTGCCAAACGTAGAGCAGCACCTAGTTCGGAGCACGTAAATGCACTCACTTTCCAGTATATTAAAACTTTATTGAAATGGATCAAAGCTCCATTATTCGATTTAAACTCAAATCGATTAAATATGTTGATCGATCGACAGCATTAATTTTTATGTTTGGTGTACTAAGAAAGCAAGTGTAGCCGTATATGTAAATATATTACTAAATATTTTTTTATTAGTAGTGGATACTTGACTATTCGTTATCCACCCATATTTAGCTAGTTATGCAGACAAATTTACCGACAGAGTCATTGCCCAGGATGCGGTATAGGTCTGCGCTACACTCGCGATTAAATGAGATGAAGTGAAGATGGAGGGTTTTTTGGGATGCAACAGGAACACTAGAGCTCTCGAAGAAGATCCCTGAGCTACCTGGACCAAGGGCTTGTATAACACAAGTTTTAAATCGGGAGTACACCGAGGATCGAGCCCAGGTCCCCAGGATTATAAAAACAGCGCGCTAGCCATTAGACCACCTTATTACTAAATGTCCTATGCTACAATCTTTAAGATGCACCGTGTGATCACTGGCGGTTGGCGAACCATAGTTATAAAAGTTGCTCTAGAAGAAGCTTCTTCTGTTTTCTAAAACAACTTCCTCGCCAAATGGTTTGGCATAGGTTTAGACATAGTATTCATACATATTCTAGTAGCGTTTTGCACTGACGTGTGAGATGTAAAGCATAGATTCAATTTTCCACTCCTTCTATACGGTGGGGACAGCGGAGATGGAAGTGCAGGATCATTATCAATGGACAGGACAGAGAGCAAGAGAGAGAGAAAGAGAAAGAGATGCCCTAGACCCTGCTTGTTTCAACACCTTTAGAGCCCCGGGTAATAAAGGAATACCTTGTTCTATTTTTAAACAATGATTGATGCAATCAAAGGTGGCCAGCCTGCTGCAGCCAACAGGATGCGGGGAGTTTCACACGCTGCTCCATAAACATTTAAATGCGTGGTAAAGTAGCTCTCTGCATTTTGACATCTAATACATTCGCTCAGCTTATACTACTGAAATTGGCACATCTTCTGTCATTTCTGACCTCAACTTTTACAACTTTATCTTCGAGTCCTTTAGTGTTGTTAACATGAGTTTAGACAGTACTGATACTGACTGCGTTGTCTGAACTTCTGAGCGCTGTGTCCATCAGTCTTTACACTTAAGTTGGTTCAATCAATCCTTCTTTTTGACTACAGTGATTTCTTAAATACTTCAATAACATATTCTATGTGCTTCTCATATATTGTACATTTAAATTTAAAGATAGAATCCGCTTGTACTTCATTTCTTGTACTCAATATTAGTTCAGTTAATCTTAATCCATTTTCTTCACTGCAGAAGTTGCCTTGAACTTCTTATGTAATATATGAGCCGTTCAGAGCAGAAGTGGTGTAAGTCAAAAATGGGTAATGAGGGTTAAAGTAAACATTCTGTAAAATACAGCGCAAAGTAACAATTAGTATTCAATTTATTTAAATTATTAGTATTCAGTGAATAGCACGAAGGACATATTAATTGCTACTTTGCGCTGTATCTTACAGAATTTTTACTTTAAACCAATTTTGACTTATACCACTTTTGCTCTGAAAGGCTCATATATTCCATTACTCCAAACGTTTTGATGAAGCTAACATTAGTGAAATAGAATTTTAGTAAGTTAATTAATGTTTTATTGTATTAGAGTAGAGTATTTTATTTCTTCTAACCTTTATATAGCCTACTTTCTTCTAATCGTGTAATAGTCAATTAAATCCCACTTGAGTTTTGATTTTCTCTAGATAAATCATCTTGAATATCAACTTGAGAAAGTGCTATATATTTTTAATGGCTGGAAGTTTTGTAATCGTAAAAAAATAGTTGACGCCTGTAGATTTGTGTTTAGACAATGTGTAATGCAAATGTGTCGGAGAAATTGCCGTCCCCGCTAGGGAGGATATTATTGTCACTTTACGCTGTGATGGAATGAATCTCAGAATATTGAATATGATTTCGTTAGTTGCTACAGTGGCATTCACATTCACCAGAGGTTGGAGACTCATTTATTGGAACAACTGAACGGTACTATAAAACATGCTTTGCGATCGTCGTTTGTTTACCGCATAGACAGTCAACTGAAAATGGTGGCGTCGTTCAAACGTTTTGGTGAAGCTAACATTAGTGAAATAGAATTTTTATAAGTCAATTAATATTTATCGTATTAGAGTATTTTATTTCTTCTAAGATTTATATAGCCTACTTTCTTCTAATCGTGCAATAGTCAATTAAATCCCACTTGAGTTTTGATTTTCTCTAGATAAATCATCTTGAAGTCCACACCTGTGGAGTAACGGCTAGCACATCTGACCGCGAAACCAGGTGGCTCGGGTTCGAATCCCGGTTGGGGAAAGTTACCTGGTTGAGGTTTTTCCGGGGTTTTTCCTCAACCGAATATGAGCAAATGCTGGGTATCTATCAGTGCTGGACCCCGGACTCATTTCACCGGCATTATCACCTTCATCTCATTCAGACGCTAAATAACCTGAGATGTTGATAAAGCGTCGTAAAATAACCTACTGAAAAAAGTCATCTTGAATGTCAGCTTGAGGAAGTACTATCATATATTTCTAATAGTTGGAAGTTTTGTAATCGTAAAAAATAATTGATGCCTGCAGATTTGTGTTTAGACAATCTGTCATGCAAATGTGTCGGAGAAATTGCCGTCCTCGCTAGGGAGGATATTATTGTCACTTTACGCTGTGAAGGAATGAATCTCAGAATATTGAATATGATTTCGTCAGTTGCTACTGCGGCATTCACATTCACCATGGAGGTCCATTTATTGGAATAACTCAAGTAAGTTGTTTATTTGAAGTGGTTAAAATTAACTGTTGTCGCGTAAATATTTACGTGAACTGCTTTTTAAAAGTAATTACATTTAAAGTCATCGTCATCACGAGCACCCAGGTATTCTGGGTGTTCTCACAGTTATTAAACTTGCTATTGAACCAGAGTTCGCGGATTCAAACCCGGCCGAAGGCGATAGATTTTGGAGTGCTTCCTCTGGAAGTTGAGTACAGCTGGAAAGCCTGTGCTTAAATAAACGGTGTAACATCACGAGTTTGTATTCAATTGATTACAAAATTGGTTTTACAAATTATTCATACATTATTTTATTTTATGAAGACATAAAGATTTTTTGACGTAAAATATCTGTGTTCCTTGTACAAGAGAGAAAAATTGTAACGTTTTTACATGAAAGATTTACTCTGACGTTATTTGTGGTAAAATGGAAAATAGTTACGGTGAACTTCCTGCCTCGTGATTTTCCACAAAGTCCGTCATGATTCATTTTCTATCTGATGTATTCATTTGGAATAGGAGCCTGGGTTTCGTGTATATTGCCGTCGATACTTGGGGCGTTTACTCGCGTGTCACTCGCACAATGCAAGGGCTCGGACCTCCTCTCTTGCAAGGACTGAGGCGCCGCACTCAATATTACTACAGGCTTTTAACATCTTCGGCGATCCTGACCTGCTGCTCTTCATGCTTCCCCCCCCCCTTATGTGGTAGGTATTAAGTTGTGTCCATTTTCGGCTTTATCCATTCAAATTATCTGAAGTTCCTTGAGTGGAACGGTGAAAATCGGACTGAGACAAGTGGCCAACAGGCTTGGAGCTCACATAGCCCTAGTCAGTTTTTCTCAGCCCAAAATTACCTTGCAAGGATCCGTTTTTGCGTACCTTTTTTTGAAGTTTCTCGTCTCATTTCCCCATTGACATTGACATTGACATTGAGGCTTTCCAGATAGTCTACTAGCCATGGAAATATTGGGTTTATGGATTACGTTTGCAGAGTGACTCGGGAGGTCTGGGCGAAACTCTGAGGGATGATAGATCTCGCGTGGGAGATCACTTTTTATTAGACATCCCATTTTCTCCGACCTGTCGTTCAGCAGGTTCGCACTCCTGTTTATAACGCAGAAGTCCTGAATCACCCTGTATGCATGAATATAAAATAAAATACACTATACAGTGTTAGAGAAAAAATTGTATTTTATTATTTTAATTCGAATATAGACGTTTCACGCACAGCCAGTTTTGTAATTGCAGCGAAATACACAATTTTGAATTCATTGCATTGCAAAACTTGCTTCCAACTTATCCGTGGAATATTTACATAAAGATTATCTTCAAGGAGTAGATAAAATCAGATTTCTTTAATCGTCGTGTTACAAAACTCGCTAAGGACGAGGGGAACCGAAGCCGGGACTGGCCGGATATCGCTAATGGTTATATAACGCGAATATGTTTTTTAATAACATCCTTTATGATGAGGAGGCTGCTGCTGCTGCAGGTAGTGGAGCGATGACCTGCGCGGATCACTTTCCCACGTTCGCATGAATGGGAGGGGGAGGGATGCTGCGGGCCAGGACGAGATGATGAATGAAGCTGGTCGACGGTCGCGTGGCTCCTCGTGACGTCACCGCTATTACCCGGACTGCAAACATCGTCACTTCTGCGGTCTCGCTGAATTCAGTTGGTTATTGCTACTTTCTCATAACAATGTATGGAGAAAGACTTATGATACCGCAAGAAATAAAATAATCTATGTTATGAAAATGGTTCACACATAATCATTTCACTTTTTGTGTTTATCCAGCTCTTTACAGCGTTGCCATTATATTCCTGTTTATTTTCTTTAACTGACATTTACAAGTTGATACACATAAATGAAGTCATTGCTGTGCACTCTAATAAGAAGGTAAATTTTCATTTCTGAATCACTTATAAAAGACATTTTTCAAGTGAAACTTAGAGTGGATCGGGGACAGATCCCTGACTTTTTCTTTGATTGAAAAGTTAAGATACTGATCATTTAGTTTTGAATTTTATATTCAAATATCAAAGTCTGGAAGGTATTTTGAAACTATATTTTTGGTACAAAACAGAAAGCAATTACCTTGTTTATAGATACAGGTTTTCTTCTTACCTGCACTGTAGGCATCTTTCCTCAATAGTCGGGTAAGATGGCAAATGCAATTAACACATTTACTGATATATATATATATTACCTGAACTTGGTATGATACATGTATATAACAAATTTGACTTAATTTAAAGCTCATGGACACATTCTCACTGGTTTATCACTACTTAGCAACACGGTCATTGCACATATTTTATTGCCATGTGCAATACTCGTGAAATCACTTCTTGCACACAATGAATTCAATCCAGTACATTTTTTGTCATTGTTCTTTTTCAGGATGCGTACGGTAAGAAATCCTGTATGCTTTCGATGCTCTAAAACAGTCCATACCCCTTTGTTATAATATGTTCCATTGCAAGTTGAAGACTGTCCTCAATCCACTGACTTCTATCAGAGGACCTTACTTAATGTTTACACATTCCCTGCAATAAAACAAAAAATAAAACTCGTGCAACAAGTTGCCATCTTACCCCGAAAAAAGTGATCATCTTACCCAAGTATCAGGGAAGATGCCTAGTGCTTTGACGCAGCCTAAGATGGCGGAACAAGGTCGTTGTTTGTTAACAATACAAACCTTAGAACCTTTACTACAATATCCGTTACAAAGGTTTGACAGTTACTATGAATTCAAGGACGTATTAAAATTTTAACGTATCTTTGCAATTATTTTTCAGCAGCAAATAAGGTGTTTTCTTGCTTTTCTTCTTCTCATAACAAGAACACGTGGCAAAATGAGTTAGTTTCCACTCTACAGATATTCAACTGTCTCAGTGATCATGAAGACATGCGCCTGGCGTTCTCTCTTGGAAGAATGTGAAACTGCAAAGAAATAAGCATCTTTCCCCGATAGTCATCTCCCCCCAATTCACTTTATTTAGACAGCGCACTAGTCGAACGATGTGAAACAAAATTTTGTGACCAACTTTTAAAAAGGTTTTGCATGTTGTTGCTACTGTATTGTGTGCGTCGCTATCTTAATAGCCCAGTGTGACGTTCTCCATGTTTTCTGAACTCTTTTCGTACATGACCAACCAGTTTACTTTGTCGATGAATAATTCACCCACTGAATCAACTTCAAGATCTAGGACAAAAATTTGTGTAGTTATCTCACGTTGTTTGATATGATACTGAATAAATTTTCATAGGCCTATCTTATTTTAGCCATTATAAAACATTTGTTTTATTTTTAAATTCTGAAGAATAGTAAGTAGACTATAAAAGAGTTAATTTAACCCTAATTTATCATCTCACATTGCAGGAACATTTAACTACATATTTGCAGCTTGAGAATTTTCACTTCTGTCGCGCGTAGATGCTATACGCTGTTTTTTATAATCCTAATAAGTAAGCGAAATGTTATTCAATTATGCCATATTTTTATAATTAAACTGTGGCTACTTAACCAGCACTGAACGGAAAACTGATATGTAAACTTACGGAAGAAAAATTATTTATGGCGAGGGAGCAAGTCTGATAAGGCCTATAGATTTTGCGAATTATATGAAATTGAATCTTTTATATATTTTTCTTTTCGCGTGAAATGTCTACCTTGAAATACAGGAAGAATTGTAACGTTTTGACATGAGAGGTTTTCTGTAAACTCTGACGACACTCGCGGTACCAAGGGAACGAAAAGTGTAAAATGAACTTCGTGCCTTTTCAACGCTGTCCGTCTCGCTCCATTTTATAATATTTTTTGCCCGTTACTCAAGGTCGATCGGGCCATATTTTACTGTACTCATCTCAGAGTCAATTGGGTAGTCTCCTCAATTCAATGTGAAACAACTCATCCTGCTTTTAATTTTTCTGTGGTTTTCTTAAGGCGCCAAGACAAATGTCTGGATGAGAGAAGGGCCACAGAACTACATTTCACTTCCCTCACAAGTTTCGGCATTTTTCCAAATTAAAGCATATTGCCTTCAGTACTTGGGGCGAGTTTACTCGAGTGTCACTCGCGCAGTAAAAGGGCTCGGATGCCTTCTCTTGCAAGGACTGCGGCAGTCACACTCAATGTGCAGGCTTTTAACACCTTTCGGCGACCCTAACCTGTTGCTGTTCTGTCTTGCTTCTGCCCCTTCATTAGGTTACGTCCATTTTCGACTTTCCCCTTCAAATATCTAAAGTTCCTTCAGTGAAACGGCGAAACTCGGAATGAGACAAGTGGCCGACAGGTTTAGAGCTCACATATTTAGTTTTGTCAGCCTCAAACTTCCTTGCAAGGACGCCTTTTTTCGTAGATACCTGTTAAATGGTTCTCCTCCCATTTCCCCATTGACATTAACATTAACGCAAAATATACTTATGTGTGAACGCTATGAGCCAAGTGGCCTTTAGGCTAGGAGCTGACATAAATTTTAAGGTGAATCCCTTGCAAGGACGTGCATTCTTGTATCTGTAACTTACTCTCCCTCCTTTCTTTTTCATGAATTTATGGTGTACTCATCTTGGCTGTGGGGATATCTGGGCTATTTATTTCTTAAATCCAGTCTTATCTAACCTAAAACTTAGGGCTACATACATATAAAAAATACAGACTTTTCAAGTAATCCAAGGGATTTAATAAATCTATTACTTCTTTAAAATACGGATAGGTTTGTTAACCTTGCAGATCAACTCTTAAAGAATTCTTTAGATCCTAAGTTTTCTCGTAGAAGAAGTTTTCTGTCGGACGTATAATACGGGACTCACCTCATCGGCCCTGTGAAGAATGCAAAAGGAATGCACCTAGTGTTACTCATTCCAAAGCTATTTGAAACCACGCCCCTATTCGCCAGCTTCCCATCCGATAGCGTCTACAGTATATGCTTCATAAAAACATTAACGAATCACTATACGTACCTGTATTAACTCCTGCGGTAGCTGAATGCTCAGACCTTTAACCTGTCAACACTTCTTATCAGTTCCACCACATCCCCACTTCCAGCTTCCCCTGTGAAATTCCCTCCGGCCAGGGCCGGTGAGCTCAGTCCTATACTGTACGTCGTACAGTTAATAATAATAATAATAATAATAATAATAATAATAATAATAATCCAAGGCACGACAGTCCATGAAGGACCATGACCGACCAGCCAGCTGTTGGCCTCGCTTCCACATGCCGAAGCAGAGGTGGACGATGATCCAACCAAAATGGAGGTATAGTGTGGTTAGCACGATGGTCCTCCCAGCCGTTATAGCTGGCTTTCATAATCGGATTTCACTACCTATCATAGCTCCCCAAGTGCATCACGATGCTGGGTGGGCACCGGTCCCATACACTGACCGAAATTTCATGAGAAAATTTCTTCCCCCATGAGGACTCGAACCAGCACGCATTCCGTAACGCAATTCCTAGGCAGAATGTCTTAGACCACGACGCCACGGAGCGGGACACGTCGTACAGTTACATTTTAGGGGAGAGTCGGGTAGTATCGGACATCGGGTAATATCGGACAGTGAGTTTATTTCATCTACCACACGATGATAGTACCTGATTGACATAGTTACGTTTATGTGATGTCGCATAGAGGAACGTAACCATGTCATTCAGGTACTACCATATGGTGGTAGATAAAAAAAACGCACTGTCCGATACTACCCGATGTCCGATACTACCCGACTCTCCCCTAAAATTTAATTCTCTGGCACAGAAGATCGCAGAGTAGTAAATCAGAGAATGTGCTGCCATCTAACTGATAGAACAAGTATGACTACCGGAAGACAATGGTATAAATTTTCCCTGAACTTGGATAACTTCGTACTTGATTATTTGTTCAACCTCGGTGAAGTTTAGACTAGTATAGCTTGGTTTGATGAGGTAATTGTTTTTATGTATCTGCGGGAAAGAAATCTTTCAAAGCGTTCCATACAGACTGCCATAATTATTTAACTTTATTAAAGTTTTTGAGGAAGAAGAAGAAGAAGAAGAAGAAGAAGAAGGAGAAAGGAGGAGGAAGTGATGATAGTATAAAAAACGATTAATAATGATAATAATAAAATAATAATAATAATAATAATAATAATAATAATAATAATATAGTAAAATGTTGCTGATGTGGTTGTTATATAGGTAGCAATTACGACAGATAAACACTGCGATGACGCAATGGAATTGATTCTGAGAATCACGATAGAAAAACGTATCGGGCGTGAGACATGTTCCACTTTTTTATGCATCTAATCTTAGCAGCGTAATAAATGTTTTTACTCAGTACTCCAGCGCACCACGTGACCTTGCCACTAAATTATACGCACGAAACATCTGAACGCCGACGTCTCCATGGCTACACGTGAAACGCCGAAAGGTTCCTGGAACGAGTGCAGGCAGGCTGAATCCAGCACCTGCCCCGGTTCGCAGTGGGGGCGCTGCGGTTCGATGCCCCCGCAGGAGCCGGTCAAGGCTCGCCGGGCGCCCCCGGGGCGCGAACCGAGACCCGTCGCAATGTCACAGCCTTGCCGCGAGACACGCGTCGGTTGTGTAGTGGTTATCGTGTTGTCTCTGGATCGAAGTACCCACAGTTCAAACCCGGCCGAGGGCGACGGGTTCTGTCCTGAACCCTTGCTAGCATAATAAAATTGTTACCACTATAATGATTTTGTAGGGCTCTAGTAGAATTTGTGTAACCTACTTCAAAAAGTCATTGTTATATAGTTTTGCATGTGCAAGAAAACTCGAATTGCAGGTTACAGAAACTGAGATTGGATATCAGATATGTGAGTGAATATATCCACTTCATGATGTTATTCGTTTTCATTTGAGATCCTATTGAAACTACAGTGTTGATTACAACATACGGTGACCAATGCGTATATAAGGTTGGTGTGGAATTCCTGTTGTCAACCTATTAGTTGCAGCCGATTTCATTTGAATTCGTGTTGCGGTAATTTTGTGTCGCATGTGGATTTTTTTTTTTTTTTTTTTTTTTTGTAGTCAACCAATTGATTCCAGGTAATTTCTTTTCAAGTCTTATTGCAAGAACTTTCGATTGCATGGGGAAATTTTGTGTGGATCAATAATTCATTGGAAGACATTTCTTTTTAATTCGTGTTGCGGAAATTTTCTGTTTATGTAGAATTTTCGTCTACAAGTATTACATTTATTTTCTATTCACATTGCAAGAATTTTAGGTTGCATTTAGTCTGAACCATTTAAGATAATTTCTTTTTAATTCGTGTTTGGATGAACTTTCTGTTGAATTTATATCTTTGTCAACTAATTAATTACAGATGAAATCTTTTAAATTTGTTTGTGGGACTATTTGGTTGGATGTGGATTTTTATCGTGAACCATTTACTAGCACATGATTTTTCTTTTTATATTTCGCTTGTATTTTCTATCACCAGTCAGTCAATAAAAATTGATTTCTTTTCATTTCTTGTTGGTGGAATTTTCGGTTGCATGTGAAATTTTTGTCATCAACCAATTAACTATAAATAATTTTATTTTTTAAGTTCACTTTGTTCGGATGTGGTAGTTCTGTCGTCAACTAATTCTGTCGTTATTATTTGACAAAATTTGGTATGGTAGCTTTTATCGACTTTTACTTTTCTCTTTCTGATGTCTTGAGTAGTTCTGGTTTATTTGGCAAAAGTTAATATATCTAATATAATGTTTGACATTGAACAAATATGTCAGCAAAATATTTATATTATAGAAAAAGACTTGAAAGCTTGCCTTTGCCAAAACATCATAAGTCTACGTGTTGTCTTTTGCCGCAAAGGATTTTAATGTGTTCTGTGGACATTAGCTTTTAGAAAATAACCACAGATTTAATTACAGATTATTTCTTTCTAAATTCAGTGTGTGGTAATTTTCGCGGTTAGATGTGAGATTTCGTCGTTAACCGAGGAATTGCATATGATTTTATTTTTTGTGGGTATTTTCTGTTGGATATACACAATCAATTACAGATGATTTATTTTTAAATTCAGTGTGTGGAAATTTCCGTTTGTATTTGGAATTTTTTCGTGAAGAAATGAATATTACAGATGATTTACATTTTAAATTTATTCATTATGTGGACGTTTTCGGTTGGATATGAGATTTTGGTCTTCAAAGTATTAATTAGGCCTACAGATTACTTGTTTTTGAATTCGGTTTATTGAAATTTCCTTTGAATGTGGCATTTTTTCGTCATCCAATTAATTACAGCTGTTTATTTTTTTAATTCATTATGTGGGAATGTTCGGTTGGCTGTGAGATTTTTGTCGGCAACCAATTAACTACATATACATTTTTTTTTAATTCTGAGTTTGGAATTTTGGGTTAGCTATGGGAATTTTGTCGTCAAGATATTAATTAGGCTATAGATGATTTCTTTTTAAATTCATTAGGTCTTTGTGGGAATTTTCCGTTGACTATGGAATATTTGTCTGCGACCAATTAAATACAGATGATTTCTTCTTAAATTCACTGTGTGGAACTCTTTGGGTTGAATGTGGGATTCTTGTCGTCAACTTATCAGATAATTTATTTTTAAAATTCACTGTGTGGGAATTTTTGTTGCTTGTGGAATTTGTCGTGAATCAATTAATTAGGCCTACAGATAATCATTTGAATTAATTATTGCGGAATTACTGTAGAATGTGGAATTTTTGTCAACAACGAATTAATTGCAGATGTATCTTTTTAAAATTTTTCTTTGTGGGAACTTTGAATTAGATGTTCAAATTTCGTCGTCAACCAGCTGATTTCTTATTATTTTATTATTTTTACTGGAATTTTCCGTTCGTTATAGAAATTTAGGGCTACTTGGCGGAAGTTAAGACACTGTCTTGTTCCTTCTCCCGAATACACTTGTTGGTTTAAATGAGGCCTTCATGCTAAGGTATTTGTTATTACTGCATGTGATCCGTGTGAATGTTAAGCGTGCTGCGCGATCGAACCGAACTCATTGTTGCATGATAGGATCTGCAGGCTACTTCTTCACTCGCTGGAACGGCTCGATGGAGTCCGAGATAAACAGAGAACCCGTATTAGCCTGAAATTGTCCGATATTTGTGAGAGATTAGAGCTGCTACTGAACAATGGGAGCTCCGGATATTACGTGCGCGTGACTGTGGAATACAATGTGATGGGAATTTAAAATTCTAGAGGAATTTGGATTAATTATTAAGACGGAGTTTTGTTGTCCGCCGATTATACATAATTGGCATCTCCCGAGATCGTCGCACAGAATATTAAACACCTGGACTAGTAATCGAATTGATGAACATGGCCAAGTCCTCAAGTATCTCGCTGCCAGTCCGATAATGACACCTGAATGTGAAAACAGATTGAAAATAGCGACATCTTACTGTGTCCATGTCTATTCACAAATCAGGACATTATCTTTTTTCTTTTTTCTCATTATATTTGTAAATCGTTCTGATTCTAATGTGGACATTGCCAAATTTCAGGATTTACACCCAAGGATACGGATCTAATATATCTGCTATTGAAATTTACGGACACGATTTGATCTGACAGTAAGTTAATAGAAACTCTGAAATTTAGAACTTACCTGCAAGCATACGTGCATGCAGTGTTGCCAACTTATCGTAACTATTTTGTAGTTAGGTCTAGCTTTAGACCTAGATTTCTATTTAATAATAATAATCCGCGGCACTACAGCTCGTGAAGAGCCAGACCGACCAGCCGGCTGCTGGCCTCACGCCCATATGCCGAAGCAGAGGTGGACGATCATCCAGCCAGAATGGAGGTATCGTGTGGTTAGCATGATGATCCTCCCAGCCGTTATAGCTGGCCTTCGCAACCGGATTTCGCTACCTATCGTAACTCTCCAAGTGCATCACGATGCTGGATGTCTCATACACTGGCCGAAATTTCATGAGAAAATCTCTTCCCCCATGAGGACTCGAACCAGCGCGCATTCCGTAACGCGAGTCTTAGGCAGGATGCCTTAGACACGACGCCACGGCGCGGGACAGATTTCTATTTAGCTACTATAAATTATAATTTTATATTAGATACGTAATGTATAACTATATTTTGCGATTAATTTTGCTATTAAAATTAAATCATTTAGCATTGTCAATAGGCTATAAGAGTTTAGCTATATTCGAAATTATGGTTGGTTATTTTATTGGGAGTTTTGGCAACACGACTGGGACATCGGTTCAAAAAAGGATGGTTTATTTAACGACGCTCGCAACTGCAGAGGTTATATCAGCGTCGCCGGTGTGCCGGAATTTTATCCCACAGGAATTCTTTTACATGCCAGCAAATCTACTAACATGAGCCTGTCGCATTTAAACACACTTAAATGCCATCGACCTGGGTCGGAATCGAACCCGCAATCTCGAGCACAGGAGGTCAGCGCTATACCGATACGCTACCCATGCTGACGCATGGGTTCAAATCTCGCTAGGTTTATTTCAGAGGTTTCCCCATCTTTAAACTTTTTAGTGCCAGTCATGTAGTCTATATATTATAACCTATGATATACTAGAAATGCCATGCAGGTGTTCCTTTAAAAAGTTGTACTGACCACAGTTCTGTTGATAAAGTTGTGATTTTTTTTTCCTCGTTGAAGTATATAGGCCTATCTGTAGGAACAGCTCGTACACACTTTATAATATATTTTTAACTTCACATTTATTAAGAGAAGAAATTTTGTTTCAGATGGTAATATTTTTTTACAATGTAAATTTCTAATTTTTACTATTTTGCACATGTTAAATCCCAGTCTTGAAAATATTTATAGAGCATACATTAAAGAACACTCATTTGTAAATTATATTATACATTTTATGGTTTTACAACAAATAATTTGGAAATTGCATAAATGTTACTAAAACTTACACTTTATTTTTATACTTGTTACATATGACACTTATGCATCGATATAAAATCTGTAGATTAGGACTTGTACTGACACATGATTTAAACAGGAAATATGTAAAAGTCGCCAGTGGCAATATGTATATAATATCTGCAGGCCCATATATCGTCCTCATGACATTAAGAGGGTTAAGACGAATGCCTGGTAATCTCATGGCGATATCTCGGTCTCATTTCGTCAACGGTGACCAAAAAATCAGAATAAATGTTGATATAGAATTGGATCACCTCCTCCTGCTGGATCAAAAAAGATGTATTTAGATTTCGGTCAGTTAATAATATAGTGATTGCCCCAGCAAGTACTGGTAATGATAATAATAATAATAGTGCTGCAATAGCTACTGATCATACGAATAAGGGAATTCGTTCTAATTTCATGTTAATTGGTTTTATGTTAATTGTTGTAGAAATAAAATTAACAGCTCCTAGAATCTCGTTATTACCAATACCACTGAGCTAGATAATCTCGCAATTGGTAAGGTATTGTCAAATAACGGTAGATATTTATTGGTTATTTTATGACGCTTTTTCAACTGCTATGGTTATATAGCGTCTGAATGAGATGTACTCGTAGGTGATAATGCCAGCGAAATGAGTCCAGTGCCCAACGCCGAAAATTACCCAACAACTGCTCTTATTGGGTTGAAGGAAAACCCTAGAAAAAACCTCAACCAGGAAACTTGCCCCAACTAGGATTTGAACCCGGGCTCGCTCGTTTCATGGTCAGGCGTGCTAATCATTACTCTACAGCGGTGGACCGGTGGATATTTCAAATGGAAACTTGAAAGCATATGTATTCGCGGTGCCAATGTTGGCTTTGTAATAGACCCATGTAAAATGAAAAACTGCATGGATATGAGGCTAATAACATTGACCAATATGTAAACTGAACGACAGAACTGTAGATTTTGTAACAATGTTAAAGTTATAAGAAGCATATACTGGAACCGCATCAGTAGTCTTAATTGATTCGGTGAGGAAACCTTTTAGGGAGGAAGTTTTGACCGCTTTATCGGGACTCACAACTGGTTTTGCCGCAGTGAGTTCATTGAGACACCAAAAGCAGAAGCGGACAAAAATAAACTGCGTAACTGTCCTTCGAGTCCATGAAGCCATTTGCATTATGAGGTCATAGGTCCAACCCAAATCAAGGCCAGTGACAGTCGTACAGAAAGTAAGCTTAGTCGATGGTGTAGGTCAAAATAAACATCGCTACTCACACAATAGGCCTACTGAGAACGTGGCTTATAGCACGCCATCTTTCTTTATGAACTTCAGAACACATTTATCTCACTCTATATATTTAGCTAAAATTCAATCTGCAGACGAAAATGTCTGGTATTAAAAACAATGAATGTATTCTAAATATAAACGAAAAGAAATCATTCGATGAAGTAAATCACTCGCTACAATATTTCAAAGAAAACAAGAAAAAGTCTAAGGATAAGAAATTATTTTTGTCAATTTCAACAGAAATTACAATAAATTCATCATCATCATCAGCAACATTGGTTGATCATTTGACTCTAACGCCTTCAAGATGTTTATATCTATTAAATTTAAAATTGTGTTGATTTCTCACATAAATATTGATTAAAACTGTTCTATCTCTTGTATGGACGACCTCGGTTTCTTATTCCTGTGGGGCTGTAATTTAATATGATTTTAGGTTCTCTGTTTTGTTCCATTCTCTGTATATGCTGCAGCCATTTAATTTGGTATTCTTTAATTCTTGTGTTTATATCTTTCATCTGTAGCCCTTCGCGTATTTCATCATTACGTTTATGATCTATGGTATTCGTCGATAGCCCGCTCCTGTCCTCAAGAAGTGCATCTCTGCTGCTTCAAGTCTTTCCTGTTGACGGTTAGTCAATGTCCAACATTCAGATCCGTGTAGAAGTGTAGGCACTGCCATGATCTTGTATAATCTCGGTAAAGTTTCTCTTCTCACTTTTCCAGCTAGGGTTCTTTTAATTGTGCCAGATATTTGTTGAAATCTTTGCAGTTTTATATTAATAACTATTTCTTTATTGAGTCATATGAAATCCTAAATAATTAAAATCTAAAACTTGATCTAAAATCTTTTCATCTATTACAGTCTTTATTATTATAGGATCCTTCCCTCTAAAAGCTAAAACTTGGGTTTTATCTGTGGATATTTTCATATTATATTCCGACCATAATAAATGTAATTTATATATAGCTCAATAAATTTATTTTAAGTTTATTTGTTGCTGTAAGAACTTCAATTTTACATGGATACAGTTGAATAACATGATTTGTATAGTTATCTCATTAATTTGTTGCTATGGAAACGTAGTTATGCCCATCAGCAGTTGGATAATATACCTTACATAGGAATCTCTCTAATTTGTTATTGTGGAAACGTAGTTATACACAGTTATAGTGTATAACGCGATTTATATAGGCATCTCACAAATTTGTTGCAACAGCTACAGTTGGATAACGTGATTTGTACAGGCATCTCACTATGGAAACGTATGTTACACATTGTTATAATCGGATAAGATGTTCCATTTGTTGCTATGGAGAGAGATGTTTTCTGAGCGGTCAGTACGAGTGCTCGGTTCTATTTATAACCGCTCCTCCATGGCAGGTCGCGGTCTCCTCCTCCAACAAGGTTTACATTCATCCCTCGGCCGCATCCCACTTATCCCTGGATTCATGATGTGATAACGGACGCGTTTTGACAACTTCTTTTACCGACAAGGGTTGCGTGTTGCCATAGCAGCTGTGTCTGGGAAATGCAGATCTTCATTCCAGATTGTTTTTGGTTTGCCGGGAAAAACTGCATAAAAATGATCATATCCTTGTATTGTTGATGAAAGTGATACATTAATAAAGTTGTTTGCTTTCGTATAATGTTTGCACGTGTACTTGTTACTGACAAAGAGAATTCTTCTTTCTACACTTGTTACTGGCAAAGAGAATTCCTCTTTCTACGCTTGTTACTATCAAAGAGAATTTTTTTATTGCGTATTTTGTTACTAACTCAGAGAATTCCTCTTTCTACATTTGGTAACGGCAAAGAGAATTCCTCTTTCTACGTTTTACGTTTGTTCCTGTCAAAGAGAATTTATATTTCTACATTTGTTACTGGCAAAGAGAATTCCTCTTTCTTATTTTGTTACTGACAAAGAGAATTTCTCTCTTTTTTTTTGCATATTTTGTTACTGGCAAAGAGAATTCCTCGTTTTACACTTGTTACGGGTACTGGCAAAGAGAATTCCATTGTCTACATCTGTTGCCGGCAAACAAAATTCCTATTTCTTGCTGGTGGCAAACAGAATTCTTATTTCAACACTTGTTACTGGAGCCGCCACGGTGGTCTAGTGGCTAGAGCCTGTACTTGTGATCCTTTGGACTCGGGTTCGATCCCGATTTATAACTTGTGTTGAGCAAGCTCGTGGTCCAAGTAACGCAGGGGTTTGCTCCGAGAGCTCCAGTTCTCCCTGTGGTATCCTAACAAATCTCCATCATCATCTCATTTCATTTCATTGTGGGTGTAGCGTAGACCACCCTCCATAGCACACCGAAAGGGAAAAGAAAATTTGTTACTGGCAAAAAGAATTCTTCTTGTTGCGCTTGTTACTGGCAAAGAGAATGCTTTCATTAAGGTGATGCGCTACTGAAATTTCTAAGATCCACAATTTTTTAGCTAGAGAGTTGAAATTTTTACTAAATATGCATATCAATATCATAATCAAACTTTTAACTTGTAAATTTTAAATTCTCTATGGGAACTTTGTACTGGTCTGCCAGAAACCAAATGATGTTGAATCAATCTGGTTGAGCATTAAATACATACATATCGTAGTCAATAATTAATCATAAATTGTAAATTTCAATCTTTTCTCATAAACACTTTTTAAAAAATTAAATCTATTTTTTTTTTTTTTAGTTTTCTTATTGAAAATCCTATTTCTAATATATATATATATAATCTAATTTTTTCTTAAAGGTAACACTGCATTTTGTGCAATGGAACATTAGTAATGTTCTACTCTAATTTGTTCATTTGTAAAAATAAATAAATAAAATTTCTTCAATGTGCAAACATTAATAAAAAATAATGCTGCTTTACGTATAATCCGGATGGTCTATGGCGAGTCCTCGGCATCACTGCATTTCACTCCTTTGATTTGATTACCTGGTTGGGTTTTTCCGAGGTTTTTCCCCAACCAAAAGGCAAATGCCGGGTAATCTTTTGACGAGTCCTCGGACCTCACCTCATCATTGTAGAAAATTACTAAATTGTAAACTGTAAAAATTGTAAAATATTGTAAAAATTTGTAAATATTGTAATAGTAATATTGTAAAATTTTGACTTGTTCCACATCTTAAAGCTTCATTGCTCATATAAGCTCTATGGAATATAATAAATGGATGACTGAATGAATGAATAAAACTATACTGTATAGAGCGAATCAAATGCTCGATTTCACAACAGAGATATTGGATAAATCGCAATATAGCGAACGCCAGTAGGGGAAGTTATCCCCACCAACATGAAATGTGCATTCGACACAACACTCGCCTATCACGTAGAGTGTCTGTTGAGCTAGTAGGGGAAAAATGGAAGGGGTCGTGGGCGGAGCTCCTACGTTCGCTATATTGCGATTTGCCCGAGATATTAATTAATAAGCACTGAGAAATAGAATAGGCCTAATGCTTGTTGAAAACGTAGGAAATTTATTTTTTGAGATAATTAAATTTAAAGTTTTGGTTACAAATAACTCGTACATTAACACAGCTTCTACTAATTTCATAAAAGAATACTTATAATTAAGATATTGAGATAAAATTTTCATGAAACCGTACATTTTTAGGTCGAAAACAACAAAAAAAAAATGACAAAAGTTGTCAAAATTTCACTATTTTCATAAGCGCATCGCCTTAATCTTTTTAAGTTAAATACAGTGTCTTCTTTCACAATAACTATTATTGAAAGAGAAAATACTGTAATTAATATTCGTTTCTAGTAGATATTATTTGTTTGTTTCTTTCCTTCTTCCTTTCTTAATTATTTCTGCAAGGATAGGTGGTAAGTGTTGAGACCCGCAGCGAATAAGTGTCTCCGAATTTTTTGACCTCGCACCAATACCATTTGCTCGTTACAAGGCACCTCCGTTATAACGAACCCGTCGTGGCATTGCGCAGGAAGCAGAAGAGTGACGGCAGTTTATTATCTCTGTAATCCAAGCGTTTGTTTAGACGTCTGATGTGAATCCCAACAATCGCTTTCATACGTCTTCGTGTTTATGCTACCTGTCTCACAATGTGCAATGTGATCCGCGGAAATTTCTCATTGTTGTTCACGCATAGGTTTGGTGTGCGATCAGCACCATGTCTGCTTCGCCACATATTGAATGAGCTCGTAAAATGTGGTTGTATTTGCCGTACTTGAAAATTAATTGAAGATCACTTGTATGATGAATTTGCAAAACGACTTAAGTCCACATTTTGGGGGTTTTGAGTTGAGAGCATGATTATGTTACTGTGTGCAAGGGGCATCGTTTAGTAGCAGAATGACTTTAATCCATGACTTTTGTATAGTTTTTCTTGGCAGCAGAATGTTTGGTTAAGAGGTAAAACGACTTTAGTCCTGGACTTAAGTTGTTTTGCCTGTCAAGTACTGAAGAAACTTACATAATATGTAATTTTAATCTACAATCAGCTGACAAAATATTTTGTGCGAGATCGTGCGTATTTGCTTGTTTTCCGCACAGAACCAATACGCGGTAAGTGTGAAATACCACATTCAGTATTCCCAACGTAACACACATAACAATTTCCCTCTTCTTACCGCTTAAGCGCTACATTCATTTTACTGCTTTAGGCTTTTAACATATTATTTTTAGAGACGTTTAACATAGTAATAATCATAAATTGGAAACTTACCACTGCAATTTCACCTAAATTGCAATGTTAATTATTGTTTTTAAATATTTGCAAAAATTAAGTAAAGTCTACTACTCCACGAAACTTATTGCATTCCTGATACAAGTAATATTAAGGAAGCCGTGAAAAAATCAACAAGATTCCAGATGCCGATGTTATTACTGCAATATGTTATATAAATAATATTGTTAAAATATTAAAATGAAAAATAAATCATTACATAACCTTACCGTTTGTTTTAAGTTCGCATTTATAGACTGGGGGGGGGGGGAAGACAGACGTATATCACGGCCTGCTGGAGTATAGTAAACATAGAAAACATTTTATAGCAACAATGTTGAAGAAAGATATTTTGGTTTTCCGAAGTTGCCGTCATTAAACGACATGGAGATTACATTGCAACTAATTAGAAATTCGTCTTTCAGGTATGTAACAAACGACCTTCGTACAAAATAATGTACGATACACGAGCGGTGTGTTTGTGTTCATGTTCGAGGAAAAGATTGAAAAAGCGAAACGTAGTTGAGCTTTTTTAATTTCCGAGAACATGAACACAAACACACCGCTCTCGTAACGTATATTACTTTTTTTTTTTTTTTTTTTTTTTTCTGTTGTCATTGGTAATTCTTTAGTTGAGAAAATTTAATACGTTTGAAGAACAGAGCATCGAAATGAAAAGCAATATGCTCAGTAATAGTGCTGAACTTGTAGCTGAAGTGAAAAGTATTCCAAATGGAGCCAAAGTTAAATATCGAGAGAGAGGATTTTGTTGCTGTCACATTTGACTACATGACAAATGTAGGTATGCTTGCCTACACACCAGTTCAGGATATGTACTACTATCGCCAGCTTACCGTCCCAGCTTTCTCTGTGCACAACATTAAAACTAGGGAATATCAGGTAATCTATGGCTAATCCTCGGCCTTATTTCGCCAAATACCATCTCGCTATCATTAATACCATCGACGTTAAATAACCGAGTAGTTGGTACAACGTCGTTAAATAACCAGCTAAAAAAATAATGGTAATGTTCTAAGGAAGTTGAGCCGTGGCTTGGGGCAATACTCACAGTCAGCACAGGACCAGGGAGTGCGCGGTTCGAAACGAGTCTGAGGTCAGAGTATGCTGTGTTTGAGGAGGGATTGTAAAATAGAGAGGCAGTCAGGGAGACCGAGACAGATGTGAGGATAACACTGAGGCCGCAATGAATCATGAGATGTTTGAAAGCAGCCGCTCCGCTGCTGTCCAGAAATCCAGGGCGCATTCTGTTGCGTGCCACGTCAAACATCTGCGCGCTCTGTCTTTTGTTTCTGCCGCTTAGCTTTTGTTTCGCTAGTTGGTGAATGTCGCTTACATTTTCGTGCGTACGCTCTAGCGCATTCTTCTGCACGTCTCTTCTTTTTGTTCATTGTATGCTTTTTAATTCGTGAATGTTGCCTTGTTATTCTCTACTTATTTTTGAACCCCTATTCACTAATGAAAATTATTTTATTAATGACAAATGACGTCGAAACTGAGTGACTTTTAAACATTTAAGTTAGATTATCAGTATCTTTCTTAATTTTGTTCAGTCTTTACAGAACAAATTGAATTATTAATGTGTTTACTTGCTACGGTAACAGTTTTTTTTATAATACCAATTCACAATTCTTTTACCATAGGCCTATATTAAATTATGTTTTTTACTTGGTTATTTAACGACTATAAGATTATTTAACGTCGATGGAATTGGTGATAACGAGATGATATTTGACGAGATGAGGCCGAGGATTCGCCATAGATTACCTGACATTTTCCTTATGGTTGGGGAAAACCCCGGAAAAAACCCAACCAGATAATCAGCCCAAGCAGAAATCGAACCCGCTCCCGAACATAACTCCAGATCGGCAAGCAAGCGCCTTAGTCGATTTAATTATACGATGAAAGAGTAATGGAACGGAGAAAAATTCTCTCCGGCGCCGGGATTTGAACCCGGGTTTTCAGCTCTACGTGCTGACGCTTTATCCACTAAGCCACACCGGATTCCACCCCGGCGTCGGAAGAATCGTCTCAGGTACATTATAATAATATATATGATATGCGTAAATCACTTCGTGATTTAAGACGGCGCTTATTCCGTCGGATCCCGGCCAAATAGTCACTCATTACTAGTGCACCTCAGCACATGTGTGGACTTCGGTCCTAGGTTCATAGATATCTATGACATAGTGCAGAGGGCGGCCACTAGAGGGAACCCAAGAGTTGGAACTTAAAACTGAGACGATTCTTCCGACGCCGGGGTGGAATCCGGTGTGGCCTAGTGGATAAAGCGTCAGCACGTAGAGCTGAAAACCCGAGTTCAAATCCCGGCGCCGGAGAGAATTTTTCTCCGTTCCATTACTCTTTCATCGTATGATGACGCAGAATATCTGCATGGAAATATCATATGTACTTCGGTACATTATAATAATATATACGATTTAATTATGTTAAACTGTGTCTAATCGATTGTAAATTGTATGAGACAGCTTCATCTCTTCAGATTTACTTCATATTATGAATGTAGACTAGTGTATTCCATTTCGGTTTTCATTTTACTGGAAATATCACGATACGATAAATGTGTGTGTGTGTGTGTGTGTGTATATTTAATGTCTACACACTTCACTTGCTTGATTCGGGTTCCACATATTGCAGATAGATGGCAGAATTGTGACCCATTTTCAAGTTGCACACCATTTCGATGGGCTACGTTATGCATGATATGTATCTATGAAGAGTTATGTCGTTTAGTCTTACTAGGATGAATGTATGTTTTTTTTTTTTAATTCAGCTGCATGCACCGTTACCGTAGTAACATTACATGCATTGGTTACATCGCCTATTGCTTTTTGTTTTACATTGTTATATACTGGTAGTTACGGCAGTTATTAAGTATTTAGATGCTACACTATAAGTTAACAACTTAATATTAATTCCACTTTTACAATTGTTATTTACAATAGAGAATGCGTACTTGATTTCGTTTATAATACATGGTTACTATAAATTACATAGTTGAGAATTTATGTTTTCAAGCATTACAAAAGTTGTAGCCTATGGACATAGTGTAGCATTTGTTAGTTACAACAAATAAAATACATAGTACCTAAACATCATTTAGGTTGCAAACTTAAATTATCAACTTACTATTATTTTCATTATTATAATTTTGTATCCAACACTTATAATTGCTTACATAAGTAATCTTATAGCATTGTTAATTATCATATTATGATCCTTCAAATTTCTCGTGTATTTCATATTGATACATGTATGTTGGTATTTTCTATGTGTTCTAGATGTTCAGGGATTTAATATATTTGACAAAACTTCGTAGATGCCGAGATATTAATTCTTGATTATTGACGGGCCAAGTACCTCCATTTAGTGTTATTTCTTTTATGAGAATGGATCTTAGATTTTCTGTGTTTGTAGATTCGTAAATGAGATGATTGTAAAGTGTTCGTGTAAGTGTAGTGTAGGGAATATATGTCTTGTGCTTGATCTGGCACCAAAAGGTCGGATTTTGAACGTTGAAATTAATTATGCTCTATTTTAAACTTATATGCTATCATAACTCAAAAATATTTTCAAAATTGTTAATATATTTCTTTCTTTCGAAACCTCGTTTTCAGAAAGTGAAATCTTGGAACAAAAATTCAAGGCAGAGGATTAAGTTGCCTAGGTATGAATAAATATGTGGCTCATCTTGAACTACTTCTTGGTTATGTATAGAAGTTAATCCACACTATTGCTATATCCAGAATGAAAATAAACGTAAACATAGCGTCGGAAATTTGAGCGTTCAGATTGATAAACGAAGCTTAATAACCCTAACATTTGTTATTGATTCTCGAGAGTGATATTTCCGATTGGTGAAATCGATTATAGGTAGTAGTCGACTGTGTGTTGTTATCTAGGTAAGGAGTTTTGCTTGCGTTCTATGTAATGGAGCTTGGACGGTTGTTTTGCAGTCGGTTCTTGTAGATACCTTTAAAGACGGAGAAAACGTCAAGAAATACGGTGATAGGATTGTCCTTAGATTCGATTTTCGATATTTCATTTTCGCTCCACTCCTTTCCTGTGATTGGTAGCTATTCGCCTTGACACAAGGTTAGATCTGTCACACTTGCAGTTCTTAGTCGATGTCTCTTACGTGAATGAACGTATTGCAAATGATCGCATTTAGTAGAATGGTTCGTAGGTTTCCTGTCGAATTTACGTTGACTCTAAGTTTGTATTGTAGAATCTACAAGATCGAGGAAGATAGGCACATCTTGGTGGGGTTGCCACTTGTATGTGATGATCTGTTGCTCTGTTGATATGCGTGACAGTTGAAGACATCGAAAGGTCAGGCGCTTCCCGTGTAACGGTGCGGACGCCTGCAGTGCCTGCGGCAGTTGAGGCGCGCGCCGACATCCGCTGCACGCGCCGGCAATCAGCTCCCTGCCAGCAGTCAGTTGTTAAGTTACCATAGCGACGACGCACGATGAAATGTGAAGAAATGTAAAGGTCTAAGTTAGGAGGAAGGCAATATTGGATTATTCAGAAGTCTAGCTTGATGTTTTACTATTGCTTGTGAAGTGTATACGTTCAAGGTTGACCCTACCTTCGACCTCTAATTAACAAAACGGTGTCCTATTCGTTGGGATCGTTACAAATGGCGAGTAGGTTTCTCTTCGTACCCATTTCTTTGCCAAATACGAGATTGGACTGAACCTTCGAAATTTCACCAGTCAATGAAGGAGTCCAGGCTAAAAGTTCGTCTGAATTTTCGAATTTATTTATAGTCTCAATTAGTAGTTCAACTTTTACTATCACTTACAATTCCTCTGAGTTAATTATTTATTTTATTTATTTATTTTGCTAATAATTGTAACATAAAATATAATATGAAAAGAAAACCTTTAGCTCGCTCCTGAAAGAGTAGAACTCGTGCTCAGGGGCGGATTCCTGAATTGAAATTAAGAAGTTTATAATACAATTTGTCTTATGTGTACTACGCAATAAGAATGTATAAATTTAAATTTACAATTCTTATAAAATCCATACCAACATAACTTTTTAAATTTAATACTAGAACTATTTGAATTGACAAGATTAGGATATTTAAATATAAATTTGTTATATATCCTTGGATCTAAATTATTACTATGATTAAATACTGTAGCAGTGTTGCATTTTGGTTGAAACAATCTTAAATAATTCATCCTTTTGTAGAAAAAATAGTATCCCCTGTCACGTTCTAAAGGATGCAGCATTCAATAGGAATTCGTAACAAACTAAGGCAGTATAGTATCAATCAGTCCCCGATGTTATGTCTGCAACACTAAGGCCATAATTTATTTTTTTTTCTCTATGAAAATGTATACAGTTGAACCTTACAGTCTTATATGTGGTTGCTAGGACACGAAATAGAATTGGCCAAATCTTGTTCATAACAGAAAGGAATGGCGTAAATTAATTGAGAAGGTCAAAACTTCGACGAAGTTGTAGCACCTACTGAAGAAGAAGAAGAAGAAGAAGAAGAAGAACACGAAATTGTGTTGATGGTAATAAAACTGACAGAAGTAAATCGCTGTTAATTTCATTATCTTTTATCTGCATTATTAAAAAATTGTAATTCGAACCTTAGAGTCATTTTTAACACTAACACAATGTTAACATTGCAAAATCATGCTAATATCATTAAATAGCTGCTTATGCAAATAAATCTCTGTTCATTTCATTCCGTGTGCATTATTAACGAAATTGCATTTGATTCTAATACTAGGTAACCTTTCTCTAGCGATAGGGAATGACTTCAGTTACCTTCCTATGTTGTCTGCATAATGTTATGCAGTAGTATGACATGGAAAGTTCTTTGCATGTGAAACACTTCTGGTTGATAAACTTGTGGCCTGTGGTCAGTAAAGACATTTCCAACGTTTAGCAGCTGTTTTCGTCCTCGAGTAGGAGAGTAATATGGTTTTTGAACCCGGTTCTATACGGTCAACGAATCCAAAAATTGCATTCCTGGACCAGAAATTCCATGAGAATATTTATGAGGGTTTCAGGTTCGTACCCAATGAAGCGCGAAAGTGACACTGCATGTTATCACTTTCCCATGGGCCGTGCTTATGTTACCATGACGACATGTGTCCGTGTGTGTGCCCGGTTTGGTTGGACTCTGGGGGAACGCTGCCGTAATAAGCCAACTGCCTGTTTAATTATATCTGGTCTGGTTCCATTCATTGCCTCTGTGGGAATGTGGCGCTACTGGACCGGCGCATAGGAAAGTCCCATTACTGGTTTCGAATATGAGATGTTTCTGTGCGAAGCAAGGATCTCTTTACTAATGAGATTAGACTTCCCACAACTTTTTACTCCTCACTTCTAAAACCGGTCGATTGCCGTTTGTCTTTGCAATCTATCTATCTATCTATCTGTCTATCTATCTATCTATCTATCTATCTATCTATCTATCTATCTATCTATCTATCTATCTATCTATCTATCTATCTATCTATCTATCTATCTATCTATCTATCTATCTACCTACCTACCTACCTACCTACCTACCTACCTACCTACCTACCTACCTACCTATCTATCTATCTATCTATCTATCTATCTATCTATCTATCTATCTATCTATCTATCTATCTATCTATCTATCTATCTATCTATCTATCTATCTATCTATCTATATATCTGTCTGTCTGTCTGTCTGTCTGTCTATCTATCTATCTATCTATCTTTGTCTAGTCTGTCTTGTCTGTCTATGTGTGTGTTTATATCTATTTATGTCTGTTTATCTGCATGTCTATTCTGCCTGTCCAGCTGTCTGTCTGCCTGATTTGTCTACCTACCTATGTACCTAGCTCTTCCTACCTACCCACCCATCCACTCATTCATCCATCCATCCATCCATCCATCCATCCATCCGTGTATCGTTCGATTCATTCAACCACCTGTCTGTTTGCGTGTCTGTGTATCTAATCTCTATTCTGTTTATCTGTCTATCCATGCATCCATTCGTCCATCTGTCGATCTATATTTGAACTCCTTGGTACAACTTTTAAAATCGTTTGTAATGAGTTGTCCCTAGGCATCTTTCTGCAGAAACAACTTTGTCAACATACACATTGTGAATTGGATGAGGGCAAGTACAATATATAGTTTTGAACCAGAAGAGCAATTGAGGAATGTTCTGAGAATTGAAAATTGACATACTATATGAGGCTAAACCCATCTTCCTATGTTTATAATTCATTATTGATGGTGGTGTTGGCGGCGGCGGCATTAAAAAATTCCTTCTATGGTTCCTTTCGAAAGAGTATTAAAATCGATACCACATGTTGTAGATTTGCAGTTCGCAAATTGACCTTATTTCTAGGAGAGGGCTCAAGCAAAAATTATTGGTCTTTTCTCGACCGCATAAAAATGGAATATGCTAGTCCTTATGCCTCTATCCATCATCCACCATCGAAATACAATTGAACACTATGAGAATGGCATAAATGTGAGAGGTTCTAGATGTTTATCAGTTATATACTCGATACTATCTACAAGCCTTTCTAGGCCCCTCCGTGCCAGACTCGTGTGTCCCCAAAGGGCCCCGTGGACAATTGTCAACAGTGGACTGGTCGTGCCCACCAGGAAGAGCAACCGGCACTTCCTGTCTGCGATAACTTCAGGACCTGCTATTGGCTGTTGCTTGCTAGGTTCTGAACCACTGCCTGCGGTCTGGCAGCTTCCTGCTGCACCTCGAGGAGTTCGCTGGGAAATTACCCCATTGAGACGCAAGTACGGAGCACGGCCGTTTCGAAATGACAGCGGAAAGTGGAGGAGTGAGGCCTTTCACAAAAACAAGCACTGATTCAGTTGTAATTAATAATGAACATAAGATAAACTCCATAACCATTTGTTTGTGAGTTTAGTAGCCTATATTACGAGTTCATACCCTATACAAACTAAATAACTATAACATTTAGTGCTACATAACAAATAGAATAATTAAGAAGTTCAAATTGTAATTAATAATGCACATAAAATGAAAACAAGCAATTTACTTTTGTCAGCGTTAGTATTATCATGTCTCAGTGAAACGTACAGCAGAGTCCGTATAGGCCAGTTTCTATCTGATGCTTTTCCAATTCACTGCGGGCTAAAGCAGGGAGATGCACTATCACCTTTACTTTTTAACTTCGCTCTAGAATATGCCATTAGGAAAGTTCAGGATAACAGACAGGGTTTGAAATTGAACGGATTACATCAGCTTCTTGTCTATTGCGGATGACGTGAATATGTTAGGAGAAAATCCACAAACGATTAGGAAAAACACGGAAAATTTACTTGAAGCAAGTAAAACGATAAGTTTGGAAGTAAATTCCGAAAAGACAAAGTATATGATTATGCCTCGTTACCAGAATATTGTACGAAATGGAAACATAAAAATCGGAGATTTATCCTTCGAAGAGGTGGAAAAATTCAAATATAAATTATACTCGGGAGGAAATTAAACGCAGAATAAATATGGGAAATGCGTATTATTATTCGATTGAGAAGCTCTTGTCATCTAGTCTGCTGTCAAAAAATCTTGAAGTTAGAATTTATAAAACAGTTCTTTTCTGTATGGTTGTGAGACTTGGACTCTCACTTTGAGAGAGGAACAGAGATTAAGGATGTTTGACAATGAGGTTCCTAAGAAAATATTTGGTGCTAAGAGGGATGAAGTTACAGGAGAATAGAGAAAGTTACATAACGCAGAACTGCACGCATTGTATTCTTCACCTGACATAATTACGAACATTAAATTCAGACGTTGGAGATGGGCAGGGCATGTAGCACGTATGGGTGAATCCAGAAATGCATATAGTGTTAGTTGGGAGACCGGAGGGGAAAAGACCTTTGGGGAGGCCGAGACATAGATGGGAGGGTAATATTGAAATGGATTTGAGGGAGGTGGGATATGATGATAGAAACTGGATTAATCTTGCACAGGATAGGGACCAATGGCGGGCTTATGTAGGGCAGCAATGAAACTGCAGGTTCCTTAAAAGCCATTTGTAAGTAAGTAATATCATGAGTTTATATTCTAGCAACCACTTAAACCTGTGTATAACTTCCGTTAATGTCACATAACAAGACTGGCTAACCAACTGGTAACGCACTAGACTCACATTCGGAAGATCCAGAGTTCAAACCCCGTGGCTGGCCAATCTGACAGGTTTCTCATGGTTTTGCTTAGTCACAAGGCGAATGTTCGATTGGTAATGTAGGCCTACATACTATAATTCATCATCACCTTAATCACCATTGTCGTAATCATTCAAAATTGAATTCGCTTAACATTAATACAGGCACAATATAATATATTACAATAGAAAAATATCACAATAGTTCACGACTTATTGATATACCCAAAGATTCTACACGCGCAATGTGACCTATATGTCATAGCTTGTATAAATAAATTTAACAAAAAAAACTGACTGTAAGGTTCAATTGCAGAATAAAGCACACAGCGATTCTCTTTAATCACTTTTAGAATGATCAATATTCTATATCCTAGGAACCACACAGACTTAAATATAAATTGCGTGTATGCCTCATAATCTCCGTATATTATGGTCATATGCTGAGACTAAGAGGAAGGCAGAAAATAGGAAAGATAGGACAACGTTGGGTTTGCAGTGAAAGATCTGGCCTTGGGCAGAGAAACTATGAATGAATGTATGCCACATAACAAGACTGACTCTAAGGTTACATTGTAATGAATAATGCCCATAAAATGATTATAACAGCGATTCCTTTTTATCAGTATATCAGTATTATTAGGATTTCATATTTTAGCAACCTCATTAGTTAGGCCTGATATAGTTGTGTTACACCGCATAACAGTACTGTACTGACTGTAAGTTTCAATTTGTTGTAATTAATAATGCAGATAAAACGGATTTAACAGCAATTTCCTGATACCAATTTTCATATTATTACCATTTCATACCATAGCAAGGACATCCAGCTTACATAGATTGTTATTAATATCGCCAAGAAATTATCATAAAACGAATTTAAAAGCTGTTATAGGTCTACTTCGAGTACTTTTCGCCCCTTTCCTTCTCGGTTTGTATCCATTGTGACAACTAAGTCTTCACTATTTCCGGACAGAGGTCCGGCCACATGGTTTCCGACAACAATGAGAAAGTATTTTTGTTCCGCGATGCCCTTCAACTGTACGGCATTTTGTCAGTATTTTCTTGGAGTTGTTATCAGAGAATTGTTTTCGAGGAATCTATTGTCAGCTGACTTCACACCATTTGTAGACTTACATCAGGGAACTTTGTCGCTTGCGTTCCTGATTACTACTTTACGTTTTTAATAATAAAGTTTTAAATCTTGCACATTTCTGTTAGTTTATTTATAACAGTATTTATGGAATGTAATATAGTGACGTTGAGAAAAAGTATGTGCTGTGATTGGTGTGGGTATGTACCTTTGGAAAGGGAAGGCGTAGGCGGGGAGAGAGATAAACACGGTTCTAAGTGTGGTCACAAACACTGTTGAGCGCTTGACCCCTCAATTTAATCTCCTGGTTGGTTCCGAAGAGTGCCTTGACTAGAATGTCTACTAGTGACAGTTTCTTACCTGGTTGCAGTTTGCGTAACAACCACTTTTACTACCATTCTTTTAATTAAATCGAGATTGAATTCTTACTTCTTCCAATAGCGTTTCAATTAATTCTTTCTGAGCAGCGATTCGTTTAAGTCTATTTACAATCATCAACGACACAACATCGCTTGTGCTCAGTCCAGCGAGATGTGTGGCAATTGCTCTGTCACTGAACAGACCATCGGAATTATAACTTTTTCCTCGTGAGCGCACATATTTATTTATTTAATTTATTTAACTAACTAGCTAGTGAGTACAAATTAAAATTATGAAACAAAAATGTTTCTAGCCACTACCGTAAGAACCAGGCTCGTGTACGGTTTTGGTCTTAGTCAATAATATAACAACATTTACAAGGACAGTTTACTAAATACAGTAAGTAACTTAATTCAAACCAATAAATAACATACAAGAGAAAAAAAAAGAAGAAGAAGAAAGAGAAAAAGAAAAAAACACATTTAGTATAAATTGACAATCAGACAGAAGCCAGTGATATTCAATAAAAACATGCCACTTATTTATTTATTTATTTATTTATTTATTTATTTATTTATGTATTTATTTATTTATTTATTTATTTATTTATTTATTTATTTATTCTGGTGTAGTTAAGGCCATCAGGCTTTCTCTTCTACAACACCAGGAATACAATACAATAATATAAATAAACAGAAAAAAATACACTATAGGTATACAAAGTAATGCTACACAAGAAATAAAGAGAGAGAGAGAGAGAGAAACACTATAAACAAAGTAAAGCCACATAAAAATATACACAGGTTGCAGTTACACAAACTTTAAATTATTAATTAATTGTATCCTAACTAATTAACTAACATAAACAAGAAACTTGCAATTTTAATCTAGATTAAAAAAGAAAAAAAAAAACACAAATCAATACTTCTAGCAATACCTAAAAACATTAACTAAGACAAAATTTTCCAATTTAATTTTGAATTGTGATAAAGTCCGGCAGTCCCTGACGTCATTAGGTAACGAATTCCAGAGGCGAGGTATTTCTACAGTATAGGAAGATGAGTATAAAGATGTTCTATGAAGAGGGATAGAAAGAAGTGCTTGATGTCGGTTTGGAAGAGTTGTAAGAAATTGAAAGCGCAATAACAGATAATTCGGAGTAGAAGTATGCATGATTCTAAACAGAAGGGACAGTGAATATAGTCGAGAGAAATAAAAAGTAAACAAATACACACATTTGTTAATATTATATATTATGAATAATTTTATAAATTTCTTCTTTAAAAGCTTCAATTTTTAAATATTTCAAATTTGGAAAATGGTTTGTTATTTTATTATGAAGTCTTGGGCCGAAACTAGCACCATGTTTAAGAGCTGCACTTGTATGACATTTAGGCTCAATTAATGGGAAAGTAGACTTTTGTCTTCGAGTGCGATATTCATGACGATTAGATTTATGTTTTATTTGATTTCTGTGGTAGTAGGCCTAAGTTAGTAAACTGGATTTATAAATTTCTTCAATAGTTAATACTTTAAAACCTGTATAAATTAAATTTGTTAGGTAATCCATATTTTTGGTTAGACAAATTTTTATTAACCTTCTGTGTAATAAAATTAATGGATTAAGTACAGATGATGCTACTCCACCCCAATTTATTATACCATATTGTATTAATGATTGTACTAAAGCTAAAAATATTAATCTCAATGCCTCCTTAGTGATAAAATTTCTAAGTATTATGAATTTATAAGTTGCCTTTCTTATACTCGTAGACTATTTACTTCTCAATTGGAACCATTACGACCATTACTCTGTTGGCAGCAGACCCGCAACCCTTGCGGTCGTTACAGTTTAATAGTGTTATTGTTAGTACTGCGTATTTAAACTCGACAGTGATTGAACTAATGCGTTTTCAACATTAATTCAGTGTCCAGTTTGCTGTTAAAACTCTTCAGTTTGCATTCGATGGAAGGGAAATTGGAAATTAAAACTTTAGTGTGAACCTCTACAGGAATGAACATAGAAAAGACTATAGAAAATTTTTTTTTCTTTTCTTTAGTGTGTTATTTTACGACGCTGTATCAACATCTCAGGTTATTTAGTGTCTGTGTGGAATGAAGGTGATAATGCCGGTGAAACGAGTTGGGGGTCCAGGACCGATAATTATCGAGCATTTGCTTTTAATGGGTTGAGGGAAAACTCTAGGAAAAATTTCACTCGGGTAACTTGTCCCAATCAGGATTTCAACCCGGGCGCGCTCGTTTCACAGCCAGATATCCGAACCGTTACTCCACACTGGTGGACCAAGCCATGTTACACTTATAATACATTATTGAATGTATACAACAGGCCTGGGCGTTAATAACTCGATTGAGTCACTGCAGACTACCTCTTAACTCCCCACTCCACCTTCCCCGCCAGAGATAGTAATATTTCGGAACGAGTATGGATACGAGTAGTCAGGTAAGCAAGCATTGCTGAGTGACGAATTATAAAAGGCAGGCATCATAGCTTTCGGCTC
This sequence comes from Periplaneta americana, assembly GCF_040183065.1. Classification (NCBI taxonomy): domain Eukaryota; kingdom Metazoa; phylum Arthropoda; class Insecta; order Blattodea; family Blattidae; genus Periplaneta; species Periplaneta americana. The sequence goes on along the minus strand of NC_091121.1, from coordinate 52,677,548 downwards.
TCGCTGGTCGCCTGACTGTATGTTTCTGTAGCGGAGTAAGTGAAAAGGAAGTGGACGGGGGTATCTCAATGCCTTTTCCCTTCCTTTTATGCCCATTATACAATATACTATAGATTGACAAATGGAACTGAAACCCTGACCGAGTTACTACGTGAGCGCTGGCTATCTTGGGGAGGAGCAAGTGAGAAAGCACGGGGGGAAGGGAGAGAGCACTATGCACTATGTACTTGCAGGTCCACTCACAGTTTGTCAAACCTGCTAACAAAAGCATTAAAAGGTTGACTAGTTGCTTGCAGTGCTAGCATAATGGAACTTTCCTAGCCGACAGTCGAGGCAAAAATGAAGAATCCGTTATTGTGGTAATACTGGAGAGTGGTTCTTCTATTGGTCGCGATGCCCACACACACCCTCTCAGATATTTACGGGGTGATTGGTGACTGAATGACGAGGAGTGAGGGAGAGAGAAGAAAGAAAGAGAGAGATTCCAGAAGTTGGCGTGTTTTACGGGGTTTCACTTGAAGTTGTCAAACTTTAGTAGTTAACGATTCAGATCGTTTCTTGACTTGATCGTCGTTCGTCAAATTGTAATTTTGAATCACATCACTGATTAATTTGTTAATCATATGAGTTATGTTGCACACTTGATATTCAGTAATTGTGGTAACTGAGTGAAATCAATTCGCCAGACAGACTTCGTGATGGAAATAATCTAAATGGCATGTATGAGTGGTTGATTCAGTGAATCAAGTTTCAGAATTGATGAATGAGTTGGTGAGCGCTTTTCTTGTATTGAGTGATTCCAGACATCGAATCAAATTCCTTTTTGAGTTAGTCCTTGAGTGAACTCATTTCTTGAGTCTAATGAGCTGTGTTAAGGCCGGATGCAAGAATATCATTAGCTTGAATTCTGTTGCGGCGGTTTTGATAGCGCGACCGCAAAGAGTTGACGCAGATAAGGAGGCAACGGGCAGGGCGCAACGAAAGCTCCTCGAAGTGGAAGTCTGACGCGGCTCTCCCGGGGGAAGATGTGTCGTCTGCCGTGAGCCGGCGTGGGAAGTGCCTCAATCAGCTGACCAGGTACCAACATGGCCGCCAGTGCACAGTGTTGCTTTTTTATGTACCCGATACTTTGAGATTCGAATCGTGTGAAAGTAAAGAAGTTAAACGGCTCTTCGGTTAAATTAATAATTTTGGCTACCATGCATTGGTGTGCGTCTTTCCAGTGTGGCCTCTAGATTGCCTTTCAAGTCATCTGCGGGTTTCTTCGTAGTTTTAACCGTCCTAGTCGAAACAAGTTTTGACCACATGTTCTCAACATTACAAATATTGTTCTTAAGAATTGTTAAATTGCTTTAAAACTTTCTGAAATGACGACGACTTACACATAAACGTAATTCAATGTACCGTCCAGGAAGTAACGTGTTTCTGATCTTCCGTAAGAGTAAACAAATCATTAAGAAAGTGTTACTAAATCTAACACACTGACAACATCTATTCTATACTTATAATAAATCTGTAGCCAAAATTTTTCTGGTAATTTTCGATTTTCCCAAAATAATTGGTGTTAACATGTATAATTAACCATCCTGAAACCGCAAATCGCTTTTTTGACATTTTTGTTTGTCTGTCTGTCTGGATGTTTGTTATCTTTTCAGGCGATAATGGCTGAACCGATTTATATGAAAATTGGAATATAAATTAAGTTCGTTGTAACTTGGATTTTAGGCTATATGGAATTCAAAATACTTTATTTAAAAGGGGGGTTATAAGGGGGCTTGAATTAAATAAATCGAAATATCTCCCTTATTATTACTTTTCATGAAAAATGTTACATAACAAAAGTTTCTTTAAAAATAATGTCCGATAAGTTTTATTCTATACAACATTTTGATAGGACTGATATTTAATGAGATAAATGAGTTTTAAAATTACAATAACAACGCCATCTAAGGCGTTGTACTGAAATAAAAACAAATGACTTCGTCTATAAGGGTCCTTGGACAACAACAATCGAAAGCTATTAAACATAACCTACAGAGAATGTTTCTGTTTTTGTATGAAGTAATATCGGAAGCTAATTAATTGTTTAATTATTATTTCACCATTGGAAAGTGTAGTTTCTCTAGATGAACATAATTCTACAATGTTATTACAGTAACTTCTGAAACATATAGCAAATAATATGAAGTATACACATAAAACTAAATGATATGTCAATCTTCATTAAACTGTGGTTGCATGTAATAACAATTAAGAAACATGTTAAAGGAATTGTCATTGCACCAAATGATTGCTCTCTGGACCAAAATGACCGCATTTTAATTATTTAAATACAATTTAAATTAAGTAACATATTAAACGATTTATCCTTCTATCAAACACGAATGCTTCCTGGATCAAACGTCCTATTTTAATTATGTAATTACTTTATATTTATTTCTAACAGGTGCAGCGGAGCGCACGGGTACGGCTAGTACGTAAATAAAACAGTTAACAAGTGTAATCCGCATTTCCAGTTAAAACTTGCCAATCAGGAAAAAGCTCATAGCACACATATAGACTAATAGTTTTCTCTAACACTGTGTGGTTCCCGCATAAGGCTACATTCAATGTAAGATGTCGCATACGACCAATACAAGGGGATCCTTTGTGGAGGGTTTTTGTTTGTGCTTTTAACTGGGGTACTGAATCCACTGAGTAATTCACTTCTGGAGTAAAATATGTTTCTGGAAAGGATTTGGCTTCATAGCTGTTAGGCCTACTAGTGGCAGGAAAGATTGTTTCACTTGCAAAATCTACATTTCGTATTTCAAAATAAGATTGTGTTTTCAATTATGCAACAGTTGAAGCACCTAAAATAAGGCTGTTTTATTTAGTTTTAACAAGTTAAAACCAATTGTGACCTCTGATTTAGTCAGTATTAAGTTTAGTGATTTTTTGACAAACCTTTTATATTTTTGCTCCAATAAAAATTCTCACTTAGAATTTTGCATTACTTTTCACTGAATAAAATTTCCCCTGCAGATGTTTAAAACCTTCACCATCATTATCCATAGCCACTACGAAGTTCATCAAACCAGTTTAATGTAAAATACTTTACGAATTTTATTTCTGCGCATTCATGTTGCTACCACATCTAAAGAATAAAAGGTAGACTCTACTGCATTTGTAGGAAAGGAAGGTAGAATGCAACTTAACTTTCTCACATGGCCTTTTTGTTAAAAAAGAATGTAAATAATACTTTGTGTACCAATGAATCTTTCGTAATATTGGCAATGATACTTAAATTTTGTTTAGTTGGTTATTTAACGACGCTGAATCAACTGTGAGGTTATTTAGCGTCGATGAGTCCGAGGATTCGCCATAGATTACCTGGCATTCACTTTACGGTTGGGAAAGACCTCGGAAAAAACCCATTCAGGTAATCAGCTCAAGCGGGGATCGAACCCGCGCCCGAGCGCAACTTCAGATCGGCAGGCTAGCGCCTTAACCGACTGAGCCACGCCGGTGATACTTAAATGATTCTAGAAAATAATTATATATAGAAGCATGTATAGGCTTATATCAAAATTGTTACGTGAAGGAAAAAATGATTTCAGATTTGGAATCGGTGCACTCAATTTAGGTTGGTACACTTGTTTTTCTCTGAGTAGCAAAATAATTTGTTGACCAGTGTAATGTATACAAAAATCAGCTTGTTGTAACCGCAATGCTGTGACATAAATGCCTGTAACTGTTACTTAGGCCAGCCTACATGTTTAATTTTTAGTGTCCACTATAACTGCACTTAAAATATGGAAATCATCAACCACATTTGTCTGCAATTCATACGTTGTGTTTTGATGTGCTGCTGCTCACAGTGATGTTGGGCGCGCTCTTGGAACGCTGATAATTATGGTTGTATTTTGAATATAAATTAATTAAGTATTGCGATGCTGAATGATCGTAAAATTATTGGCAGCGAAACTTACATTCTGTCGTCTTCATAGTATATGTGCCAACCATCTTGTGCCAGGAAGCTCTTGTAGCTCAGAGTTCAAACGCGCATCTGTTAACCCTCGACATTTACCTGGAGGTCTCTTCTGACCCCACACCATATTTTATTGTTAATATCTACATATCTATAAGTACACTACCGGTCAAAGTCTTCGATCATCTATCACAACTATGGATTTATGGTTAAAACAGGGATTTCGTTTTGAATATTCTATCGTATCGTAATGCTAGAGAGAGAAAATATTTATTTTGTTGGTCTGTTTAGTTTTTCCGATGTGTTTGTATATTGAAATAAAGTATATAATTGTAAAGTTCTTTACGAACAAATTGATGTTTTTATTTTTTGCAGAATCTAAAAATGTTTCAAAGTTATGGTCATTTCAAACTGGAAACTTACTTGAATAACATTATATGATTTTAAATATCTCCACGAGTACTAAATCGTGCTTAGATTTCATTCGTTAAAGTCGCGTAATAGCAAAATGGCGGTAACCTCCAGAAATGAGTGTGATGTTACATAAATAACTCTTGATTTGTATACGTTCGTATGTACTGTACATATAGTCTATCTGTAGTGGTAAGGTTCTTCAACCGAATACATATTATGACATTAAATTTGTTCCTCATTTGCACCCTTTCGCAATTTGTACACTATACATACATACATAGGCCTATGGCGCACCGTGATCTCAACACTTCTACCACACAGTGTAAGGCCTATATTGCACTATAAAATTTCATTGTCACATAAGTTTGATAAAATGTATATGATAAAAAAATGTTTTACAGTGTAATATAGCATCTTTGATCACATCTAGCTGTGACATAGTTCTGTGATAAAAGTTAGGGTCATCATCATAGCTTTGATAAAATCTGTGACTGAGAAGAAAAGAAATGGCGGACATTAAGTACACATGGTCTGTGAAAACCACAAAACTTTTAATATCGCATTATGAGTGACATGAAATGCTTCTTCATCCATTATTAAATACTTAGTATAACTTAAGCTTGTATAGGATTTTACATCTTCATACTGAAGTTCTCTCAGTAGAGTTTGTTGGATTCCTTTTGTATCTTTTCTCCCTACCCCAATCTCTAACCCAAATCATAGGCTTAGAGTGTAAACCTGCTAACTAACAAAAAGGAAATTTTACAGGGGAAACAAAAAACTGAGTATAAATTATCTCTGAAACTTCACAACCTATACTTTGGATTTGGTCCTAAAGTTTAAGAGTTAATTCTGCAGTGCCTGGGAAAACTGACATGTCAGTTTCCACAAACCTTTTTTGATAATTTATTGACAACTTACACTGGTTTATGTCGATTTTTTTTTTTGTATGAATTATTGTAATGGGAGAAATACTTATGTCTCTTTTTCCAAGCGAGCAGATTTTCCGTAAGTTGTCAATAAATTATCAAAAAAGATTTGTGGAAACTGACTTATGTCACTTTTCCCAGGCACTGCAGAATTTATACTCAGTTTTTTGTTTCCCCAGTAAAATTTCCTTTTTGTTGGTTAGCAGGTTTACACTCTAAGCCGACGAAATATATTTTGTTTCTTTGGTTACTTCTTTAGTATTATTGCAATAACCATTACTGCTTATTTTACAGTTACAACAAGCATAGAACTGTTGTGGATCCATTATTAGAACTGTGATGAAAGATATGATCAAAATGTTGACATAGTATAATGTAGTCAAAATCTTTCATTTGATCATATGTATTTGATAAAAATTTTATAATATTCTATGACACAGAAATTTGATAGTATAGTATAGGCCTAAGACGTAGGCCAATTCTACGTAAAAATTTGCGTTAGTGCGGACCATCACAACCTTCTCGTTTTAAATTTACCTTTTTATTTTACGCCTTTTCTAGTTTTCTTTTTACTTTTGTACTTGTCTTTTTCGTTTTTTCCTCCTACATTTTGTTTCTTCCTTTCCTTCACCTTGTAACTCGTTAGGGACACTCCTTCATCTCTTAACATCCATCGTCACCTGCGGATATTTGAATGGAGTGTCGAACCCACGTCTCAGCTGGAGAGTAAGAGGCGGGAGTACCGTTCGGCGACGTCCGGTTCCCTGAGTCGAACTGGATCGCAATAATCACGTCAAAATTACACATCCGATTGTTGTTAATCACAGCCAGCGCAGAAAAACCAAACTCGTTCCTCTTCCTGTGGCCACTCCGTGTAAAAGCTGCATACGGTGAATGAATGAATGACAAGTTGCCATGGAAACATAACGTTGCCAAATTGCTATCTCATACCTTCATCTGCCTCTCTGTGTTGTTGGGTACACTGTAGAAATATCTATAGTAATGTCACAAGAGGTCTGAGATTTGCCAATAAATCCACGAGTGACATTATTAGGACTATTTCGTGAATAAAATAAAAATGTAAATAATATAACTTATCCCTAAAATTCGTGGCTACTTCCGTCACTGATTTCTAGCAGAATGTGGTGCCCACAAGTGGCGAGGTAACACGTTAAAGTACAAAGTGTCCAACATGCCCGACTGTCCAACAGACCCTAATTTACCCTATTATCTTATATAGCTTCAGAGAGTCTCTGAGAGCCTATGTTTGCATTGCATAGATATTTAATATTCTTTAATATATTTCCGTACATGTATCTTTATCTTAGCTCTAATGGTTTTCTTATTGCATGTGTGGACGAAATGTGGTGGGTCCTGAAAAAAAGGGCTGGTTTTTTATTTTTTTTTGTCTGTCCCCAGTAAAAATTATCTTTTATTGCTTTAAATACACCATCGTAGATTTTATAAAACCTCCTATGTGACAGTACAGAAAATAATTTTTAGGAGGAAGAAAGAATTAATTAAATATCAATAGGGCTACACTGATCCTCGATGATGTAATTTATGTTCATCATATTCATCAACGTTTTCTACTGAATTATTTCATGTTCTTATGTAGGTTCATTGAGTTTTAATTAATTTTTTCTTTCTCCTGAAAAATTATTTTCTGTACTGTCACATAGGAGATTTCATAAAAACAAGGACGATATACTTCCTTATTGTTACTTAAATCCAAGTGGTATTCCTGTTGTTCACCGACTTACACACACAGGTACACGAATTAACACATGTAGACATACTGTACCAGTGCATGCGGGAAGACTGCTATGATTCACTGGAGCGTGAAGCTAGTATGATCGATGTATACGTAACTTGTACTCAAAGTAATCGAACGTAGGACTCTAGTAATCAGTCAAATATTATAGGAGAAGTCGCTGTACACAAAGAGACAAAAAGGGACTGTAGTACTGTATGCCGGAAACCACTTTTTCAATATCGGGAATGCTGGAAACGTGTATTCCGTGGAAATTTCAAAATATATTTTTCAGAATTGCAGGTGAAATGTAACTTGATCATATTGAAGAGAGGGACGTCTTCAAAGTCTTCATTTTTCTTTCTGTGTCCGCTAGCTGCTACTTGAATCACAACAGAAGACGGTGAAAATGTTAATATCTAATAACTAGGCGACGGATGTTGGTGATCTAAAAATCTACTTAAAATGATCATTAAAATGCCCTTAAACTAATGTAAAAATGACATGAAATTAAAAGAAAATTACATTTAAATAGGCCCTATTATTCACCGTACTCGCATCACAACCTCTTAAAAATTAGCCAAATTATTTCACTGACTGCCCTGCAAATCTCGGAGAGAGGAGGCAACTTCCTGAAATTTGGCTAAGGTAAAGGAAAAGAACGTGCAACAAAATGAAGGTTTTAAGGGAAAACTATAGATTTTAATGAGGGTTTACAATGTGTTTCAGTCAGGGGTTGTCCATGTCATCGCCTTCATTCGTACCGACAAAAGAACACTAGCGGTCAAATTCCTCAATTAAACTAAGCTGCTGTCAAGTATTTTGTATTACTTCAGTTGTGTGAAGTGAAGCCTTCAGTGGAATGAGGGATGGCCTTTAGAGTCTGTTCCAAATTATAAAACTCAAACTTCACTATTATTCACTTATTCAGTAGGTAATTACTACTGACCTATTTGGTTAGAAAATGATTTTACAGACCTATCGGTAAAGAAGAAAGTAAAATGCATTCCAAATGATCTAAAAGTTCTTCAAAGTTTTAAAAATGACCAAAAAATGCCGAAAAAAAAATATAAAAATGATCTATTAGTTCAAAAACATCAAAATTCAAAACATGCAATATAAGAAATTACTTTTTTTACGTTGATATTAACATAGAAAGGATTTCTATATTAATAGGCATCGTCCTAATGTGAAAAATAAGATGACTTTTCATCAACATCCGCCCTCTACTAATAACTGAACACAACATCAGTCGAAATTTATGTGAACAATATTGTAGATGCATATAATAATAAATTCCTTCATTTTATGAACTTATTTTATGTAAAAATTAATGTCTTCAGTTCTGCCAGTGTTTAATGACTTCGGCAACATGAAATAGAAGGAAAGAATCAATAATTACATTTCGACAAGTCAGACAAAAATAATGTGCCAGTAAAATCTGTATTGTTTATTTAAAATATTTGTAGTTTATTTATGCTACACAAACAGGATACGGGGCGCATAATCTATAAACATGGACGCGATTAGATTCGCACTTGTGTTTGTTATTGCTGGCGTTGTCTTGGCAACCAAGGCCTCCTGCGATCTCTTTGAGAACAAGCGAGCGCTGTGCTGGCATGGCCGCAGGTGGTGCATTTTAAATCAAATTCATGTGTCAGTCCGTCCGTCTGTCACGCCTCATCTCTCCTCAAGAATCAAAGTTTTGGTTTCCTACAGAATTGTTAAACAAGTGGCGCCAAGATGGCCGCACAGTCCACCGCTGTGGGACAGGGGTCGGACAGAAGGACTTATGCTTTCTGTGACTTGTTGTTCTGTTTTGTCTCACCTGTACATCATGTAGCCTACTTGCCTTAGACGACGTACTCGCTTTACGAACTCACAGACAGGCGACATGCCAAAACACTTTCATCGGTCAATGAGACCCTTAAAGGTACTGTACAAGAATATCAAATAGCCGTACATTCATGGATATTTAAACAGTGGATCATCATATGAGCAAGAATTTGTGTACATGCTGTTGATGTCACCATGGTGCAATTCAAGATAGAAATACTGTAGTTTAGTAATTAATTAATTTTAATTTATAACTTATATAATTATATAATTATACCGTACAAACAATATATCGCAATATAAGTTACTATATAACAAAAGGTGTTGTTAATACTTACGAATTTTACTTCACTTGTAGACTGTTTATTGTAGACTATCGTTAAACATGCATGCGCGTCACCGAAGATCATTGCTTCCATGGATGTATATATGTGTGTGCGTGCGTGTAGCGTGTGTGAAACAGCGTCTGATTGTCTTTAAGATCTGAGCTTCTACACGTGATTTTATGCAAACATGTGAAAGATCTATTGCGATTTTACCTGCCATCTCTCCATTTACTATGCCTTATGGCTAGTCTTTTTCTCTGGCTTTCAAGTGATACATTTAGTATAGATTCCAGACATTTCCCTGGTTCTAGATAACTTCTCCATTTCCTATGTCCTATGTGTTGTCTACGTTTAGGGCAGCCCGGAAACTTATTGATTACCGCTTGTAATTAATTATTATTTAACGTGAGAAATCAACTATTTGTAAACAGTACCCTTCCTGTTGATTATGTGTCAAAAGAAAATGTTATATGGAGCATAAGGGACTAAAAGTATTATTTTCTTAATAAGTCCAAAAAGAATTAATTAAATAAAATTCTAAAATGTATGTTGGATTTTGCCGCATGAATCTCGATGTGTGAAACTCGATATTAAATACAACACAAAATGATACCTCTCTATTTGTATTATTCTTTTACCTTCAAACTAAAGAAAAAACTTACTTTACAAACAACTTTAAATTAGTGTAACTTTGAAAATATTGAGAATAGGAACTAGGTTTATATGACATTTTTTGCTCAAAATTTCTTCAGAAATAAGTTCTGTAAAGGACGGTAAATCCTCGTGAATCAACCTGTATAAAACATTTTTTCCGTTTCCTTGTAGCTGGGTTATGTTTAGTCAAAAGTCCGAAGACTAGTTGAAACCTGATAGGTGATAGGCATCACTCATGAGGCAACTAAACCAGAAGATAATGTGACAGTGTAGCAAGTTCCTTTTTCCCTCCATTACATATATCTCTGACTAGTAATATATCAGACTTAAGATGTACGCGACAGTTCTTCCTCTGATAAATAGGCCTCTTGCCAGGTCAGATGTAGCCCTATTGTCTGGTAATAGATGTAATAGCCATAACCTCTGCCAGAGGTATTCGTATAATGAAAGATTAAAATTGACGAATTATGAGACTAATTTATATATTAGATTGACAGCGCGAGCGTGATTATGCAAATTAGAAGCCATATACTAACATCGAAAATGTTGACTGTGTTTGTGATAACATTGAGTTGTTTATTATTAATGAGCGCATGGCTATTTCTATATGCATACAAGAAGAATAAAATAAATTAATTAAATGGAAATGAAATGCAGGCCCATATCCGCTGATCGTAGTTTACTTTTATTATTAGAATGCATGTTGCTCAGCAACGGAAGAGAAGTTTGTTTCTCTCCTTGAAACAGCTGCAGTTACGTTCTTAGATTTAATCGATTATGACGTATGTGAAAGTATTCGTGAGACGATGCTAGCAGCAACAAATTGTTCATTTGCCATTGATTGCGTAAAATGGTAGCATTTTCGACTGTAAACAGCTATCTCTGGTTGTAATGTGTTGTAAATGATGACTTAACGCCACGTTAACCGCATGAATATTGAGTCCAGTTATTTGTGAATTTATAATGTGTTACTTCGGCGCAGAGACTACAACGTGTTCATAATATGTGCGTCCGTTTCGTCTGCAATATTCGCCGGGCTGATCACGTAACACCATCCCTCGAAATGTCTTGGCTCCGTCTAGAAGATCGTAGGAAAATCCACTGTCTTTCTCTTCTCTTTCACATATTGCATTTCTCCACTCCTGTCTATCTTGCGTCTCGTTTTCAAAATTCATCCACCCATCATAACCTAGACACACGATCACAACACTCCTCAATATTATCCACTCCCTCCCACCGAACATCCTCATATTCATCTTCTTTCACTGTGGCTGTTACTCGGCTTTGGAATACCCTACCGAGTAATGTCAGGGACTGTCAGACATCAAACCAATTTAAGAATAGGCTAACGAAATATTTTTCTAACAATTCTTGTTAACAATAATAGCTGTTTCAGGTTTCTCAATGTTTAATGGTTATATATATCACAGATAAATATCTAAATTATCTCATTATTATTATTATTATTATTATTATTATTATTATTATTATTATTATTATTATTATAACTATTTCTTACCAATGTTTATTATTGTCACACTAACATTACTTATTCAACTTTCATTATTTACTTTCATGTTGTTTTGTGGTCTAGATATTAATGTAATAACTATGTAAGCAATTGTATTTAATTAGAATTAGAATCTGGCTGGGCGGAAGAGAAGGCCTACTGGCCTTAGCTCTGCCAGATTAAATAAATTATTATTATTATTATTATTATTATTATTAGTATTATTATTATTAATTCGCGTAAGAAGAACGCTCAGGGGTCAGATTACAATCTTTATAGGCAGGAGATTATGATGTTGATAAACTGGAAGTTTAAAGTTTATTATTGTCGTCCTGAAAACCCTAATAATGGGAAGACTCGGTTTTGGAATCGCCGGTTTTGATAGAGCAAGTTAGGCATAATGAAATCAGTCGTAGTGTAGCAAACTAAATTATACAACGCTCAATTGTTGCTGGGTTATTGGCAGCGAAACTTGTGATATACCACTTTTCTATTTGAATGCTTAACCTTCTACTTTCGTTAAGTAATCGCGGTAGCTTATAAATATTGTGAGATTGATAATGTAGGGGTATCAGTATTTTAATTAACAATTCTTTCAATTGCAAATTTATTTAATTATTGACGATGCTTTATCAACTGCTATGGTTATCCAGTGTCTATGAGATGAAAGTGATAATGCCAGCGAGATGAGTACAGTGTCCATTGCCGAAAGTTACCCAGTATTTGCTCGTAATGTATTGTGGAAAACCCCGGAAAAACCTCAACCAGGTAACTTTTCCAACCAGGATTTAAACCCGGGCCCACTAGTTTCACGGACAGACGTGTTAACCGTTACTCCATAGTGGTGGACAATTGTAGATGTTATTATCAAATTAAACCTGGGCAAAAATGGTCGAAAAATTATAATTCTAAGCAATGATAGCTTAGCTTGGCTTTTCGATGGTTGAGCCCGAAACGCATCCTTTCCCTTAGGTTTGTTTTGGCCCACTGCGTGCCCTTTTATACAGGGTGAGTTTTAAGTCCATCGACAAACTTCAGGGGGTGATTCTTGACTGAAAATGGAGCACAAAAGTTCATATCAACTTGTGTCCGGAAATGCATAGTTTCCACACTTGCAGTGTACGTTTTGTGTGATTTAAGCAACGTAGAAGCACAATGGTCCGGTATTCGTTTCAGGAACAAGCCGAGATGGAGTTCGTGTATGGCCAATCAGGTGAAAATGGTCGAGAGGCAGCACGGATGTACGACCCACGTACCCTGACAGACAGCACCACCCACATCACACAACATTTGGAGCCTTTTTTCGGAGTTTGTGTGAGCAAGGGTCCTTTGAGACAGACGAACGTGCAGGGCGGCCGCAAACGCCGAAAAATGGCTCCAAATGTTGTGGTGCTGTCTGTCAGGGTACGCGGCTCGGTACATCAATGCTGCCTCTCGACCGTTTCCATCTGCTTGGCCATACACGAACACCATCTCGGCTTGTTCCTGGAATGAATACCGGACCATTGTGCTTCTACGTTGCTTAAATCACACTACCTATCTGCAACACACAAAACGCACACTGCAAGTTACGAGAGAATGTCGTCAGTGCCATCTACCGTGGAAACTATGTATTTCCGGACACAAGGTGATATGAACACTTGTGCTTCATTTTCAGTCAGGAATCACCGCCTGAAGTTTGTCGGTGGACTTAAAACTCACCCTGTATATACCCTGCGCGATGATTGTCGAAGTCCGACCCGATGGCCTGGGTGGCATTCGTGAATCTGATGCTGACAAGTGGACCATCCTGCCTCAGTCTTAACACAACCAGGTCCCATTCTCAGATGAGTAGCCTTATAAACCCTAGTGTCCGGAGCCCTGAGCTCTTCCCATATAAGAATCGGGACTTCACCTCTGCCTATTTTTAACTTTCATACATGATGGCTGAAATAAGGGGAAGGTGAAAAGTGTTGGTGCTGTAATATAGGAAAACTGGAGTACCCCGAGAAAATCCTCTGAAACGTCTGCTTTGCCACCACAAATTCCATCACGACTTGACCGGGAATTGAACCCGGGTCGACTGGATTGAAGACTAGTGCAGTTTTGCTTTTGAGCCACAGACGCGGTTCTAGGGAATGATATATAAAGACTTCCTGCAGATTTAAAAGGCCACTCGATATTGGATTCCCACGTAGCTGTGACGGCGCTTCAATTCTTGAATGGAGGCCTCGAGTCGGTGAATGAACGCGACCTGCCGGACGAGTCCGTACGCCAGTTTCCTGTCCACATTTTTTGCCCATTTATATCCTTGAGCTTTTTTCCAGCCCCTGTTTTCGTACATTTGCAGTTTCCTATGTTCCAGAGGACACTAGTCGGATTTTATTATCCGCAAAACAATTCTCAGTCTGGCTTTAAACCAGTTAAGGTGAAAAGGTACTGCCTATCTCAACAATGTTAATTTCATGAAGTTTGGGTGCACGTTACGAAAAAACTGTTACAGATATCTACACAAGATTTTCAGGGAATGTTTTCACATTCTTAATCTTTAATAATACCTACTACAAATTGAACAGGAGTTGAGATAATTTTTTTTTTTAATTCCACAAATATTTGGGCTAAAATTTAATATCAATATATATTTTTTATGAATACTTCCATGAATCTCATAGCAAAACCCATGGCTATTTTTAGTCTTTTGGGTCTGGTTAACGCACAAAAAAAATTTTCAAATATTTTGGATGAACAATTTTTTTTAATACACCAGAATAATTTTTTCTTGGTTTTACATTCTTTTTAAACGTTTTGTTCAAAATAAGTGAAAATTTGTATTTGAATTAACCGGATTCAAACGACTCCCATAAGATTAAAATAGCTATGGATTTTGCTATGACATTCATGGATTTTTTTTTCAAATATTGATGTTAAATTTTAGACAAAATATTTATGGAATTTAAAACAAAAATTATATCTCAACTCCTATTAACATTCCTCAATTTGTAGTAGGTATTATTAAAGATTAAGAATGTAAAACCATTCGCTGAAAATCTTGTTTAGATAGCTATCTGTAACAGCTTTTGAGTAACGTGCACCCAAACGTCATGAAATTAACATTGTCGAGGTAGACGTATCTTCGTACCTTATGGCGGAGAGGAAGGTGTTGGAATAGAGTTAATAATATGCAGTAGGATATTGTTGTGTGGTATAAAATTTGAACTTGGATTTTGGCATAGTGGTGGTGGTGGTGGTGGTGGTGATGGTAGTGATGGTCTTATTACATATATTTATCCCTAAATCGAAGTGGAAAATTATCACACTACAATTCGTGATGATGATGGTGATGATGGTGATTATTATTATTATTATTATTATTATCAGGGAACGGATTTATATGGACTAAAAATATATGAAATATGTAAATATATATGTAGTTATTTTTACCAAAATATGGAATTAAATATGGATTTTTACCAAAATATGGAATTAAATATGGACTTAAAATTATAAAAAAATGACTATGTACGTTAAATATTGGTACATTTTAATCAAACTAAACAAAAAATATAATGGACGTACCTTATCTTCCAATGTAGTTTCAACAAAACACAATTTTTATTGTCTGTTACCATAACAATAGGTTACAAACATTTCTTTCAAGTGCTGAAAAGTGAATCTTCTTCTATTGTCTCTGAGTATAGATTTATACTGACTAAAAGAGCGTTCGACGTCACAAGAAGTAACTGGTACATAATTCAATTTCACAATGTCTGCTGGGGATAAGTCCAAGTTAATCTTCACTGTTGATTCACCACTCATCACAGCAACAACCTTTTGTAGTTCTTCATATCCAGGGTTTTTTGAAAGTACAGTGTCCACCTTAGCTCTTACTGCATCTGCAACTTTACCTCTACCACGATTCAGTTGTTCCACAGTACTATTTATAATTTCAAAACTTTCAGATAGTGAAAGGTGCCTATTTTGGAGACTTTTGAGCGTTTTTATGATGCATGAAAATGTATGCTGAATGTGAGCTAAGTCATTCTTCACACTTATGTCACAGGTAACTGTTTTCGCAATATCAATTGAGACTGCATCTTCAGAGTCCAATGCAAGGAGAACATTGTTAATAGAGTCTATATGTTCGGCATAATATTCAACTGCTTCTAGCCATGTACCCCATCTAGTTAAAATTGGCTTTGGTGGCAATGGAATTTCAGGGTACATTTCTTTCAACACGTTAACTCTACTGGGAGCTTTGAGAAATACTTTTTTCACTGATGAAATCAACAAATCTACTTTAGGGAAATTGTCGCTGACCACTTCTGCCACACGATGAAATGCATGCGCCACACAAGTAAAATGAGTCAATTTAGGATATACAACAGATAATGCTTGTCCAGCTTTGACCATATAAGGGGCAGCATCGCTAATAAAGAATAACACATTATCGTACATAATACCCTTTGGCCACAGGATACCCATAGCTTCGTTGAACAGTTTAACTATAGTTTTGTTATTGCACTTTTCTAGAACATCACAATGTAAAAGAATTCGTTCAGAATATTGTTCACTTAACAAACCGATAACTACATTACCAACAAGTCTACCTTCTTTGTCGGGAGTCTCAACAATGGAAACCCAAATTGAACTATCTTTAATTTCATCTCTTATCTTCTGTATTGTCTCATCGTAGATGGATGGAGCATACGTCTTCCTAAGTGTTGACTCATCCGGGATTGTATGTTGAGTATATTTTTCAAGGAATTCCCTGAAGACCTTATTCTTTAGTTTGTAGAGAGGAATATCAGCAGAGATGAGAGAACGGCACAGGTCGATGTTAAACTCAGATCTTACATTCGATGTTGTTGGTTGTGTTAAAAACAATTGTCTCTGCTTGGAATTTAGTTGTTTGTTGGCCTGATGTTTACTAGTTGTAATGTGTTGTTGCACCAGGAACTTTTGTGTAGATGATACTGCACACTGACACAAATTACAAAATAATATTTTATTGTCAGTTGATAAACCATCTTCTTTAAATTCTGAAATGTAACTTGTTAGTTTTGATTTTAAATTGACTGAATGACGTACTTTTGGCATATTTACCGTCTTTATAGTATGATTTACAAAACTGAACCTATGTGTACTCTGACTGGCATTTAACTGTTGAGCTGCACAACTGAAGTCTGTTAAAAATTTTAAATTAAATTAATACAGTTTTGTAACTTACTTTCCCATTGTTGATAGGACTGCTAATTTTCAAATAACTCTGATGTTAAAGGGATTACTGAACATGTGTTTAAATCTCTATTGTTGAAATGTATTTTTAAAAGTTAATGGAATTTTGTTTTGTTTTATTGTTAAACCTAATATAATATGGACTGTTTTATATGAAATATGGAAAATATATGGAAATTAACGAAAATATGTACTAAACTCTAAAATATGGAAAAATATGGAAAATAAAAGTAGGATTTTTCAACCCTACACATTGTGAAACATAAAGATAATGCAAAATATAAATTATATTAGCTTTATAAGTAAATATGTATTTACATATAAATCCTTTCCCTGATTATTATTATTATTATTATTATTATTATTATTATTATTATTATTATTATTATTATTATTATAAGTCTAAGTGCAAAACTTTACCACAGAGCAATAAATTGTTATTACTTAATAAATTAAAACTAAGTGGTAGGCCTAAATTACTTACTTGACTAGCGTCGACTTCGTATCAGTCATCTTCAAAATTAGTGAGGTCGTTGCTTTTCCCGATTTCTTCAGTTGTTTTGCTGGAGGGTGCGTTTGTATTTGGTAGTGTGGAGTCAAATAGAGTGTGTTTTCTAATCTTCTACTACAACTAGACTACTGCTACTGCTGCTACATTTAGTTTTGTGTGTTACAACTAATCACGAGGCGCCATTGGATTAATTTTTATGTGATCTTAATCATTAGATAGGCTTAATTAGGAATTGGAATTTAGAATCTTGGGGCAAATCGCAATATAGCGAACGTAGAAGCTCCGCCAACGACCCCTTCCACTTTTCCCCTACTAGCTCATCAGACACTCTACGTGATAGGCGAGTGTTGTGTCGAATGCATATTTCATGTGGGTGGGGATAACTTCCCCTACTGTCGTTCGCTATACTGCGATTTATCCGAATCTTGTGTTGTTACTGATCAGTAAATTTATATGCAATGCAAAACATCGGCCTCCACTGAAATGAGTTGTCTGTTGTTTCTGCCTAGTGTGTGTATTTGAATTCGCATCACGAGTCGCCACTAAATTCAATTTCTGTTGTACGTAAATTTATGAACTGCAATACTAGTCATTGAATCGAGATTTTTGTTGTAAGTAGTCATTATGTGCTATTTGTTCCGAAAGATCAGCGAGAGCCGCCACTGTATTGATTATTCTGTCGTAACTATTTATTGTATATATTGTGAATGTACATCTAAATGACCTTATCACGAGCCACCATTCAATTGAGGTTTCATTTTACATGTAATTATGTTTGTTTATAATGCGAAGTAGCAGCCACCATTCAATAGAGTTTCTGTTGTGACTGATCAGCACGTGTTTTTCCAATATATATTACCAGCTTTCATTGAGTACAGTTCTCATTTATGATGATCATTGCTTATATTTAGAGCCGCCACTGAATTGGATTTTTCTTGTTATTGCTCACTTCATTTATGTGGAATGAATAGGTGTAATATGAGCCTCTACTGAACAAAGTTTCTTGCTTCAGTTCTTTATTATATGTATTTCCAATGTACAACACTTGTCGCCACTGAGTAGGACTGTTTGTTGTTGCTGCTCAGTATATTTAATTGGAATGAATAAGATGAGCTTCCATTGAAAAAAATGTTTTCGGCTGTAGCTCTTCGATATGTATTTCGAATGTGCAAGTATTGTCCCTAAATTTGTCTATATTCTTTTCGGCACTTATATTTGCAGTGTAGATTACGAGTCGCCACTGAGGTTAATTTTGAATATTTAATCCACAGCAGAGATGTCTTGTGTTATTTTAACTTCACGTCTCGGAAAGGTCCCCAAGTCCTGTTCGACCTTTTCATAAATCATTTTTATTTACTGTTCTTCTTTTTCCTTGTGTTGCAGGTGAGTGTTGCTGCTACCTTTATGCCTGCAGGCCATGGCGGTGGCCACCTTACTTTCAAGGTAAACACTCCGAGGAGGAGCCAAACACAATTAAGTGCTGTTCAGCTTTAAGTAGCGATGTTGGGAAGGTCTGATGATTTTGTTCTGCAAAGTACAGAGTTTGCTTGCACCACATCATAAGAATCTAATGCATTACACTGAAACTGTAGGAAGCATTACAATGCCGCAGTTAAATATTTTGACGAAAATACTCGCTTTCAGAATTTCTGATAGCAGAAAGCTATTTTTTTTCTTAACGTTAAACGTCTATGCTCGAGGTACAACAGAGAAAAATTGTAACGTTTTAACATGTTACTCGTGTTACCATGGAAACCATAATACGAACTTCGGATTCGTGGATTTCCACGCGTTCCGTCTCCCTCTATTGTCTGTTTAATGTGTCTCAGAAAGTTTCCTTTACTAGAACGAAGAAAATCGGAGCGAGACAAGTGTCCAACAGGTTTGGAGCCCACATAAACACTTCCTTGCAGTCCAAATTTCGCTTGAAAGGACGCGTGTTCGCGTACTTTTTAAAAGTTTCCTCTCTGATTTCCTCATTCATTCATTCATTAATTCATTCATTCATACATGTTTTTCACACATAGTCGTGAACATGTTGAGCACATGGGATACCGTATTGTACTTATAAATAGCAATAAAATACTTTACAGTGTTAAAGAAATTGCACAGTGAATTTTGTTTCTAATTCGAGAATAAACGTCAGTTTGTTCGTATCCTATTGCAGAGATTTTGTACATTATGTTCATACAATTCATGCATAAGAAATGATATCAGTTTTACTTCAAAATTAATGGATCCTTGTTTCAGGACAAAATGGTGCACACTCAAAATCAGCTGTACTAATTTCGTTGCTTATATGAAATTGTGTGGCCGTACCTACACAGACACTTTTGTCAGAGAAATTAACTATTAAGTATGTAGGTCTATGTCATAATCAGTAATCGAAGGTCATTTAGATAATTTTAGGGCTTCAAGACTTCTATAAGTTACGGATTACTCTATAAAATTAAAGTAAATCCAGTCGTTATGGAACTAGACCAAAAAAAATTCGCTAAGGCTTTTTTTACGCTCACTTGAATGTCCATAATATAAGGTTATTTCAAAATCAGGGAAGTCCTCTTTGTTAAGAAGTAGTAACTTTATAAACATATAATACAGTTTTGTTCGTAAGTTCTTGAGTGAATTCATGTGTCTTCCCCCCCCCCCAAATCATACTTACTTACTTACAAATGGCTTTTAGAGAACCCGGAGTTCATTGCCGCCCTCCATCGGTCCCTATCCTGAGCAAGATTAATCCAGTCCCTAGCATCATCATATCACACCTCCCTCAAATCCATTTTGATATTATCCTCCCATCTGCGTCTCGGCCTCCTCAAAGATCTTTTTCCCCTCTGGCCTCCCAACTAACACTCTATATGCATTTATGGATTCGCCCACACGTGCTACATGCCCTACCCATCTCAGACGTCTGCATGTAATGTTCGTAATTATGTCAGGTGAAGAATGCAATGCGTGCAGTTCTGCATTGTGTAACTTTCTCCATTCTCCTGTAACTTCATCCCTCTTAGTCCCAAATGTTTTCCTAATCTCTTTATTCTCAAACACCCTTAGCTTCTGTTCCTCTCTCAAAATGGAAGTCTTTATTCCACAACCATATAGAACAACCGGCAGTATACCTGTTTTATAAATTCTAATTTCAATATTTCTTGAAAGCAGACTGGATGACAAAAACTTCGCAACCGAATAAATAACAGGCATTTCCCATTATTCTGCGTTTAATTTCCTCTCGAGTGCCATTTATATTTGTTACTGTTGCTCCAAGATATTTGAATTTTTCCGTCTCTTCAAAAGATAAATTTCTAATTTATATAGGATATTACATTTTGTACTATGTTCTGGTCACGAGACATAATCATATACCCCCAAAAATTCATACCAGAAAATAATGGTTTTGCTTCTAGAAATGCGAATTAGCTTATTCAGTGTTACTGTGAATATAATAGAGATTTTTTTTTTAGAGAATTGGGAAGATTCAAAACTCTAAATGCATTGAGGCATGGACCCTCCATTTTGTTGCCATTATGGAAGAATGTAGAAACATTGAAAAGGAATATTATTAATACGACTACTACCACCAATACTGCTACTATTACTGCTACTGCAAACTTACACTACAACTGCCACGATTACTACTAGGCCTACTATTACTACTATGATATAGTAAATATGTACGGATGGATGGATGGATGGATGGATGGATGGATGGAAGGTTAGTCCACCGTCGGACAGGCAAGTAAATAGTCAGCGAGACGGAAATTTAAACGTACCCTACATTTAGCCTATATCACGAATTTTATATTTCCGTTAATAATTTACTTATAAATAGATTCTTTCAAAGGATTTCTGATTACAAACTAGTCCGTGGGATGTTATGTACAGAACAGGTTTCACTCAAGGTGAAGTAATCGGGAGCCAAATTTGGTAGTTGCTGCTTGTAAGTTAGTGTCTTTGTGTACAGCAATGATTTGATGATACAAAATGAGCAAGATGGAGACTTCCGCAAACATAGTTTCAAATTTCGAATTACAATTCCTCTGAGAATTGCTTATTTGCTACTCAAAAGTGAAGTTGACAGCTTGATTATGCATGTTTCTTTGTAATTGGCAAGCTAAGGTCACAGTTGACATCAATTTCCTGTCTTAATGTATTGACATACGTTCTCAAATTAATGTTACGTTGGTTGGTATGGCTCCACAACCTTCTCTCCTGTCTTTCATTCTGTTTCACTTGCAATAATTAGAGAATAACTCTGCAATTACTTCTATGTCTTTCGTCTGTAGAAAGGCGTCGAGTGAAAATTGAAGACTTGCTTCATAAGTATTAACACATTTTTCATAGTACTTACTATGACCAGTCTAAATCTTTCACATGCGATTACACACCTATGCAGCTGTCACTTTGCGTTGTTAGATGTTCCCTTTGGTGCTTACGGAGAGGTGGTGATGGTATTGGTCATTTTAATACAGATATTGATGGTGGAGATGATGCTGAGCGTGTTGGTGGCGATATATTATGATCGTAAAGGGCTCATAATAAATATTATCAGTCGCAAAAATTTACTAATGAAGTTATTTATTTTTCTGAAGAAGATAGCTATGGTGATGAATTATTATGGATCGTGAAATGGATATCGACAAAAATGTTGAATGGTAGTCGAGACATTCTTTACGTTCGTTAAGGTGGTCACGAAGTTTATTTTAGGCCTATGGCTGTTGATAGCGAAAATTGTCATACAGTTGACAGTGCTGAAAATTACCATATTGTTGATGATCATGATGATTGCCATATTGCTGATGATCTTGAAGATTACCATATTGCTTTTGATCATGAAATTGGTTATATCGCTGATGATTGCGAATATGGTTATTTTGTTGATAATAGAGTAAAATTATCGTTTTTATAATCGTGGAGTAAATTATCATGTTATTGATGATCGTAAAGATTATTATATTGTTAATTATCGTGGAGATGTTTATATTTTTGATAATCGTGAAGATGGTTATATTGAAATGCGTATATGCTCGTAATGTTGATAATCGTGAAGATTATCATATTGCTGATGATCGTGAAGATTGTCACATTGCTTTTGATCGTGAAGATAGTTTGTTGATATTCGTGAGATGTCTATATTGTTGATAGTCAATATGATTAAATTGTTGATCATGAAAATTATTCTAATATTGATAATGGTGATGGTAACCATAGGCCTATTGCTAATGATTATGAAGTTGATTATATTGTTGATCATTCTCAGAATTACTATATTATTTATGATCGTGAAGATTATCATTCTAGGTGTTAGTAAAAATTATGGTGATAAAATTGTTGATGGACAAATGTCTGATTGTAGTGGTGTCAAGAAAATAAATATGATATAATGTGAATTGAGGTAACTCGGTGCTTGTACTAAATGTAATGCTCTTAATACTTTCCTCTCGTAATATTTGTCACTATTAATTCTTGTTTGTTTCCAATAGTAAAGTCTTAATCCAAAGAGACTAGAAAGTAAAGACATTCCAGTAATTAGGAGAGTGGTGTAACCTTCATTGCGGAAGGACAGTAATGAGTCACTCGACTGTCCCGTCATTTGTTTTCATAATAAGGCGGAGGTCTTTATTTAAATTCTCGATACGGTCTTTCATGAATGACTGCCGGATATGAAGTCACATTAATGGTCGCAATTTTAGA
This sequence comes from Periplaneta americana, assembly GCF_040183065.1. Lineage (NCBI taxonomy): Eukaryota > Metazoa > Arthropoda > Insecta > Blattodea > Blattidae > Periplaneta > Periplaneta americana. The sequence goes on along the minus strand of NC_091121.1, from coordinate 52,654,740 downwards.
TCACTATGGGCGCAAGGTTACACAAAATAAACAAAAGTATTCTGGTGATATAACTATGATGACAAGGGATTATTGCATCGCTATAAAGGATGGGACTGAAATCTTTAGCCTTCCGTTTCACTGTCTGAGATGTAGTTTTCATTTGACCGCCACCATGTGACTTCAAGAATTGAACCCTTTTGTCGAAGAGCCTTTATAAAGTGATCATGATGGTGCAGGGCCATCATATCAAAGAAAGTAATGATTTTCAAACGCCACTGATCGCCGACGCCTCTTTGCTGCAGCGATGAGTAGTGAGTTGTAACCCGATCGCGTGTCGTACTTATGACGGACATTTGATCATTGATGTCTGTTCAAGCATGCACAAGTACCGAATGGCGGTATGCACATATATACTATCGCCTGGCAAGCTTCTAAGCAGCTTGCGTGGATCACTCAGTGGCGGTACTGTTAACAGAAATGTATTGCATCCCTAACAAATTACTGAATATAGGTAAAGGTACTGTCATACGTCGCTACTTTTGCTGCGCAACATTTTTTACTGCAGCTGCAAAAGCTGCGTGTCGTGTTCACACGTAAGCCAAAAATGGTGCGCTGTACGCTACTTTTTGTGCTGTTTTTGTGCTGTGCAACCCGAGCGCTGCAAAAGTTGCGACTGGAGGTTGTGAGTTTGTTGACACACAAGGCGCTACTTTTTCAGCCGCAGTCTAGCTGCAGCTTTGCATCTCCGTGTTGATTCTTCAGTACATTTTATGATTATGTTCGCATTAGAGTTTCAGATTATGAAACTCATGCGACAGCTTATTATTACCTCTTATTGTAAAATTGAGAACAAAACGTTAAACTATAAAAAGCAGGTGATGCTAGAATAGAAAGAATAGAAATAGCCTACAGAACAATTTGAAGTTACGATCTCCGAGAACTTAGATGAAAGGGATGAATAGGCCCTAATGTTACGGTATACGAATATTATGAAGATTATTGTTTTTAACCTTTCTTTATGTTATTTTTAATATCTTCTGAAATTTGCATTGCACTAGCAATTTCTGCTAAAGCCGTCTACTTTTTGTTGTAGGAATCGGCATTTGCAAATTCCACAGGCGCTCTCTTGGTTCAAATAGATCTAGTATTATTTTTCTGGAGTCTATAAAAAGTCCTAGAAATTTGGTATAGTTTTGTATGTCGTCCTTTTTTATTACATGAGTTAAGCTAAAAGTTATGTTGATAGTCTTTTCTTGATTAAGCAAAAAACCATTAGATTCAAATCATAAAGCCATCTGTACTAGAATATCGTTGGTTAGAGCATGTAATTCATTCAGAGCAGAGCTAGAACATAAGAATGTAGTGTCATCAGCATACATATTTGTTATAGCTTTAATTAATTTAGGAAGGTCATTAATTTCTGTTAAGAATAGTAGTGGACCAATTATTGAGCCTTGTGGAACACCTTAATGTATACTGGAGATACTTGGCCAATTTTCACCTATTGAGACTAATTGCCTTCTGCCATGAGGATAGGTCCCTAAAGGACGCAGACAAATTGGACGCCCTAGACGACAATGGGATGGCTAGTTTTTGAATGGAGTCGGAACGGACCAACATGATCCAAATCCTTGAAGCTGATGAGGATGATTATAATTACGAAATATTTTAGCGAAATATATTTAGACTACTTTAATGATATACGTAAACGTATTAACTGTAAGTGTCCACATTCCCGTAACAACGTGCAGTAATAGTAAATTGGCCTATATAAGCATCGTCATCACTGTCAGTTGTCAATGCATTCAATTTATGCTTTTTTATATTCTTGTGCAATACTCACAAAATTAGAAGCTTACTTACTTACTTACAAATGGCTTTTAGAGAACCTGCCAGCGGTTCCTATCCTGAGCAAGATTAATCCAGTCCCTAGCATCATATCCCATCTCCCTCAAATCCATTTTAATAGTATCCTCCCATCTACGTCTCGGTCTCCCCAAAGGTCTTTTTTCCTCCGGCCTCCTAACTAACACTGTATACATTTCTGGATTCGCCCATTCTCACAAAATTGAAAGCTAGCTATTTTCAAAAATGTATTACTTAAATTGACACTACGATCATCGTGCAAAATATAATACACGCTACTTTTTTGTTAAGTGCATAACAGAATCTCGAAAATATACAAAAATTCGACTGCGTCTCTTTTTTTCAAACTATCCCTCGATTATTTTAAAATGTACTTTCCCCACACATAGCGTAATATACAATAGACTACTATTGACTTTATATGTGATTTTATAATCTTATCAAATTCCTTGTAGCTATTCCTTTTTCGGAAATTATTTTAAAATATCAAGGAGAGGAATATAGTTCACATGTTGGTAAAGCCAGATAGTATGAGAGTAGATGGGCTCCTCAGCTGTAAAACTGCTGTAGCTTTCTGTATAGACGGTCATGGTTAACGCCATAGCAGATGAAAGTGGAATCCCTGTGAATAGAAGCCTTAGATCTACACGAGAACACATATAAAGATCTTCCCTGAGGTGAAAACAATTCACATCTTAAATGCTCTTTCCCTTATTGAATATTGAAGGCAATGTGAAATTATGTCATAAAACTTAGGTGGCTGTATAAACAGTGTTTACTGTTGCCAGGACAACAAACAGGTTTTGTTGATATAATACGGTAACCCATTGTGTCTACGTGCCCGATACGAAACAGGTCTGGTTATCTGATGCGTTTTGATGATTTCTCGCCGTGATGGGATTGCTACCGAATCGTTAAAGCCTTGTTTTAATCTTGTTTTGAATTGATTTCATATTTAGGAGAATGTTTTCATGCAGACGTGAGTAATTTCGATTCCATCTTAATGAGCGTCTAGAACAGTTTCTCACGGTGTGTGTTACAAGCGGGTAAGTGCCGTCAAGGCTGCCACGGCGAGCCCAACCTTGCGCGCCGCAAGAGTCTCCGTGGGGCTCTTATAAATAGTGCAGAGGCTGGGAAGGAGTTAAACATTCTGTGGGACTGAAGGCAAACAAGGAAATTCAGACAGACTAATAAAGAATACAGTTACAAAGTCACGTATTTAAAACATATATAGAGTAAAACGTTGGTAATAACTTTCTTTTATACTGTTAGGCCTACACCTTGACCTGTATTAATAATATGTGCAGACAGAGAGACTCACACAGGATTTTCTCACGTTAAATGTAATTATATAAAAACGAACTTGAGATTTTTCTATCTTGCTACTATTGTTAGCATGATTTTGTATCTTAGCAATCACATAGGCCTACAGATAACGTAGATTGTGAGCTCCGACGTTAGCGCCTTTGCGTGTTGTTCCGGGATTGCGCCCGAGCGTGGGTTCGATTCTTGCTTGGGCTGATTACCTGGTAGGGTTTTTCCGAAGTTTTTCCCAACTGTAAAGCAAATGTCAAGTAATATGACAAATCGTCGACCTCATCTCGCCATACTGCTCGCTATCGCAAATTCCATCGACTCTACATAACCTGTTGATAGAGCGTCGTTAAATAATCGACTAAAATACATAGACTGCGTTAAAGCCACATAACAAGAGTGACTCTAAGGTTCAAAATAATTAATAATGCACACAATATGAACTTAATAAAAATTTATTTCTATCAGATTTAATATTATCATGATTTCCCAGTAACTACATAAACCTATAGATGGATGGTGTTAACACTACATATCAAGTCTGGCTCTAAGGTTCATTTTGTAATCTATAATTCACACAAAAGAAACTTAACAGCAATTCCATTATGTCAAATTTTATATTATGATTTCGTATTCCTGCAACTACATGGAGCTAACGTAAATCGTGCTTTTCCATAACTGGTATCTAAATTGGTCTTTATTTCACCGTCTTTAGCAACCTAAAGAATGTCATTATTCAGAGCAGTGAATTATTTTTGTTAAACACTCTCTCCTTGACAACCAAAACATTATCAACAATAAAATCCATACATTCATTAATTTATAACTCATTCACAAACAACACATTATAAAGAAAAAGCCTACAATTTCAAATTAAATTTTTATGCCAGTAATGGATAATATATTGTAGGACCTATAGCACACGAGGAAAACAGATTTTATGCTCTCGTAGAAATTATCACTCTCGGTTTTACCTCATTAATTTATAACTTCTTCACAAACAACACATTATAGAGAAAAATCCTACAATTTTAAATTAAATTTATATGCCAGTAATGGATAAAATATTGTAGGACCTATAGCACACGAGAATAAACAGACTTTATGCGCTCGTAGAAATTATCACCCTCGGTTTTACCTCAGGCACTAAAATTTCTACTCACGGATAAAATCTAATTTTACTCTTTCACTATGAATTACTATAACGCAAAAAAACGACCGGGGCTTATGAAATTTCTTGGATCGCGTGAAATGTCTTTATACAGTAGGCCCTATTTATATTTTGGTGTGTGTTTTTTACATTATGTAAGAATAAATTCAAGGATTAAATAAATACTGTGATAGGCAGGATGAGTACACTTTATCCAATGATCACTATAGATAATGGAGCGAGACGGCGAGGCATATTAAATAGAGAACGGACCGCGTGGAAAAACACGAAGCACATCTTACACTTTGTTTCCATATCGCACTCACGTAGCCTAACTAAAAAATAAGACGTACCGATAACGCGATAACTGCAACACCGCTAAAATGAAAGAGAGATTGTAAAAGAACGTCTCACTTAACGGGAGTGGCCATGCAAGTGTTTGGGGGATGGAGGTGGAAAACAGATGTAGCATTGCTGTGAGGACATTGAGACTTACATTTGTGCCATGCTGTATGGCATAAACCAAATATTGACTCTTTTTTTTTTTTTTTGCGACGTTTCGAATAAGCCGGATTTCGGTTAACTAAAGTTCAATTAAGTGGGGTTTTACTGCATAAAAATTTTGTATCCTAGTAACCAATAATGATATTAGGCCTACCCACAGTGCTGTTTGAAAATGGATCGGTTTACGAGTTCAAAAGCAATCCGTGGAAATGTTAAAAATTGAACAAGTTAAGTAAAATAACGAGTGAAAGAAAACAGAAAGAAGTTAATTTATGACAGTATGGAATAAGTGGTCTGTTTAACAAGAACAAAAGTGTATTCGCATCCAATAGAAGAAAGATATGATGATGAGGATGGGTATTAAATCCTTAACAGGCAATTGTGCTTAATCCTAGAAGTGGAGGAGAGTCGGCAGGACTTGAACACAGGTCGATATGAAGCAGTACAGGTTGTTTGTGTTTCTCAGACGGCCATCTGATATGCCTGCGGTCTTATCTTTACTCTTATAAATAGATGTGATGGCAATAGATGATTTCCGTTCCCTTTCAAAGTCGCAGGAATTTTCCACTCCGCGCACTCTTCCTCCGCGTTGTTTGTCTTATTACACGAACACCGTTGAGCAGATAAAGAGCCTTGATGACTGCCTGTTCGACGGCCGGGCCTGGGATGGCTCCAATGATCCATGCACTTAGGCTGTTTGTTTTATTGCCCTTCGGGACCGGGACTGCGACCATATAAATATTGTGCTATCCTCATTCAACCCGCACCAGTTGCCTCCACTAAACTTCGCTGTACACCCAAGTTTCGTGTAGGCAACCTCACACGCCAGTAGACCAGACATCCGTGCGTCGTCAGCCGGAAAGCGGGGAATGCTATTGAATGAGAACGAAATGGGCAGTTGGCGGAATGATGTCTGTATATTGGGGAAACGGGGGAACCCCGGAGAAAACCCAACTGCAGCTCACCACAATTGTCATTATGAATTTTTCGCATGAAAAATTCCAGGCCAGACCTGAACTCGAACTCGGGCCCCTGCATGACAAGCCGAAGGTCTGTCCACTCAGCCACCGCAGGCGACGCACTTAGGTTTACATTTGGTCGTTATGTGCCCTACAGGACCTATAAGATGACTGTTCCAGTCCGACAAGTGCCCTGGATGGCATTCGAGAATCCAATGCTGACAGGCAGGTCATTCTCTCTCAGTCCTGGCAGAGCCAGGTCCCATCCCCAGGCGAGTATCTGATAAACCCCAGGGAACGAAAGGCCAAGCCCTTCCCATATCAACATCGGAAATCCGTATCCCCAAGACATTACTCCAGCCTATTTTTGACAATTTGTTGATGACATGAAATGAGGGGAATAATTTATGCAGTATGTTGGTTGAATGAGAGAGGGAAACGGGAGTGCTTGGTGAAAAACTCTGTGCAGCGTCTTATTTTTCACCACAAATTTCTTCAAGATCTTGCTAGGAATGGATCCGGCAGTCTGTAAAGAAGGACTAGCGAGCTTTTTACTAACAAATGCTGAACACTAGCGATATTGTAGGCCTAATCTATAATCTGCGTTACAAATTTGTAAATGCTTGACACTACCTGTGTTGTACTTCTAGAATCTGTATTTTAATTAAAAATGCTTGACATTGTCAATGTTGTATTTGTAGAATTCATCTTACAATTATAGGCCTATATGTCCGACAGTGACAGTATTGTTGTATATCCAGAATGTACGTTACAGTTACTTACAAGTGCTTGGCACTGATAATATTGAGTTGTATTTCTAGAACCCATGTTACAATATAAATGTTGTTTTACTCAAGTGTCTGACACTAACAATGTTGTACTTCCAAAATATGTGTTGCAATTTACAAGTGCTTGACATTGACAGTGTTGTAGTTCTAGAATCCGTGTTAGAATTACAAATAATTGACACTGAACATTTCTAGATTGTTTGCGTCTGTTAGTGACAAGGAGTTGTAGCATGACAACAGTTAATTCACTTGACTCAGTGGCGTGCCTTTGGTGTATGAAATATGCCTAATAAAGGAGAAAGGCATGCCACTACAAGAAGGGAAGTGACTGCCACTAATATAATTTTTCTGTTGACATTTGTTCAGATGAAGTGGAAAAATTAGTGTTACGACAGCCTGATCTAATATTGCATCAGTGGTGGAATGAACGCGCCTCACTCCCATTAATTTGTGTGTAAATGCGTAGAAAACCACAAACACGAGCTTTATTTACGCGATAACATAACGCACACAATTCCGTTGCAACAACATGCAAAGTCCTCTTAAAACATTCGACATTGAATTTTGTTTCACAACGTTCGACTAGTACTCTGCCTGAAGTAGTTTTACTTAAAAAATGGAAGAAATAAAAACAAAAAGAAACTTGTGATACACGTATGTCTAAATCAGAAGAGAGAAAAGTAGTGAAGGAAAAAGTAAGATGCGAGAAAGAGTTAAGTAAAAGTAGATGAAGAGGGAAAGTAAAAACAGAACCTTAAATTAGAAGATACAGGGTTTGATAAGGCGATGGAAGGATGGAGGAAAGAGTGCAATAAAAATGGTACCTGTAATAAATGAAGCAAGGAAATATCGATTAGAAAGTTTGAAGGAAGATAGACAAGGAAGAGAATATAAGTAACGAAGACGAAAATAATAAAGATAAGAAATAATAATTAAAAATGAGTTAGGAAAGGAATTCAGCTATAATTAAAAAGCAAATAAAATGTAAGAAAAAGGAAAGGAGTTGAAAACAGAAAGGAAACGAAAAAAGTGTGAAAGAGAAGAGAGAAAAACAAGAAAGATAGAAAAGGGACAAATAGAAAAGACGGAACAAAAGAATGAAATAATATAAGAAATAAAAACAATGGAGAAATAGAAGGAAAAAATTGATAAGAAAGAAACGAAAATAAAACATAAATGAAGATGAAAACTTGAATCGTACAGTGCATGTGAGTGGAGCTCTGATGTTGTTAGTGACAATAAATAAGAGGACGAGAGGTCAGTGGGAAGTACGCGTTTGCGTCGCTAGATGCCGTTACTATCATCAGCTGGTGCACTTCAATACCGAGCACAAAAAATGACAGTAGCAGTAACAGATCAAGGGCCGCGTTCCAAAGTCATTCCTCTCGTTCTATGTTACATTCATTGTTCTTCATAGTTTCTGTTTAAAGGGCATACACCTTGAAGTATTGATCTGAGAATTCCAATGTAATGTATTAATTTAGTTTTTTCTATAAATTTAAATTATGGTTTATTTAACACCACTTGCAATTGCAGATGTTATATCAGAATCGCCGGTGTGTCGGAATTTTGTCCCGCAGGAGTTCTTTTATATGCCAGTAAATCTAATGACATGGGCCTGTCGCATTTAAACACACTTAAATGCCATCGACCTGGGCCGGGATCGAACCCGCAACCTCGAGCACAGAAGGTCAGCGCTATACCGACTATGCTACCCAGGTCGACGTTTTTTTTTCTATATCTCTACTTAATTCCATTGTAACGAAATCCCACTCATATTATTATTCAGTCATTCATAGTGTTCTGCCCAAGGGCAGGTCTTTCACTGCAAACCCAGCATTCTCCAGTCTTTCCTATTTTCTGCCTTCCTCTTTGTCTCCTCATATGATCCATATATCTCAATGTCGTCTACCATCTTCTTCTGCCCCGAACTCTTCTTCCGTTCACCATTCCTTCCAGTGCATCCTTCAGAAGGCAGTTTCTTCTCAACCAGTGACCCAGCCAATTATTTTTCCTCTTTATGATCAGTTTCAGCATCATTCTTTCTTCACCTATCTTTCCTACACAGCTTCGTTTCTTATTTTGCCTGTCCATTTCACACGCTTCATCCTTCACCATATCCCATTTCAAATGCTTCCATTCGCTTCTCTTCACTTCGTCGTAATGTCCATGTTTCTGCTCCATACAAACATGGACGCTACAACGAAGCGAAGAGAAGCCAATGGAAGCATATTATTATTATAGTTCATTTATAAGCTATTGGGAAAATAAATTCTTTAAGAAAACTGGTATTAGAAACAAATTGTTGGCACAAAAATATTTTGGGACTTTTTCATTAGAAGTAACAATTCTTCGATAAAAAAATAGAATGCAGCCTTTACTCGAGGCAGAAATGAAACTTCTCAAACTGTAAATTTGTATTGATCTTTTTCAATGTTCGTCCAATGAGAATGGATAAATTATGGTTAAATTTAACACTTTTATACTCTTCATAATTTAATAATGAAACATTTAGTGTATTATAGCTAATAATAACATATTTCTTCTCTGCAATCGTTCCAAATATTTTATGACCACTTTTGGTGAGCTACGATTTAATTTTAAATCACTGACACCAGATTAATCAGACATTGCATTCGTTCATTGTTGACAGTGTAAGAACATTCACTAAATCGCTGACACTTCGAAATGGAACTGCAGAAGAGAGGTTAGAAAATATCCTTTTCTTAGCCCTGCTTTCCCGCACTCATTCCTGTGGCTGTTTTTTTTTTTCGGCTCAATTGCATGCTTTTATTCACGCTACGCTCTCATTCGTTCAGCCCCTGATTTCGGTATATTTTTTAGCAAAATACTGATCAACAATGTAGTTATTTCACTCACAGATTTTTACAGTACAATGTCATAACATTACACAGAAGAAGCATGTCCATTCCCACAAATTTTTGTATTAGTTTGTCTTGGTGGAAAGCCCTGTTAAAATGTCCGTCACAGAATTTTGTTTCATAGCTTTACCGAAGAATTTGGACTTAAAAAAAAAAGATTAGGAAAATTGAATTGAATTGATGTATGGCACACAATATTATAATGTATGCAATTTTGTTGTACAGTTCCGACATATTTACCATTATTTACTCGGACGATGTCCTGATCAATGCTCAATGCTGCATGAAGATAATAAGATCCTTTCATCAGGTATTTGAGAGCGACCGCCTCCAGTAAGACAACTCTCCGAACAAAAATGTTGCGACTAAGTGGATTGCTCTGTGTTTATACTAGTAGAGTCAGAAAGTACCCGAACTTCGGGTGGCAACGCCATGCTCTATAGTCAACTTCTGCCTTGTCCGTGTGGTATGTGACCTACTCTCCAGGCGTACAGACTCATTGCGGCTGAGCATGAGAAAGGGGAAGACAATCGAAATACTGTGCAGCTCTTAGTTTCGTTTAGTGAAGGCCTAGATCATGTATGTAACAGATATGTCAGGGTTATAGGCTTTGAGATTAACAACTTTTGTCAGGTTTACTACGCTGCCATCTAGTTGTTACATAAGGAGTCACGTCATAATACCCATTTCAATTGCATTAGCGACTGTACTGTCATCTCGTGTTCGTTTACGGCGGACGGCTGGCGATCCTGGCGGTTGTTCTCTTCAAAGTGCTGCCGATTTTAACGTAGCGAGGAGTTATCTGTTACATGTATGATCTAGGGTGAAGCCGTATGTTTAGTGAAGACGTGTAGGTGTATGTGGTAAAATGAGCTTGAAAGAGCATAGAGGTAACAGTACATTTTGTGTTAAACTCGGTAAAACATTTGAACCATACCCACCCCACGACATTCAAAACTTTCTCTTTCAATGCTACACGAAAATTTAAAAATATATACGTAACAAATAGAAGTAGGCAATTAGAGGCTCTAAAATCTTCAAAATAGATATCAATGGCCAAAGTAGGCATTTTAGGCTCTATGAAACCGCTTTCAAACGTTCATATTTTATATATAATGTTAAGATATTTAACTAGTTTTAGTTTATCCCTATAGGAAAAAATAGATATTTAACCTAAAATCCGAGGTCTAATGTTCAGTTGGATCAAAATGTGCTGGCGAACATGACTGTGTCTTGTGGGAAAGAAGCGACATTGCTACACGGCCGCGTGGATTTCCTGTTGTTGAATCTCTCGCTTGTAGAGGGATGAAGTGAGAGGAGAAAGGAAATCCAAGCAAGCTCTCAGGTGGAGTGACACCGGGTATGGAGCCCGCGGCCACTCGGTGTGGCTCCATTCATGAATCGGCGCGAACTGCTCCGTACAGCTGGCCTTAAATTGGAAGCATCGGTCTTCTGCTGGAAACGGGAGGACGTGTTCAGCATTGCTTATCACCCGGCGCCTTGGCGTTGAAGACCAGATTGCGTTCGGAATGATGATCATCATATTAGGGGCCTATTATTATTATTATTATTATTACTATTATTATTATTATTATTATTATTATTATTATTATTATTATTATGCCTATGACTCGGTTAAGAGAGAAGTTTTATATAATATTCTTATTGAATTTGGTATTCCCAAGAAACTAGTTCGATTAATTAAAATGTGTCTTAGTGAAACTTACAGCAGAGTCCGTATAGGCCAGTTTCTATCTGATGATTTTCCAATTCACTGCGGGCTAAAGCAGGGAGAGGCACTATCACCTTTACTTTTTAACTTCGCTCTAGAATATGCCATTAGGAAGGTTCAGGATAACACATAGGGTTTGGAATTGAACGGGTTACATCAGGTTCTTGTCTATGCAGATGACGTGAATATGTTAGGAGAAAATCCACAAACGATTAGGGGAAACGCGGAAATTCTAGTTGAAGCAAGTAAAGCGATTGGGTTGGAAGTAAATCCCGAAGAGACTAAGTATATGATTATGTCTCGTGACGAGAATATTGTACGAAATGGAAATATAAAAATTGGAGATTTGTCTTTTGAAGAGGTGGAGAAGTTCAAATATCTGGGAGCAACAGTAACAAATATAAATGATACTCGGGAGGAAATTAAACACAGAATAAATATGGGAAATGCCTGTTATTATTCGGTTGAGAACCTTTTATCATCCAGTCTGCTGTCGAAAAATCTGAAAGTTAGAATTTATAAAACAGTTATATTACCGGTTCTTCTGTATGGTTGTGAAACTTGGACTCTCACTTTGAGAGAGGAACATAGGTTAAGGGTGTTTGAGAATAAGGTGCTTAGGAAAATATTTGGGGCTAAGAGAGATGAAGTTACAGGAGAATGGAGAAAGTTACACAACACAGAACTGCACGCATTGTATTCTTCACCTGACATAGGAATTAGGAACATTAAATCCAGACGTTTGAGACGGGCAGGACATGTAGCACGTATGGGCGAATCCAGAAATGCATATAGAGTGTTAGTTGGGAGGCCGGAGAGCAAAAGACCTTTGGGGAGGCCGAGACGTAGATGGGAAGATAATATTAAAATTGATTTGAGGGAGAAAGGATATGATGGTAGAGTCTGGATTAATCTTGCTCAGGATAGGGACCAATGGCGGCTTATGTGAGGGCGGCAATGAACCTCCGGGTTCCTTAAAAGCCAGTAAGTAAGTAAGTAAGTATTATTCTAAGTCTAAGCAGACATAATGAAATTAGTCTCAGATAGAATTGGAAATGATACGATAAGAGAAAATGTGAACTTTAATCCCATTATAATATACAGTAGTTTATCTAAACTAAACAATTACAGTGGCTTGGAAATATGAAAAGAATGGATATAAGTAGATTACAAAAGAGGAGTTTCGAATGTGTTGCAACTGGGAAGAAAAGAAGAGGAAGACCTAAGAAGACATGGTTGGAGGGTGTTGTTGGAATGATGGAAGCAAGAGGATTACAGAGTGATGACTGGAAGGATAGAAATGAATGGAGGAAGAAAATTTCATTTGTAGGCTATAGAAATTGGGCACAGGAAGATTTATTTAATTAAAAACCTAAATATGTATTATTATTATTATTATTATTATTATTATTATTATTATTATTATTATTATTGGATCATCTCTGCGTCTTCGTGGGTACATGAACTACTCCTCTATCATCACTGTCCTCGGATCTTGCACGTCGAGTTGCTTCAGGCAAATAATCAAGCAGGATGTGACGTAGATTCGTTGCTTCGTCAGTTCGTGGCCCGGGACGCTAAGGGTTATGGGTTCATATCCCATAAATCACAACTTCCTGTTAGAACTCCTTATAGGTTCTGTCAGATCCAGCGCCTTACCGCTTCCGGGACCAGGACACGAACCTGGTCTCTTGTTGTAAATGCCAGCCAAGTGACCTAATAAATAGGTGAGATAACACTCCTACCGGAAACCGGCATCCTCTGCAACTCTTAGCAGAAGAACAACGATGGTTGTCGTAGATACCTGTTTTCTGCCGCCTTCCAGCCGACAACAAGGCTCTGTTTATAAGTGTTAGAAAGTCCGTCTCATTTTCAATCTGTGTCACTAAGTAGCCTACTGTACAGTATTAATAATAATATGCCAGGAATGCGAAGAAACAATAAGCATGCAGTCTCACGATGTCCTGTACTATCACTATGATAGTGTTTTATTATTAGCTATAACAATGCTTATCAGAATACTAGCTAAGCATGTCTCAAGAACTGTAAGTAGAATAATGTAACAGTACTGTAGGAGCTTCCATATAAACTGTAAAAAAATAAAAGGAAATAAGCCAGATATCACAATAGGCCTACATGACAGTAAGGAAATAAGATAGAGTTTACAAAATTAATTCATCATCTACTGTATTTAATAGCTTTGAAATGTCAATCGGATATTAAGATTGAATTTACATTAGATATGTAGAAAAATAGACGCTTTGAAGGAAACATATGCAAGATAAATAAATAGAGATTAATATCTTGTTTCTAGTTTCATCTTCAAATCTATCGTGTTTTATGTAAATTGTTATGACAACAAAATGACTAATTCATATTTGTTGAGAGATCTACCAATCTATCATATTCGTTGCTTTATAGAAGATGCTTACCAACGACACGGTTAATTCGTAATTGTTGAGAGATATTGCAATCTATCGCGTATAGCTATTGCTTTATATAATTTGCTGTGATAGGGAAACTGTTAATTCGTAATTATTGATATTTCTTCCAATCTATCGCTATAAATTAGTCCGCGTCACCGTTTTTGGCGTGTGAAATAAGTAATGGGAACGTTAAATGCTAGTGTCTTACCTTTATACCGTAGTCAGTCTGTCAAAGTATTTGGCAAATGGCTGATGTATAGGAAGTGATACAATTCTCAGCTGCACTAGCAACATGCTGACAAACTGGGCACAATACTCTAGGACACACGCCAAAAACGCTGACGCCAGCTGTACATAATCGATCCAACGATTAGGTTTGAGTTGTCCAAGAACCAGCCTGAGGAAGTTCAGACCGAAAAGCGGCCAGCTATTCCTTTCTGTCTGCAGAAGTACAGTCTTCACCACATCGAAGTCGTCAGTTTGATGGTTGAAGCTTGGGGAGCGATCCTGAATTTGTTTGCAAATTTCTGTAAAAGATTTAACCTCTCCAATTATTTCATTAAGAACATCTCTTTAGTGGCTCTTAAAGGATCAGTCTCTCTTAAGAAATAATCGCACATGATAACTTTGTCTCATGTAATCTCATGTTTTTATTTAATCTTTATTATTTATTTGTATTTCAGATTATGCTTTTGTAAACTGAAATTTATTATGTATGTTATTTATTATTTCTTTTTGGTAGCTTTTTACCATTTTCTGAAGGACTTAACTTTCAGTGTTCTATTAATCTACAGTAAGAGTACATTAAAATTGTCTAGCGTGCTTTGTCTCTCAGGGGAAGTATGTTAAAATTAAAAAATTAAGGAGTTACGACAACGAAACTTTACTTCGTACTTGTTGGGAGATGCTCCAAATAGTCGCGTTAATTGCTTCATATAAGTCGCTATGAAAACGAAACGACTGATTGCTCAGTGCAGCTTACTGTACTGGAGCCGCTCTAATCTTAGCTTCTCGTGTCCTGTCGGTCATCTCACATCTCCGTTATCCATGTTACTTCTTGTCTAGGGTCATACTTGCGTTCTCAGGTGTTGGTTGAATTGATTGTTGGTTGGGAGTCATTTTTGTTTATCCCGCAGTTAATTGAAGGTGTTGGAGAGCGCAAAAACTGCCGAGTCGATTCGACACAGCGAGCGAGAAGGGAAAATAACAACACAACAGATATTATCAGACTTCTTGTGGAGATTATTAGTTTAATGGGGCTGAGTACGAACAAAGAAGACCTGTCCGCTCGGGAGATGAAACGTGACTATTATTGTTGTTGTTGTTATTATTATTATTATTATTATTATTATTATTATTATTATTATCTAATCGCTGTTGGCAAGCACATTAATATTAATAACAAATAAATAACTTATTATAATAGCTCCTTGTTGTGCAGCTCGTAACTTGACGGCAGGAGAAAATTATGATTGCATCAGACGACTATGATGCGCTGTCAGTCCTTCATGTTTCATCTCTCCCTGTCTTCGATGGCTTCTTTCTGAGTTTGCTTTCTTTCCATTTGAAGGCCTTGCCTTCGATAATTCAATCATTTTTACTTTTTCGGTAGCTAATATTGATTTATTCTGATTTATGCTCTTTATTTACTAGGACTATGTTTTAAACTTTAGTTATTTTATGCTAAATGATTAAAGAGAGTTGAAAATGCAAAGAAATAGATAACTTATTATAGGCTAATCAATGAAAAATTATTAAAACAGACACTTAAAGGAAACAAATCGAACAAAGAAGAAAGTGAAACGTACAGAGCAACAGGAAGAGTAATGAGGACTAAAGAATTGAAGAGGAGAAAGAAAGAAAGAAAGAAAGAAAGAGAGAAAGAAAAAAGTAGGAAGTAATAGAGAAGTGAAAAGGAAAGGATGGAACCGGGAAAGAAGTATGGGAGAATAAAAATAGGAAGGTATGAAGTGAAACAAAATAGGATAATAAAAAGAAAAAGATACGAAGGGGAAAAAATATAGGAATTGAAAAGTAAAAAGATACAGAGGGTAAAAGTGTATAAAAATAAATAGAACAATGAAAATACTTTATGAAAAGTGAAAAAGGTACGAAGTAAAAAATATAGGAGAGTATAAATAAAATGATACGAAGGGAAACGTTATAAGGGAATTAAAGTAAAAAAAAAAAAATACGAAGTAAAAATGTATAAGGAAAAGATACAAAGGTACGAGGTGAAAAACTATAGGGGAATAAAAATAAAATAATACGAATTGAAAAATAGAAATTCAAGTGACGTGAAACGTTATAGGGAAAACTAACAGATACGAAGAGAAAAGGTATAGAGGAAAAATAAAAGATAAGTGGATAAAAAAGTGTAGGAGAATAAAAATAAAAAGATAGGAAGTGAAAAAGTTTAAGTAAATAGATACCAATTGAAAAATACTGAAGAATAAAAGTAAAATGATACTAAATGAAAAAAGTACTTTACGTGTGTGTGTGTGTGTGTGTGTGTGTGTGTGTGTGTGTGTTTTTTAGAAAAATATACAAATTAGAATAAGCCCTACTATTAAATCCGTCACTCTACAGCCCATGAAGGGCCAAAGTCTACCAACCGCCTGCTGGCCTCACGTCCACATACCACAGCAGAGATGAACGATCATCCAACCCAGAACGGAGATATCGTATGATTAGCACAATGATTCCTCCAGGCGTTATAATTAGCTAGTTACCATAATTGTATTTTGCTACCTTTCGTAATTCATCACGATGCTGGGTGGGCACGGGTCCCAAACAGTGGCCGAAATGTCATGGGAAAATTTCTTCCCCATGAGAACTCGAACCAGCTCGCAAATAGAAAAATATACTAAGTGGAAAATAATATGAAAGTAATATAAAAGACACGAAATGAAAATTACACGGAAATAAATAGAAAAGTATGTGAACGTAAAAGGAAAGTGAAGTATGACAAGCTGAGTTTGACCTCATCTTTCTGCACGACACTATGGGGCTGCAGGGGCATCCCAGACGTCGTGTAACGAGCGTCATTTGACGCCTTGGCGACTGTGATGCAGCGACGCGTGACGGCCAGATTCTTCAAATCAGACGAATTCGGTGACAACTCAAATTGGCGGAAGACTGGAGCGACTTCGTCACCCCGCGGCGCTCAAACCTGCAATTAAAGACAGGATGTGACGTAGTTCCTAGCAACGACAACTGACTGTGGCGCGCAGCAAGGAGCTAAGTCCACAGCGAGCGGGAAGACAAACTGCTGGTATTGAGACCACAGCAATGGAGCAATGGTGTAATCAAATTGATGGCGGAAGCTTGATAAGCAAAGGTTCAAATGCAAATCTGGCTTTCAGGTATAGCTCCCCGACAAATTTTGGTTACATTGATAGCTGTCTAATGCGATTCAGCCTATTTAAATATTTGTTTCATGCTATTAGTAAACAGCACGTAATGCGAGATAAAGTTACGGGGTTAATGCTTTTGAATACATCCACGTCGTCCACTGCTGTGAAGTAAAGGCTAGTATGTCTGTCCATGAAACGAGCGGACTCTGTTTCAAATCCTGGTTGGAGAAGTTACCTGTTTGAGATTTTTCCCGGGTTCCCTCAACCCTTTAAGACCATATGTTGGGTAACTTTCGGCGCTGGACCCTGGACTCATTTCGCTGGCATTCTTATCACCTTCATTTCGGTCAATCGCTAGATAATTATCGCAGTTAAGAAAGCGTCGTAAAATAAACCAATAAAAAACATCTAAGTCAAGAGAGAAAAATAGCAAGTATTATACATTATATAAGTGCAGAATGCGCCACAATACACTGCACCACATATAAGATTTCTGCTTTTGCAGCTTTTGAGTCACAATAGGCTATATTTCATAGTAAATTTATACAACAAATCAAGAACAAACAAAATTGATAGGGATAAAAAAAAAATACTGATGTAGGTAAGATTCGTTCACAACGTTCCCTTGGAAACCGTTATTGTAGCTATTAGGCTATGTTATGAACTTATGACGCCACTTTAATGGCATAGCGCTTTCGAGTCACATAAAAACATTTATTATTGTCTCATTTTATTTTCATATCCAGCAAGAAAGTAAAATCCTTAAGTTTTCGAAATCATATAAATTAGTGTCATATTTCACGTTAATTTTCGACGGAAAATTATAGTCCAGGGTAGGCCTGCATATTTCCTGTTAACTGTAAATGTGTTTTGTAAATGTTTACGCAGTCAGCGATAGTCACAAAAATAATAACGATTACTTACTTACTTACTTACAAATGGCTTTTAAGGAACCCGAAGGTTCATTGCCGCCCTCACATAAGCCCGCCATCGGTCCCTATTCTGTGCAAGATTAATCCAGTCTCTATCATCATATCCCACCTCCCTCAAATCCATTTTAATATTATCCTCCCATCTACGTCTCGGCCTCCCCAAAGGTCTTTTTCCCTCCGGTCTCCCAACTAACACTCTATATGCATTTCTGGATTCGCCCATACGTGCTACATGCCCTGCCCATCTCAAACGTCTGGATTTAATGTTCCTAATTATGTCAGGTGAAGAATACAACGGCCACAGCAAATAATAACGATTACTAAGTGTATATATAATTAACAAACAAAATCATACTACCGATTAATTTTCAACTGAGAAAGGTATTTTGAATAACTCAGCATCACAATTGCAACAAACGGCGAATTGCGCACGTAGTAAGAAAATGTTTAATAGGCCTATGGAGTAGCCTATAGTTTGTAGAGTAGACGATGAATTTGGAAATATGCATTTGAACACTAATTGCTCTTTAGATTATACCCTGGTACTGATGTTCTAGATTAGTGAAGCAAAATATACCACTACGGACACCGCTGTGGAGTAACGGTTAGCCTGCCTGACCGTGAACGAGCGAGCCGGGTTCAAATCCTGATTGGGACAAGTTACCTGATTTGGATTTTTTCCGGGGCTTTCCCTCAACTCATTAAGAGCAAAATATGCTTGCTAACTTTCGGTGCTGGACCCTGAACTCATCTCGCTAGCATTGTTGATAAAGCTTCGTAAAATAACCAGCTAAAATAATAATAATAATAATAATAATAATTATTATTATTATTATTATTATTATTATTATTATTATTATTATTGAAAGTAGCCTAATATGGAGTACCTCAGAATGTCAGTTGTTTGGCGCTGATATCGTCTGGAAACTTAACAAATCACAACATTTTCTGTGATTAGGTCACCGTATTTCTGTGTGAGAAGTCGCCTCGGTGAGCCGAAGAAAGAAGTTTGCATCTCGATAATTTTTGTTAGTAGTGACATCTATATAAGATACATATAAGAAAGAAATTTTTGTTTTTAACACATTTATGTTCAAGTGGTAGTATGAAAATCGCATTGTCTGACGTTACTCTGTTCTTGGCCTAACTCCATTTTAAAGAGTCGCTGGAAGCCCTCCTAATTCAACATGATCTATTCCCTATTATGGAATAGGGCGGAGGGCCTAATATGGGATAACTCATATTAGAGAATATAAATTACTAACTTACTTCACATATAGAGGCCTATTAAGTGCAAGTGGAGCTTCCGTATCTGCTTGTTTTCAATTTGAATCTTCATACTCACTGGAACATGATACAAAAAACAACACAAATAGAGACAAAATGTGAGCTACAGAAATGTTGAAAATAAACTATTGTAATGGCCGAGATTTGAACCTGTGACTTTTGCTCCGGGCACCAACCGATCACATTCATTAAAAACGTTTTTAGTGTAATAATTAATTGAAATTGTTGTAATATGCATATTTACATTATAAATCCCATCCCATATTAAGAACCTCCATCATCCCATATTAGGAAACCAATGTTGATTTTTTTTTAACCGAGTTCGTAGCTTAAAGTAATAGGGTATTTGTATAGATGAATGTCATCCTACAACATGAGAAAAGAGTTGGAGAATCAATTTACATTATCTGTGGATACAAATATTTGATATCCTCGACGGTATTAAAGAAACAAAAAAGGTACCCCATATTAGGCTACTTTTTCTATAATAATAATAATAATAATAATAATAATAATAATAATAGGTTGGCATAACACACCGCCTGTTGTGTAGAAATCGCAACTGGACGGAGGACAGAGTAGGAACCGGTTGGTCACCATAGTTACGCAACATCCTGAGTTGGCAGCGGGCCTGCTGGTCCAGAGTTACCGTAGCAACGTGCAGATCGTAATGGAGGAAGCGTGACCCGCCAGCAGAGACTTTCATTCATAAAGCTGCGTGCCCGCGAGGCGTGCGGAAGTGCTGCCGTGCTCCCACGCCCGAGCCAGGGCTGTCCAGCCTCGACAAATATACCGGGTATTGACAGATGTCCTTCTGCACTCGAGCGTTGACGACACGTTGTGCATATTAAAAAGAAGAGGTGAGTTCACTCCCCGGACGGATTCGCAGCCATCTAGGTAGGCCGATGATGCCTTTCAGTTGCAGATCAATCCCGGATAGAGGAATCGGGTCTCACCGTAGGCGCCCCCGACCTTCTTCGCTTACAGCGGCTGTTCATTCCTTATATCATCGAAACTCATTATTCTCTTGTATCATAATTTTTCTGGAATATAAGGGAGAAGTCCACACCTGTGGAGTAACGGTTAACGCGTCTGGCCGCGAAACCAGGTGGCCTGGGTTCGATTCCCGGTCGGGGCAAGTTACCTGGTTGAGGTTTTTCCGGGGTTTTCCCTCAACCCAATATGAGCAAATGCTGGGTAACTTTCGGTGCTGGACCCCGGACTCATTTCACCGGCATTATCACCTTCATCTCATTCAGACGCTAAATAACCTAAGCTGTTGATAAAGCGTCGTAAAATAACCTACTAAAAGAAAAATATAAGGGAGAAAATAATCTCAGAGTTTTTTCTCGTGTTAGCGGATCCAGAGAACTTGAACTCGATTCCCAGTAAGTGAGTGAAGATATTTGTTGTTCCATAGTGTCTGTAATTCTGAACTCTGGCCTTGTACCGTGCGAAATTGGTGGTATTTTTTATACGTTAGCTCGGAATAGACCTACTCTTGTCAGTGATTGGGATTTGCTTGCACCTTCGAGACGTTAGCTATAGACTGTTTGGGACGTTGTGGTCACTGAGTTCAAAGTAGGCCTACCCGTATAAGAAGAATGCTTTATTTCATGAGGAAACAAGGACCAGTCTTTGTAGGAATCAATAGGTGTAAGGTAGCAGACTCATCATTAGTCAAACACAGGAACCATCCAGAAATAAATAGACTAATGCCCGGTTTCTGGAAAGACAGTTACCTATACTTACAGAGTTATCTATGATTTAACATGCTTATATGTTTAAAATGAGTTTCCGAAACAACAGTTATCGTTATCTCTACAGTTATCTGTGCGTCAACTGGTAACTATACCTCGGTCTGTAGTTACCTGGCTGTTAGTACTGATTCGAACCAATATTGATATGCGGCGCTACTGTATTACTGTTTCGTGAACTATAACAACTAATATCAAAGAATAATAAAGACCACAATAAATTAATTCACTACATTATCTGTATAGTTTTAAAAATTTGGCGTTTTATTTACACAACTTAACGGTAAATGTTTTGCTTTCCATAATATATTAGGATAATAAAGTGTGTTTATAAAGACAATTTCGAACATCTCAAGCTTAATTTTCGTCATCAACTTCAATTGTACGTCATCAGCCAAGGAATATTTTATTTTTGGATGTTCTACCAATGCCAATAGCATTTCAGGCTCTGAAAAGTTCATTTGAATACATGAAAACATTCATATGGGCGAATGTAAAATATTTTAGCATGTTTATCAATATGGCTGTCATAGCCACCACAGCTGAATACGGTTACAGTTTTGAAGCAGGAGTTACATCTAGTTCTCTTTCCGTTAGTATTATTTACCTCGATCATCACGCCAAATACCAACAATTATTGCTTTTTTAATCATATTACGATTGAGTTGGAAGTGCACATGTACACTATCGTTTATCACAGCCTTGCATCTACTAGTAGTACAGAGCCCACTGTGTACCTATCAGCCATACCTATTACTACTGAAAACTTCTGCAAACAAAAGTAACTATAAATGACTAAAAAAACACTAAAACTCACTAACAAAATACGAGTGGAGACATCTATTGATGACAATAGATACTGAACTTGAAGTTACCTCAACTGTTAGTTACAAGATCTGATAAATCTACATTTAACTTTCCGGAAACTCATGAAAGTTATCACTACAGTTGAATTTATAAGAGCAGTTAAGTAACTGAGGTGTACCAGAAACCGGGCAGAGGTCTACCTACAGTATCCAGCTTCAAATATCTTGTTTTATTGTAAGCCTACTTAACCTCACGGTCCACACCTGTGGAGTAACGGTCAGCGCGTCTGGCCGCGAAACCAGGTGGCCCGGGTTCGATTCCCGGTCGGGGCAAGTTACCAGGTTGAGGTTTTTTTCCGGGGTTTTCCCTCAACCCAATACGAGCAAATGCTGAGTAACTTTCGGTGTTGGACCCCGGACTCATTTCACCGGCATTATCACCTTCATCTCATTCAGACGCCAAATAACCTTAGATGTTGATAAAGCGTCGTAAAATAAGCTACTAAAAAATTAACCTCACGTCCATGACGTCTAGTTTCATTCACATAGGCCTAATAGGTCCATAAATACTTCCACTTAAGTTTTCTTTTTTGTGTGTACATTTCCGTCTATTTTTGTTTTAATTTATACCTGCCTTGTTTTCACATTTGAACAGTGTGATCCCAAATCTCGCTCAGTCTATATGGCACCCAAGTTAAATCTGCGTCCGGAAAGAATGTGAATCGCCGTTCCCTCTCCCTTTGGCCTTTGTGACCTATGAATAAATACTAATACTAAACACAGAAGTGTTTACTGTTCGTGCCAGCGAGTTGTATGAAATAGTGGTGAATACACGTGTAGCCTATAGGAGGTGCTGAAAGTGTTATACCCGTATAAATACTGTGGAAGTGTTAATATTATGCACCATATTTCTTACACTCATTGTAATACAGTATATACTATCACATTCATTGCATTATTTCTTGTAACATGATCTCACTCACAGACAAAACAGTAGGTTAGGTACTAACAACTAGAGCAATTAGAGCTACTAGTGCTCGTCTCTTGCATTCACGGGACGCAAATTTAACTTGGAAGCGTAATAGCTTACATAGCCTATATGTTTTTTTTTTATCTCTATCATATTTTAAGCTTGTTTTCTTCCGAAACACCGCCAATCCTTGTATAAAAGTTTGTGTTATTGTACATGTCACTTAAGTCAGTACATAGGCCGGTGGATAAAAAAAAAACTAACTCAGTCTTTTCATAGAAATAGACTGAATGCGTTTTGAGATCACACACTTCATTTCTGTTCCCTATTTCTCTTTCTTTCTTTTTTTCCTTTCCTTGTGACTTAAATTTCTTTCCAGTCATTATGTTTTGTGTTTTTCTGAAGTGAAACTTCTTTAGGCAGGGTAGCCTATTAGTCGAACGCTGTGAAACAAAATTCTTTGACGGACGTTTTAAAAGGAGTTAGCGTATTGCTACTCGATTGTGTACCTTGCTATGTTAACTTATCACTTAAATAAAGTAATTTATCTTCACTGTTTTTCACCACTTCATACAAATCAATGCGTAAATTAGTGGGATTGGAGATGCCGTCGGGCTTTGAGTCTTGTGTATAGGCCTAGTGTTGTGACGTTACACAGTCGAAACCAATGAGTGAAATTACATTGTTGAGAAGTTTTTTGCTAAAAAATATGCCGAAATCAGGGGCTAAGTGAACGAGAGCATGACATGAAAGAAAGCATGCAAATGGGCCGCCGAAAATTAAAGAGCCGAAAACAAAAACTAGTAGACTACAACTGGTGAGAGGATGTAGAACAAGGAAGAAGGCATTTCTTAACTTCTTTTCTGCAGTTTATTTACAAAGTGTCAACGATTTAGTGAATGTTTCTACACCGCCAGCAGTCAACGAGTACAATTTCTAATCCGACTGCTATTAGTGATGTGGAATTAAATGGTAGTTCGCAATATAAAGACTTTAAATCAAATGAAAGTTCTCGTCAAATATTTGGAAAAAAAAAACAATTTATAAACAGTCAATTTGGTTTCGTTTGTGCAATTTTTTCATATTTTATTTTAGCTCTCATAAAGTAATAAAACTGTTTCAATTCTGAGGAATATTGGGTAGAGGTACAAGTCTTAAATTTAACCCAAATTTACCAGCTTGTAACAAGTTTCACTTCTGTCGCGCATAGACTCTTCACACTCACTTTTTAATTTTCATTTCATTTTAATCCAATTTTCTTTGTTATTTCTTTTCATACTTGATTCTAATTTTCCTCTTACTTTTTGATGAATTTTTCTCTTAACCCTTAAATTAACAAAGTATCCTATAGGATACAACAGGTTAATAGGATATATGCTATAATTTTAATAGAGCAATAGAAAAAAATTGGTAGGAAAATTAAACCTTGACATGTGTTAAAATCATCCTTAGCTATAATTAGTAATCATTTGAACCCAACAAACTTTTATTGTAAATGATTTCCTATGTTTTCATATCATTTATCTTAATGTTTTCTTTTTCCTTTCAAATTGCCACACAATTGGTTTTCATGATCAGGCTATTCTTTATGAATTGATTAGTAGGCCGATCTATTCGAACCCTTATTTAGGGCGGTTTTTTTATTAAAAAATTCTACAACATATAAAATATGGACATTGCGATAGTTGTTTTCGTTACGGTCCGACAAGTTTTAATAAACTAGTGGAAACTTTATCTATTTCTCTTTCCATCATAACTATCCATCGTCGACGCTGTTTCTTTCACTTTCCTTTTCATATTCAAGTGCAGAGTCTCTATCACAAACGGCATCCAGTAGGCCTAACTTAACTGATTCAAAATCGTCTTACGAAACAAAAAAAGTCGTCCTGTGTGAACGTATGTGATATACTTCCTGAAGTGTTGACCAGCTGATTGAACGTTGGGCGGGGAGAGGGGTCGATTTGTGGCCCCCCTCTCATCGTGAGTTCGATCCCGTTGACCTAGATCCTGGCGGTTGTACGGCGAGTTTGTGTTTTCTCTCCACGAAACAAATGAAAAGTTTTCAGCTAATAATACTGAACTTCCTGTGCTAATGGCGTAGTTCCTTCTGCCATGTACTGCAGAATACCTCTCTGCAGGACTACGTTATTATTATTATTGTTATTATTATTATTATTATTATTATTATTATACTTATGGTAACACTCGGGCTTACTAAGAACTCGTCCTAGACCACAATAAGCTAATACAGGCCTAAATATCTTTGTATTGTAATGTTGAAAGTATTTCTGAGCGCAAATTAAAAAATGGGTGTTTATTACTCAAAGAAGTCATTAGAGCAAAAAATAAATAATAAAAAATAAGGGTCTTGTGGTACAGTAAATCGGAAGAATTTTGTTGTTATTATTATTATTGTTATTATTATTATTATTATTATTATTATTATTATTATTGTTATAAGTCTCTGATCGGGTCAAAGAACATGATAGAACTGATATTTAATCCCTGCGGTGAATTTCGGTAGGCCTAATTAATCTTATCCACTCTCCTCACATCCGCGCTAGGACCTCCTGGGACCTTTTAAGATGCAAAAGAGAGAGTGGTGTGCGGAAAGCAACGGGAAGCCATCGCATTTATCTTTCCCAAGAAAAGTTGCACACATTACATGATGAGTCTGTTCTCGATAAAGAAATAGGGAGAGGAGTAGCTACGTCAAGAATGCCCTTTATCACACGTTTTTGAACATCTAGTCTAGGCCTACTTCGAGGATTTAGTGAACTGTTTTCAGATCATAGGAGGGGTCATAGTAGAAGGAAGAAGAATAAAGTACTACATACGATTTTCTGATGATATAGCGTTGTTAGCAAAAGAGGACATGACACTAAGGGATATGCTACTGGAGCTAAATGACAGCTGTGAGCAGTATGGGATGAAGATAAATGCAAACAAGACGAAGACCATGGTCATAGGAAGAAAAGTAAAGAAGGTAAACTTGCGAATTCTAAATGAGGTAGTAGAGCAAGTGAACAGCTTCAAATAGTTGGGATATAATAGGCCTAAGTAGTAACATGAGCTGCTGCCAGGAAGTCAAAAGGAGGTTAGCAATTGCAAAGAAAGCTTTTAATAGAAAAAAGGAACATCATCTGCGGATCTCTGGAAAAAGAAGTAAGGAAGAGACTAGTGAAGTGCTTTGTATGGAGTGTGGCATTGTATGGGGTAGAAACATGGACATTGCAAAGAAGTCAAGAGAAACGACTAGAAGCACTTGAAATGTGGATATGAAGAAGAATGGAGCGTGTGAAGTGGACAGACAGAAGAAGAAATGATACTGAAACTGATCAGGAAGAGAAAAAGGAATTGGCTGGATCACAGGCTGGGAAGAAATTGCCTACCGAAGGATGCACTGGAAGAAATGGTGAACGGGAGAAGAGTTCGGGACAGAAGAATATCAGATAATAGGTGAATTAAATAAAATGGATCATATGCAGAGACAAAGAGGATGGCAGAAATTAGGAAAGACTGGAGAATTCTGGGTTTGCAATGAAAGAGTTGTCCTTGGGCGGAATACTATGAATTAATTATATTATTATTATTATTATTATTATTATTATTATTATTATTATTGCTAGACGAACCACCATTTCCCTGCTTGTCATATATCGGTCATAAGATTCGACATGTGTTTGGCAGTGAACGCATCCTGCGTTTTACTATTCTGCAGTGGAAGCTCCCTCCTCTGTTCTTTGTGCTGTGCACTTTGCAGCGCATACGTCATGGTTGTGACTCAACCCTTATCTCCGTCCACCCCTCCCTCTTTTTATGGTTGTTCAATTCGCAATCGTCAGTTGATTTAACTGCAGGATTGTAAGCAGATTGAAATTGAAACTTTTTGCCCTTCCTCTGAGATTAAATCGCACGGAGCATAGACACACTGCGCCAAGTCTTTGCACTTCGCAGTCGAAATGGGACTGGGTTTGAGCGAGGTCTGCGTTTGTCGAAATATTGTCCTCGGACCAGTAGTATTATAAGAATAGTTGTGTAATATATTGCAATTCTGTAATTTTCCACAGTGCACAATTGTTGATAACTATTGATCTAAACCACATAAGTGCAGAGATCACGCAGTAGAGTATTCTATTGGAAATGCAAATCTAACTAGATGAATTTAATAAGTGCATTATTTGCCAATCGATTTACATGAAATGTTGTATTTCCTTTTTACTAGTCATCTTGTAGTGTACGTAAATTTTACTGCAACTGAGTAACAATTCCATCCCCTGTATATATAACTTAGCTACGAAATAGAAGGGCTAAACCAGCGGTCATCAGCACTGAGCATTCTGGGGCTAGCGTCTCTTATCCGCGGAGAAAACACTGCACTATGGTGCATCCGTAGCTGCTAGCGGATATGCTCTCTACCTCTTCCTGCTGCACGACGGGGACACGGGACGGCTCCGCTTACCTTTTACTCTTTTCAGCGAGTGCTGACGACCACTGGGCTGAACTATTATTTCTTGGTAATGGTTACAAGTATCCTAGATAGCCTACATAAATGCAACAGTTGCAAGTAGTTAACAAGTACAATGACTCACAATAGTTCATATCGCAAGACCGGAATCTGTTAAAATAAACGCAACTGCTGTTGATTACTTATAAACGCGCGCTGTAGATAACGAAGTCATAACTAGGCTGTAGGCTACATTCTACAGGATATCTTCAAAAAGTTACACTAACAATGGAGTCAGGGTTTTCTTAACTTAGACAATACACAGGGAAATTCGTCTTATTTCAGATCCATTGACATTTGATGCAATTAAAGTGCCTGCATCTCTTCAACTCGCGTTGATCTAGAAATCAAGTTATCTTGAAAAACAAGATTCGAACTTACCAGCCACTCTCAGCCAAAGGTTTTCTAATAACGTGCAACTTTGGCATGTGAAGAGTATACTATACATGAATAATTTTAAGGGAAAAATTGTTCCGGGGCCGGGTATCGATCCCGGGACCTCTGGTTGAACGTACCAGCGCTCTCCCAACTGAGCTACCCGGGAACTCCACCCGACACCGTCTCAACTTTTCCCTTAATATCCACACAACTCGCGTGGGCTGACGAAACGCCAGAGACCCACATCGAGTGCACACAATCTCTGTGTGACTTGGAATTGTGGTTTTCTGTTAACGTACACAGTGACGTATATATTATGCAAATCTAGTCTTTCAGGTGAAGCTCCCTGTAAAGCAGATTTGAATAATTTCAAAGGAAAAATTGTTCCGGGGCCGGGTATCGATCCCGGGACCTCTGGTTGAACGTACCAGCGCTCTCCCAACTGAGCTACCCGGGAACTCCACCCGACACCGTCTCAACTTTTCCCTTAATATCCACACAACTCGCGTGGGCTGACGAAACGCCAGAGACCCACATCGAGTGCACACAATCTCTGTGTGACTTGGAATTGTGGTTTTCTGTTAACGTACACAGTGACGTATATATTATGCAAATCTAGTCTTTGAGGTGAAGCTCCCTGTAAAGCAGATTTGAATAATTTCAAGGGAAAAATTGTTCCGGGGCCGGATATCGATCCCGGGACCTCTGGTTGAACGTTCTCAAATCTTTCCTATTTTCTGCTTTCCTCTTCATCTCCGCAAACGATCCGTGTATCTTAATACTGTCTATCATCTGATAGGTTATCTTCTTCTACCTCTAACTTTTCTTCCGTTCACCATTCCTTTCAGTGCATCCTTCAGTAGGCAGTTTCTTCTTAGCCAATGACCCAGCCAATTCTTTTTCCTTTTCCTGATCAGTTTCAGCATTATTCTTTCTTCACCACCTCTTTGTAGCACAGCTTCATTTCCGTCTGTAGGCTACATTTCACTGGCTTCACTTCGTAGTATTGTCCATGTTCCCGCACCCATGCAGTGCCACACTCCACACAAAGTACTTCACTAGTCTCTTCCTTATGTCTTGAATATAACAAGTTGATTTTAATGTTAAGAACCGTTATGAAATAACTATTATAGGGCAAATCGCAATATAGCGAACGTAGAAGCTTCGTCCACGACCCCTTCCACCTTTCCCCTACTAGCTCATCAGACACTCTATGTGATAGGCGAGTGTTGTGTCGAATGCACATTTCATGTGGGTGGGGATAACTTCCCCCTACTTGCGTTCGCTATATTGCGATTTATCCTGCCTACAATGTGTAACTTTCTCAAGTTACGTATTTTTCTAGTAGACCTAATTCAGGGATAAAGGAATTAATACCAATAAATGAAGTAGCCTATGAAATTGACAAAGTGACTTCATTTATTAAAAATACCGGAAAAGTGCTTCATAATAATTATCGTTATTTTATGATTGAAAAGAATTAAGTTTAGAGCCTTTCATTCTTGACTTAATTCTGCTTACAACTAAGTATAATAGTTAAGTAATTTTCTGGATTTAAACGGTTTCGTACCTTCCTTTTCGTATTAGATGTGAAAAACTGTATTCACAGAAATATATAGAAACAATAGGAAGAAGTTCTGCCAAAGAGATGCACTGGCAACATAATCTTAATTGTAATTAGTAGGCCTATATCTATTGGCAATTTCATGAGCAAAAAAATACTACTTCTTCATTCCTTTCAAAGTACCATTAGGGATACGCGTACCAATAGTTGAAAAACACTGTTCTAAACCATATCACATACAGAGAGTCTGTAAAAGGGTGGTCTTATAGTGCAGATGGTAGTTGTGAGAATTTGTATTGCGTTTTAATAAAATAATTCAGAATCATTTAGTGTG
Source organism: Periplaneta americana (assembly GCF_040183065.1). Classification (NCBI taxonomy): domain Eukaryota; kingdom Metazoa; phylum Arthropoda; class Insecta; order Blattodea; family Blattidae; genus Periplaneta; species Periplaneta americana. Next base: position 52,625,246 of record NC_091121.1, on the reverse strand, counting down.
AGGGATTTGTCATAGAGTACCACGATCACTACAGAAGCACTTGTGGAGCTCTCCTGCGAGGAGCCCTCAAGCACTGAACATCAATCAAGTGGCGAGTGCATTACTTGGCGGGACAGGCTGTAGAGATGGTGCAATGCTGCTCACCGTCGCGAGATGGCAGGCAAGGCCACACACATGAAACAATGCTGCAGCGGCAGGGCGGGTGCGCCCCCAGGCGCCGCCCATTGTCGCACAGTGGCTGAGAACCGGGAGGGCACGCCCCCGACCTCCTGACCGGTCCATTCGCATCCGGGACGACGGCGCAGGGTTAACTGCGATTTACTTACATTATGTCAGATTTAGTATTAGCACCATTTTGTTTCCTAGCAACTACAAATACTTAACATACATTCACAGATTGTGCAACTGTAGGATTCGGTATTAATTATCCCTATGTAATGATTCCAACTACTAATTTGTCAAATTTAGCGGTAGTGGTAGTGGTAGTAGAAGTGGTGGTGGTGGTGGTAGGTGTAGTATAAGTGATGATAGTAGTAGTAGTAGTAGTAGAAGTGATGGTAGTAGTAGTAGTAGTAGTAGTAGTAGTAGTAGTAGTAGTAGTAGTAGTAGTGGTGGTGGTGGTGGTGGTGTGGTAGTAGTAGGCCTAGTAGTGGTAGTGGTAGTAGTTGTAGTGGTAGTGGGCCTAGTAGTAGTAGTAGGCCTAGTAGTGGTGATAGTAGTAGCCCTAGTAGTGGTGATAGTAGTAGCCCTAGTAGTAGTAGTAGTAGTAGTAGTAGAAGTGGTGGTGGTAGTAGTAGTAGTAGAAGTGGTGGTGGTAGTAGTAGTAGTAGTAGTGGTGGTGGTGGTGTGGTAGTAGTAGGCCTAGTAGTGGTAGTGGTAGTAGGGATAGTAGTTGTGGTAGTGGGCCTAGTAGTGGTAGTGGTAGTAGGGATAGTAGTTGTGGTAGTGGGCCTAGTAGTGGTAGTATTAGTAGTGGTGATAGTAGTAGGCCTAGTAGTAGTAGTAGTAGAAGTGGTGGTGGTAGTAGTAGTAGTAGTAGTAGTAGTAAAAGTGATGGTAGTGGTAGTGGCAGTAGTAATAGTGGTGGTGGTATACCTTATTTTATTTCAAGGAGTGCAGTTCGGTGGCGCCTTTGAACACCCACTTACAGATTTATGACTTCCTACACAAACAACTCTGACAATTCCATCCTATCCCCTCGTCCCAACATTGCACAGTTGTCACAATCCTGGTGACCTTCGAAATTATGCAGTGAAACTGACAGGATTCTTGAAATTCGGAAAAGATGCGGCAACTCTGCCTCCACGTGGATTTGACGGGCACCTGTCAATTCTTCTGAACGAGGGTTATGATTGGTTATTGACAGGAGAAGACAAGATTTCCCTCACAGTAAGGAGGACATTTATTTATGACAACCAATTAGTAGGGGGCAGTAGAAGGTCTGTCGGCAAAGTACTTTCTATGAAACTGCACTCCATGAAAAAAAAGTATAGTAGTAGGGGCCTGGTAGTGGTAGTAGTAGTAGGCCTAGTAGTGGTAGTGGTTGTAGTAGTAGTGGGCCTAGTAGTGGTAGTGGTTGTAGTAGTAGTGGGCCTAGTAGTGGTAGTGGTTGTAGTAGTAGGCCTAGTAGTGTGTAATGGTGGTAGTAGTTTATTTACGCCAGTTTCAACTTATGCCTACAACAAAGATTACTTAATCAGCGTCGAAATGCGACGTGGTAGAGAAAGTGCCTTCAGGCCTCTATGAAGGACGTAGTAACTTATTGTAGGCCTACCTATCGTAATTCTGAGACACGGACACCCCAGCTTTTCTTTCCTTCTTGAAGAAGTCATGTTAAAGATTGTATGGCTCTTGCAATTCCACCGCTCTCGGCCGGGTTTGTAAACTATCCAACGGTTAGTATGATGGTAACCAATGAGTATGACCTCAGTTTCATAATTATCTCGATTTTGTATCCTAGCAACCACATAAAGCTAACATAGACTGTAACTGTTAAGTTCAGTTGTAATTAACAACAGGCTTATATAGACTGAAATGAGTTCACCTTATGTCAGTTTTAATAGGCCTAAGTAATCCGGTAGGTCTAGAATCTCGTTTCCTAGTAGGCTAATGGCATACAATTGATGGATTATGACTCTCGCACGTTTAATGTAAATTTGGCGGGAATGCAGTCATCTACTTGTGGCTGAGTTCAGTTTACTTTTGAAGTGGTCTCACCCCTCCTGCACTTCTCGGTGTTGTGCGGGCGGCGCGGCGCACCTGCCGTCGTTCCCACGCCAGGCTGCTTAATTGCCATGGTGACCATTGTCTCACCGCGCGCACACCTGCAACAATTTGCCCGTGAGTGAATAATTGTGCCTTCCATGTGTCATTGCACAACGTCGAACGAATATGCCTGGGATGATAATTATAGAAGTTTTAATAATAATAATAATAATAATAATGATGATGATGATGATGATGATGATGATGATAATATTATTGAAGAGGAGAATGAAGAGGGTTAAGGGAAAATTAAAGCTTAGACCTAATAAATGCGATACTTCACTACTACAGTAAATGATCTCAACATTCTTAAGAATTCAGTTACAGAAATAACTCAAAAACTAAGTGGTAAATTATATACCTTAGTTGACTAGTTTCGACTTCGTGTTAGTCATCTTCAGAACTAGTGAGGTCCTTGCTTCTTCCTGCTTCTTCAGTTGTTTTACTTGGGGATGCGTTTATGTTTGGTAGTATGGAGTCAAATAGGATGTGTGTTCTGAAATTTAGTTGTGTGTTAGGGATGTGTTGTGGGTGTGTTTTTGTGTGTCTGTAGCTATATTTCTTATTGTTTTAGTGTATTTAATTTCTGGTTTTTCGATTGAATGAGTTGTGTAGGATTTCCATGTCTCTTTCTATTAAGCTTAATACACTATCTCGCACCATTATCTGATTATTATTGGACAGAGCGTAACCATCGTGTATGTGATAGTAGCCCATTTATTTAATCCTTAAATTCATCCATCTATTGCAATTGTAGTCTATTAGTAAATGTAATAATACTAATTTTAATTTTAATTGTAGGCCTATTCTTGATATTGTAATTATAATTCCCTGATAGTGGGAAAGAAAAGGCCTGATGACCTTATTTCTACCAGGTTAAATAATTAATACACCACCGGTGTGGCTCAGTCAGTTAAGGCACATGCCTGCCGGTCTGAAGTTGCGCTCGGGCGTGGGTTCGATTTCCGCTTGGGCTCATTACCTGGTTGGGTTTTTTCCGAGGTTTTCCCCAACCATAAGGTGAATGTCAGGTAATCTATGGCGAATCCTCGGCCTCATCTCGCCAAATACCATCTCGCTATCACCAATCTCATCGACATTAAATAACCTCGTAATTGATACAGCGTCGTTAAATAACCAACTAAAAATAATTAATACTAAGAAAATACTAAATAACTAATCTCAAAATTGCATACCAATAATAAAAACATTTCACACAATCGAAATTACTGTATTTTATACATCTCCTATCACTTTTTAAAGTTTTAGGTTTTTGTTAGTAAACTCAGCAGCTTATATGACGATAAGCTTTATTTCACGAAATCAAATTTATATGCTATATCTTCATATTCAGTTATTGAGTAGGGAGATGTAAGTTTAGACCTACAACTTCCGATATTTTTCGGCTTCTGTTTTGTTGGCGTAACTTAATGGCTGATGGGTAGGTAAACCCAATTAATGGTGCTGATGACGGTAATGATCGTGTTTCGTATTATTATTATTATTATTATTATTATTATTATTATTGAGGCGTTCCTGGTAATAACAACTTAACCTACGTTAAGTTGAGGTTCTGGCTGATATGTAGGCTACATCTATTTTATCAGGCAGTACATCTCACTTGACGTTAGGATCTATGCGTCAGAGGAAGAACAATTGTTTGTATGCGTCTGAAGTCTGATTAGTGTAACATGTAGCTGGTCTGCAATGTATGCAATGGAGGGGGAAAGGAACTGACCAACCTACCCTCTTATCTCTTGGCCTATTTACCTCACTCACTTGTGAGGTTCAGATCTGTCTTCGGACAGTTGACTAAACAACAGCGTAGTTTTTCGTTTCCAGCATAAGTCTATTGAATCCTTAATAACACTTTTCTCTCCTGAGAAAATATTATTCCCCTCCAACAAACACAACGACCTCTAGAAACATTTGTATGTCGTCCTGCGCAATACTGTTCAAGATGTGAAATATATGATGCTTTGGTATCTCAAATTCAAGATTTTGTATTGAAGTTTTTGTTCCAGAGAATCCCTCAATTATTGGAGCTATTGTTGTTATTATTATTATTATTATTATTATTATTATTATTATTATTATTATTTTGGTGCGATCGAAACTCGAATATGCATCTGTAGCTTGGAACTCGATTACAACTTCAGATTGGGCTAAATAAGAAAATATACAAAGAAAATTTATATCTTTATGTTCATTCAGATTTCTGCCCATTAATTTCGGGTACAGTTATGAGAGAAAATGTGAATATTTTAATTGTCAAAAATCTATAGGCTATGCTAGACGCCATGAGCTTGATTATCTGTTCTTTTGTAAAGTCCTCAAAGGTGATATATCCTGTGACTCTTTCTTAAACAATATTACACTACGTATTCCAACAAAAGATATGAGAGCCCACAAACTTTTCTATATTAGAAATTCGAAATTTCTTTCACCAGTCTTCAGATGCATTAAAAATGCCAGTATGCATGGCTGCGAATTCGATCCCTTCAATGTATAGGCTAGACTTAGTTTGCTCTTGGCAATGATTTATCATTTATGTATTCTTTTATGCATTAAGCTCAATTATCATTGTCTCATAGTATTCTTAGTTATGTATTTTAAAGTCATCCATTATTTATCCATTCATCGTCATTATTGTCATTAATTGTAATTGTATTTATGTGTAATCATTATTTTTGTGTTATGTTTTTGTTATATTCTTTGTGCTGAACTGTAATTGGCCACTGGCTGTTGTACAGCACATTAAATATAAATAAATAAATAAATAAATAAATAAATAAATAAATAAATAAATAAAATTATGATTGTTATTACGTATTCGTAGATTTTTATAGATCCGTAAGTACACGCGTGCCAATAACTCAAAGTGAAGATCAGTTAATATTTAGGTTATATTTAAATTATGCTT